>NC_083777.1:18431903-19031903 GCF_963514075.1 Conger conger | reverse complement strand
TCGGCGAGGGCCCTTCCATCTGCTCTGCGCCTGGTACACGCACTCCTGCTCGCTCAGCACCCTCTCGCTCAGCTTGGAGACTTTCTTATGCACCGTCTCCTTGAGCGTTTCCTCCACCAGCATGTAGTCAGAGGGCCTCAGGCTGCTGGGAGCGCCGCAGGACTGCCTGGCTTCCTTCAGAGCCTGCGGGGAGGACAAACTTTACTCACGGCATCCGAGACTTCAGCCCACACCTGCGTCTACACTTCTGACATTAGCATTTTAGCATTAGCAAAGTTTGCTCATTCAGCATATGGTTAAAATGTTATCTGATTCTTCTTAGAAATGTTATATAAAGGGAGTATGAAACATTTCAAAGAACCATATAACACTGAACCACACAGTGAAACTACTGTGTAAACAGTACATATTCAGGGACTCATTAATTAAGCTCTTTTGGCAGAGCCCACATTCGTATGTGTGCGTGTGTGTATAGGGCTGATGCCACATTGAATAGATGTATAATACAGTGATCACTCTTTGAGACCAGTGCCTTGGGGGATAGTGTGCCCTAACCTGCTGGATGACTTCCTGGGCAGTGCTGAGACGATGGGTCTTAATGACACAGTGCGGCTGTCCTGGGGACACCTCGTGCACCTGGACAAAGATGTGTTCCTCCTCCGCTCTCTCCCTCCGCTCCTCCTCTCCCTCCTTCTCCCCTCCCCGATTGCTCCAACTCTGTCAGAACATACACTGATTGAACACCTACAGCGCTTCTCTAAAAGATTCAACACAAGGAATAACACCATTTTATGAAGCTTGAGAAAAGCAAAATTAACTGTTCAGGCTGTTGCTTGAGGCATTAAGAGTGCCATCTCTGAGTGCTCCTGGTTGGACATACTTCCTCTTTGGTTTTGAAGCAGATTCTTCCCACGTAACCCTTGTCTGGGGACCAGCCGCTGAGGACTTGGAGAACCTCTTCTTCTGGGCCGAGGGAGCGGTGGAGGCCCTGCCTCCGGACATCGCTCCTCTCTTTGCAGATGGGCTCCTTCTCCTCCACAAGGATGCAGTCTGAGGCACAGACCCCAGACTGAAACAAAAGCTTGGGAAAGAGTGAACACAGTCACAACAGCGCTACCTGCAGTACAGCAGGACCACACACGAGGACACTCAACATTGCACCATTACGCCTTTAAAGGCCCGGACCGCACCAAACCGACGGCCGACCGTCGGTTTGGTGTGTCCGGGCCTTAAAGGAAAACCGCCAAAATCTAAATATAACCGAGCCTTTGCCGTTTGCAAAAAAACACCATAACATGTTTCCTGTGGTGCTTCTTCCTGTGTCCAACCAAGATAATTTAAAGCACATCTCACCAATTAAAGCATCACTATTGTTAATTATGTTCAAATGTTCAAAGGCTGTTTTGCTCAATTATTTAAAAATTCACCTTGGAAAAGTGGGCAGTTGGTATTCGCACCATGAACTCATGAATACACAGTAAATAGCAGTTTAGTTGGGATTTTATTTAGGAAGCAGGGACATGTTTAAATAATCCACACTCCTGGCCAGCAGATGGCGCTGTGGACTCACCATGTCCAGCAGCTGTCTGACGGTGGTTTTCTGATTCACACTCAGCACTGTGAAGGGCTCTGGACCCGGACCTCCGTGAACCGTGACTTTATACCGGACAGCAGCCCTCTGTTCTTCTGTGAGGAAAAACTGAGAAAAGAGCAGGAACACAACCATGGTCAAGATGCATGAACACACATCGTGACCTTGGAGTTATAAGGTTTTTTTCCGGATGGGTGGTTCTGAGATGTTGAGATGCCAATACCAATGGGCTTCAAGCAGATACTCTTAAATTGTGCATTTTGTCATGCTTTTAAACTGTATTTTGAGTGAAAAGAATACATGGGCGCATATACGCAATAGACTATTATTTTTTTATATATAAAACTGAACAACTGGATTGCATGATCTGAAGCGATTTGGGTTGAATTAAGAGCCGATGGAACGTCACTTTAAACAGTTCATGAATCATCGAGGAGCTTGTGCAGTGCAACTGATTTTGGAGCGCTTACCACAGAAGCGGGGACCACATTTCTGGAGGCACTGTCCTCTGTTTTCTGGCTGAACACAAACAAACTGGAAACCTCCAGCATGTCATTCTGCAGGTTCCTGAGCTGCACGTGCCTGTACCCTGACACAACACATCACCACAAAAAACTTTAACACCTCAACCTCTTTATATAACTGAATAATTCCAGGGTCTAATTATCACAGATTTAGCTGGGACATTTATATTTATAGAAAATCTAAAAAATCAATAAGGAAAAAAGATTTCTCAGAAAAATGTTTAGGAATGTTTGGCAAGAATCCCAGCATATCATTCAAGATAAAAGCAGCCAATGAGTCATATAGACGTCACTTCTAACCCAGCCAGACATGCCAAAAAACGTTTATTTGGAAACTGTAGGGGACTTGGCACCCTGCTGTGATAAGTGCACACAGTGCATGTTCTGCAGTGGTTAGCACTGACAGTGTTAGCACTGGTGCAGGTTCCGCAGTGTTAGCACTGGTGCAGGGTCTGCAGTGTTAGCACTGGTGCAGGTCTGGCAGTGTTAGCACTGGTGCATGTTCTGTAGTGTTAGCACTGGTGCAGGGTCTGTAGTGTTAGCACTGGTGCAGGGTCTGCAGTGTTAGCACTGGTGCATGTTCTGTAGTGTTAGCACTGGTGCATGTTCTGTAGTGTTAGCACTGGTGCAGGGTCTGTAGTGTTAGCACTGGTGCAGGGTCTGCAGTGTTAGCACTGGTGCATGTTCTGTAGTGTTAGCACTGGTGCATGTTCTGTAGTGTTAGCACTGGTGCAGGGTCTGTAGTGTTAGCACTGGTGCAGGGTCTGCAGTGTTAGCACTGGTGCAGGTCTGGCAGTGGTTAGCGCATTCACAGTGTTAGCACTGGTGCAGGGTCTGCATTGTTAGCACTGGTGCAGGTGCAGGTTCTGCAGTGTTAGCACTGGTTCAGGCCCTGACTCACCTGACCGCAGAGCTCTGAGGGGGATGATCCTCTGGGCGGTGACCTGTGAGCTGTTGTTCTCCACCACAGCGAAGCGCAGGAACGCCAGCTCCTCCATCTGGACGTGGAAGGGGAAACGCTCGCCCCACATGGGGTTGAGGGTGTTGCGGTGCACGGGTTTGGTGCGGAAGTGTACACAGTCTACCGGCGCCCCCAGAACATCCACCTCCACGCACGAGCTGCCGGCACCGTTACTGCCAGGACACACGTTCTGACCCGAAATTATCTACAGAGGAGGACAGAGAGTCGGCATCCATCTCACTGTGTTTCTCCTGCCCCCACCTTACTGTACAGCATAAGAAGCCAGTGGTGCAATTAGCAAGCGCAGAGCAAATGCATAGCATGAACCTGCTCTGTACCACTTCCTGAACTTTCTCACAAACTAAGAACAAATTATTCTGAGCTAGCTGTGTAGTCCCTAATGAAACACCAGAGAGTCTGCAACGTCCGAACAGATTGTGAATACAAACAGTCTGACAGTCTTAGTGTGCATAAATCATTTTCCCCAGGAGAGAGATAGAGATAGAGATAGAGAGAGAGAGAGAGAGAGAGAGAGAGAGAGAGAGAGACCTTGCCACAGCCAGATACAGAGAGAGTTAAGTAGTAATAGAAAGAGAGACAAAGAAAGGGCACACAGCAGTGACTGGGAGAGAGACCACAGAGCGAGAGAGAGGGGGAACACACACTCACAGTGATGGAGAAGTGTGTGGGGCTCATGCCCTCCACCTCTCGCTCCATAGGGCTGAAGGTGTGGTAGTGAGGGCAGGTTCTGTCCCACAGCACGGGGGGTTTCAGCACATAGCCGCTGCCCCCACAGGCCTCAAACATGGTCCTGTTCAGCTGCATGGACAAGTCTGCAAGAACATGAGCATATTTAACATGTGGAGGACCACTACAACCCTGCACACAGATCCTTAACATCACTGCCACAATACTGCACACAGAACCCCAATAACCCATAACCCAAACACAGCAAGGATGCGGGGAAAGAATGCAGGGAGGTAAAAATAAGCGTTTGGAAAGAGCCGATGGATAAGAGTGGATAAGAGCGACAGCCTAATGCCCGTAATGTGATGAACATCAGGTTTGTCGCTTGAAGCTCACAGCAGAGGGAATAAAACTGCCTTTCCGTGAAACGGCGCAACCTCACCGTCCGTCTGGAAGTTGAGGGCCACCAGCTGGATGCCGTGGACCCAGAAGAGCAGCGGGCTGGGGTTGGTGGAGTCGATGCGCGTGGCCGCGGGGTAGGCCCGTAGGAGCTGGCCCGTCGTGTGCTGGATGAGCTTTTGCGAGTACCGTCTGCACAGACGCTTCGCCACATTCTCGTTCAGCGACGACATGTGGTAGCAGCGCGGCGTCCGCATGAGCGCGCTCAGAGAGGCGGTCGACTCCTCCCAGCTCACGCCCGCTGCGTCGTGTGCACCTGCAGCGGGGGGAAGCGGTTGGGCAAAAACCGTTACGTCCATGGTTTTCCGACCCTGTTGCCGGAGATCTACCGTCCGGTAGGTTTTCACTTCAAGCCTAACAAAGCACACCTCATCCCACAACTAGAGAAGGGCTGCCCAACCATGTTCTGCAGGGTCACTCAACCCCTAACGAAGTTCACCTCATTCAACAGCAACTAACATCAAGATTATTTCCTATGCCTTTCATGAAAATCCGCAGGCACAAACAGACTAGTTTGGGCGAACAGTAATTTGATAAATTAGGACTCTTTTATGTGAGGTCAGAAACGAGAGAAGCTGAATCACAGTGACACTTGCCTTAATAAGTCAGCCATAAGGCCATTTCAGACAAAACCATTTCACTTCAGTTCATTTTCCAATGATTGAAATTTCCCAGCATATTTCAAATTAATTTTGGAGTTCATACTACCTTTCCCAGGAGCACGGGATGGCGGTATGTTTTCTCCGGTGACGGATTTGCTAAAGATGGACTTCCTGCACTTTTTGTCTTTTCCTGCACCTGACGAAGCCAGCGTGGAGAAACCTGTTACACACACACAGACACACATACACAGACATGAGCAGACTACAGGCTAGGGCTCAGATTTTTCCACTCTCTTTTTTTGTTTGATTTGTTTATGGTTCTTGCCCTTTTCCTTGGGAATTGAGCTGGCCTCTGCTGGGCACCTCACATCTAAGAGGCTCTGTGTTTACAGAAGGAAAATGCTTCAGACTGCAAGCACATTCCAGTGTATAGCACTGACAGCCCAACAGGCACAACACATTTCAAATTCATTCATTCACTCCATAAGTTATTTCACAAGGGAAATTCATCTTGTGCAAAGAACGCATCTATTCTATGGCATCATTAATGTGTTTTCTTATTAGTTATTAGAAATGTATTGTGTACTAGAAATGAATCAAAGGACAAACAGATACTCTGCCAGTTGACATACATGCCATGCTTGCACATGCACTGACTCCACTATAGGCCTGTTGAAAGCAGTAGAGTTCAACCTGCCCATCTCAATCATGTCGGCTCAGCAAAGGCAGGTCAAAGGTGAAGGTGAGGATGGTGGCAGGTGAGCATATTGCAGCTACTGCCAGTTCTGTTCGCTCACAGTAAGGCAAGGGTCTTGAAATCTGTTTGCGATCTCACTGTCTGGATATCGATGCTATCCATTACATTACATTACATTACATTACATACAATCCATCTCCTAGCATTTCTTGTAAAGCCCAGCTCTTCTCCTGGCGCTACATGCTAACTCATAATAGTTTCATAGGAGTACACATGTAAATGGATAATAGTTTCCCACCACTACACGTAACGTAAACACATTGAAATGTACAGTCAATGGCAGCGATATGCGTAAAGGCAACATTCGGACCTGGAAACTTGACGGCTTGGCAGTAGATAATCAGATCGGAAAGCTCCTGTGCGATCTGCCGGTTCTCTTTCTTGTTCCGTAGAGGCTGAAAGTCTTCCCCCAGTTCCATATCGAACATCTGCATTACGCACACATCAGAGTGGGAAACAAGCACACTGCTTGCACTCAGAAGGTCTTTTCAGAACATCCTCATGAAAAGATGGTTTTCATTTCCCCCAAAAAGCTTAATTAACCAATCCAGGGTTTCCAAATTTGTGTTTACTGAGTATTTAGCTCCAACCCTCTAGTGTTACTCTTAACCCAGATTGTATCCACTTGCTTTCGGGTTGAAAGTCGCTCTGGATTAATGTAATTAAATGTTTTTTTTGGTTAGAACTGCTCTTCATGCATTTGCTATTTAGCGATTTGATGCTTTTCACTTGTGGAAGAATTGATGTACTTGTAAATCGCTCTGGATTAAAAGCGTTTGCTAAATGATTACATTGTAAAAAAAAATGAATGCATTTGAATGCAGGAGATGGTGAAATCACCTTTCCTTTACTTTGAGATGTGTGTTCGGCTTTCTTCATCTTCTTAGGAGCTTCATCACATTCTCCTGAGGACTTCTCCGAGCGGTCATCCAGAATCTGGTCTATGTTAACACAGAGGTTTGAAGCAGTGATAGATCACACAAACAAGCATTCAGCATACAGAAACATTTCTCTGGGTTTGATTTCAAATATGGCAGTCAATCAGACACAGAAGATTACAATGACCTAAAAATACCTTATTTACCCAATACTGGTTTACTAATTTCAGGGTCTGTTTGTTGGGACGTAGACAGTAAGGGACATTTCAGGGCTTTGGAGCATGAGGAAGAACAGTTTTCCCATCACTCACATAAAAATGAACTGCCTTTGAAGTCATTACTCTCAGGATGCATTCTGGGAACTACAATACCCAGGCTAAAGCAGAATCAATCACATACAAAGTGACAAAAAGCTTCAGAAATACAAAAACATCTGGGGTGTTAGTACTGCTCACTGCTGATGCCATCCCACACTTTGCCATAAACCTCAAACCACATGCCTCATGCCCACCTAGGGCGGTGTTGTCTAGCCCTGTTCCAGGATACCTACCTCCTATAGATTTTCATTTAATCCCCAATTTGTCAAACCAAACTGCAGCTGTTGGCAGCTCAACAAGCTGTTAGGGTTGGAATGAAACCCAAACCTATAGGATGGTAGACCTACCCTATGGTAATCAGTGCCCTAATGTAATCAGTGGCCAAGGGTAATCAGTGACAGGCGACAGTTACAATAAAACTGAGCAGGCCTTTTGATAACAATGATGGTAAAAATGCCATTTTAATACATCTATTAATACTGTATACAGTACATTGCTAAATATAGAATTAAATCACTGGCATATATGAAAATATATAGCATAAATACAGTTACTATGAAAAATAGTATATTCAACTGTATATAGATGCTACAATGTAAGAATGAATTTAAAGGATATAAGGAAGACCATTAAATTATTATTATTATTAATAGTTAAATCTTGTATCAAATAACAAATAATGTCAGTATCTCCAGCACGTAAAGACTTACGAGGGAACTAGACTTTGTTCAAGCACGACTTTGCAGTGTGGGCACTCAAGTCACTGAAGGCTACATGTGGGAGGCTTTTCCCAGGAGAACAGAGGAAATATTTAACTTCACTTTTTGTAAATTGAGAGCAGGTCCTGAGAACCCAGATGTCTTTGTTTTTCCTGATGCGCCTTTAACACCGATGAGGTCAGGACATTTAAAAACAGCAGCACACTGATGACATGGGCAGACCATTCACGGTACGGCAGGCTTTGTGCATTGATGCTACAACAAACAATACATTACATCCAACGGTACATTCGTCTGGGTGAAGGCAAACTCTTCGATTTGGTCGCATTTAGCAGAGCGAAAACATGCTAGCGTGGCTTCAAATCATTGTCTATCTGGCCATGGAAAATTTAATGCAAGCCAGCCGGGCTTTTTTTATTACTTTGATTTTGAAAAATGGCAACCTGTCCGATCACGTGACCATGCAAAGCGGCGTGAGGCTTTGACAGTGAACGCAAACACCTGGAGCTGGGACTGAGCATGGTGGCCATGCAGTGGAGCTCGCCAACACTACAGAGAACAACCAATTACCTTCCAGGCCAAAAGAAACTGGATAGGCGGTAAAGACATCAACTACAGAGAAACAGATAAAGGAGTCAGGGTATGAGGACATACACACACTGTGTAACCCCAGAGTACAGATTTACATCAACACAGTTTTTACTTTGAGTTAAAGCAGAAGGAGAGTGTTTGGACTTTCCAACTGAATTCAGCAGAATACCTGAAAAATGTCTGCTAGGTCTCTGCTAGGATAGTTTACTCATTCTTTTGATCTATGTGACCAACATAGCCAACATTACCTTTGGATGAACTGAATCCTCAGTGTACATGTAGTGCCAAAGTGTACTTCATAGATTGTTAGAATGCCACAACTTCTTTTGAAACACATTCTGTATTTTCTTTGCTTTCCAGTCAAAAATTGACCTAATGCATTCTTAACAGACTATCTATCCATCTACTGTGGTGTAAATATCAATCAATGCTTCTGCACCACATATTTACTGACCACAGCAGGCAAAACCACTCTTTTGTAGAGGTTGTAATATAAAAAATAAAACATTTGGTTGTTGCCAAAGAAATCCAAAGAAAACAAATAATTCCCCAAATAATGTACTATGACAAGAACATCCATGCTGTAGCTCATCAAAACCAGATGCTGTTGCTCAAGTAACCTTAAAACCTAGTCCTTTCATCATAAGAACACATCAATAAAAATCTGTGCCTGATGGTAACATTCTAGGTATGACATGCCATAACTTCACTGACTTAGCTTGTGCTTACGACATGAACTATGTTCATGGCGATGGATAACTGATACTTTAGGAATGGTACCTTATCTGACCTGTCCTGTAGTTGGTATGCAGTTATTGTACATCACTTTGGATAAAGGCGTCTTCTAAATAAATGCAATATAATGCAGTGCAACTTTCCACCTTCACACCTGTAGCACCGGTAATGATCATCAGCTAGGGACAGCTCTACTCACCATCAGACAGTGATTCATAGTCATAATCGTACTCATCTTCCTCCTCCTCCTCCTCCTCATGCTGGTGGCCGTTGCTAGCCTGGGCGTGCATGTGTGCCAGCTGATGAGCCTGTGAGGGATGGAAACAGATGTGGTGAGCGGGGATTACTGTCTGACGCTCAAACTGTTTACACTCTCCTCAGCTACCAGCTACAGTGTGACTGTAGAACCTCTACAGCTACGGTGTGACTGTAGAACCTCTACAGCAACGGTGTGACTGTAGAACCTCTACAACTACGGTGTGACAGTAAATTATATCCACCTACAGTATGACTGTACTGCCCCCAACAACAGGATGACAGCAGATTCTATCCAGCTACAGTATGATTGTACTGCCCCTAACTACAGAAAGACTGTAGAATCTCCCAAGTATGACTAAATAAATATGACAGCAAGACTCATTTGGTAATGAAATGTATTCTGCCTAAGATCCTGGCCTTCTGTTTTAGGATGTCCACTGGGGCCTGGTGCGCTTTCAGCTTCTTATTCTTCAGCAGAAACTTCCCCTTCAGCTGCAGCGGGGACGGAAGCAGTGGCTCATCTGAGAAATCACTCTCAAACAGGAACTTGGTCACCAGCCTCTCCCCAAAAACTGCCTGCAAGAATAAAGGAAAACAAATACTCAATGGACAATTGGGGCACCACCGTAAAACCCATTACATTGCAGGTAATTACAACTGCATTATCAAGGGACAACCTATTTTTCTTTCATTGCGAAAGACCTTGAGCCAGAATGAGTTACCTTGAAGATTTCGGCCATCTTGCGTTGCTGAGGCAATGAGCAGTGGTTTTCAATGGAAATGATGACGGGCATTTGGGATGTGACAAAAGCAGAACGGTTCACCGCCTCTACCACATCCTGAGAGAATGCACAGAGAATATTTCAGGTCTTCGGTCACCCTGTATGTGAGATTAACATTACAGTACAGTAGCCTCAAAGCTACTGGTACAAATATAGGCCAATTCTATTAGTCCCACAAGGGTCAGTGTTGGGACCTGCTCATTTACATGAATGGTCTTGATTAGGCAAATTAGGTCATATCCAATAACACAAAACTGCTAAACTAGAATCAACTAAAGTAATCAAAAAACTATCTTAACAGAAATGTTGGTAGAAGCCTGGCAAATCACTATAGCTAAATCTAAAATAGGGCAACAAAATGTGTTCCGGGTATTGCAAGGAACATTACAAGGAAAGCCATTAAATATTTGCAGGCTCAGCCAAGCAGACCAAGGGGAATTTTAAATACATTAACCAAAAGTTCTAGGTTCTAAGACTTCAAACTTCAAACTATAAAAGGTGGAATTCTGGCAGCAGGGTAAATGGGGGCAGCTAGAAATGTTTCCACAGTCCAGGATTGACAGAATTCTTGATTCTGTAGTCTGTAGGTATAAGACAGGCCTATATGGACCAAATGGCCATTTCTGATCAATAAGAGTCATTATGTTTTTGCCAACCTTGAAGGGGATTCTAGTGGTCAGGGTGTGACCATGGTAAATGATGGGCATCCCGTCATCTCCGTCCCATGAGTCCAGCTCCACACTCCTGCAGCCCTGGAGCAGCACCTGCATCAGGGAGACAGACAGGACAGTTTAGGAGTATTGAAAATTCTGTCTGAAATGCTATTTTTATCGAAGTAGAGTCTCACCTGACTATAGAGCTCCACAGAGGACTCCCCTTTGAGCTGGTGGGCCGTGAGGTAGGTGTTGTGGGAGGACTGGATGTAATAGTAGGATAAAGGGTACTGCAGGTCCTCCAGGTTCAACTGAGATTCCTCCATTTTGGAAGCAAAGTTATCCTTGTCTATTATAAACCTGCAGAACACAAAGGGGCATAGTTCAGATCAAGCTAATTTAAATTCTGTGATGAATATGATATTGAACACTGTCCATTAAATTGATGCAGGGGGTTCATTCACAAAAGAGCAATGTAGCAAGCATTATATAAATGTAAGGCATTAAGAGCAAGACATTTAATTAAAGGATGTACACTGAGTCTACCCCTTTATGTACTGCACACCATGACACCATGTTTTAAACATTTAAATAAACATTTTTCTCAATACGGATACAGAATGGAAAAACAATGTTTAAGGGAAAAATAGAAAAAGAACTGCACTGTGAAATGTTCTGTGTGAAAGTTATTTCAAAATTTGATCACAAATAAAAGTAAAATGAAAAGTGAATCGAGGCTATATCTTTAATACCATTATCTTCTTAAGATTGCAGAATGGTAGATGCAACTTACATGTATTATACCTAGTTGTCTTGTGTGCATTAGTGTAAATCATTAATACCAGTTAATGGTATTAGTTTTATTCATTAGTGACAGGAAAAAGTAATAGCTGTCACTCACCTGGCAAACCCCTCGAATGACATCCAACCCATCTGTCGCATACTTGCACATGGCTCAAATTTCTGAATCATACAAAATAAAGTAGCTTGTTGGTATAAAATATCCATCCCAATCCTGTTCTTGGAGATCTGCTGTCCTGCAGGTTTTCAATTTAAACCTTATTTGGTACACCCCATTCTGACAAATTAGCAGCTCAACAAGATCTTGAATGAGATGTGCTTTGTTAGGGGTTGGTGTGAAAACCTACTGGACAGGAGATCTCCAGGAACAGGGTTTGGAACTACTCCTCTACACATTCAACTTGAGTACCTTTTATAAGGCAAGTGCATTACTGACATAAGAATGGTGGCATTTGATAAAGAGCAGGAACATGGCCAAGAAGCATGGCTAAAATGCTAAACTACTTCTAATGCTAAAATAATTCTAGTATCACTCCAATGATGTACAGCATGTGGAATTGAAATGAGAATTTAACAGGAATTTTTCTTGTTGTGTTTCCAGTGACGGGCGTTAGCTCCAGTACCTGTATGATGCTCAGGATCTCGTCGTAGGTGAGGTGCTCCCCCTGGCAGTTGACCAGGAAGTCGTTGAGCTGGGGGATAGCCATGCCCAGCACCCCCAGAGATGCGTTCTCCACGCCAGTGCCGTTGCTCATAATGCTGGCTGCTGCGATGGCATCAGAGATCTGCTTCTGGCTGTCCGAAATCAGCTGCTGGGTCCGGATGGAGAGGCCCAATTCTGAGCCATTACGCATCAGGAGGTCTGGTGACAAAAACATGAATCCAAAGACTGGCTAGATGCAAAACTGACCCAACACCAGCCCAATTGCCTGTGAACCAACCCAATACTTGTACACACCTGCCCAATAACCCCACATTGTCTACAGATCCATCATCTGCAAATGGACCCAACACCTATCCAATGACCCAACCCATGCCTACTGAATCCAACACCCATGAACCAACCCACTACATGCAGTTACCAACAGTAGTGTCTCCCAGGGAAATACATCCCTACAATGTACTTTTTGAGCTCTGTCCCAGTGAGCCTTTTCTGATGAAAAGCCATCTCAGCTTTGGTTGAAAAGTAAAAGTTTTCTAGCAAATAGGCCATAGCTAGGCTATATGTGGGTAAGACCTGAAGAATATTCAAATTAACCTATAGTCTGTTTATGTCAAAACAGCTCTGATAGCCAGAATTCCACCCCTCTAGGGTTTTGCTCACTGGGGTACTGTGAATCTAGTGAGGTTTAATAAAGAGTTTAAATAAAGAGTTAGAGAGGGACGAGGGCACACCCAGATCAGGCTGCAGGCCCGTGAGTCTGTCATCGATTCGGAGTTTGGTGTACAGAGGGGTGGAGTCCTGGGGTGATGGACAGCAGGGGACAGCAAATGCTTCAAACAGCTCCTTCAGGTCCTTCCGACTTCGTATGCTGCGGGATTTAACAGAGGGGTTTAAAATTAACAGTTTTGAAAATCATTAAGAAGTGTGTTTTGGGTGTGCTGTGAAGGTATATTTCATATTATTTAAAATAAATTAGGCAAATTACCTGAAGGATTTGAAAAGCTCCACAAATTCAGTAAAGGTCATGGGGGTGTCTGAGACCATGAGGTTTTGGAAGCCCTTGAGACCCTTTCCTCGGTTAGAACAGGCCCTAGCGCTCCAGGACAGAGGAAAATAACATTAGAACAGGATGATATCACTGTCGCCAACACACAGCCAGCAGCAAACACAGGACGCTAAAATACGCTATATAAGATAAGCCAGTACGGCACGCTGATACCACTGTCGGCCGAGACACAGAGGGGGAGCTAAGGCAACATGTTGATATCACGGTCATCAAGACACAGTTAATAGAATACACTAATATTACCATACCTAAGATATAAAGAGCAGCTCATAATATGCTGATATCACTGTTGCTAAGATAGAGTAGCAAACACAACACACTAGTATCACGGTTCCTAAGATGCAGGGAAAACCGAGGTAAACTGTACAATATATCCATCCTTTCTTTCCAGTAGAGTTCCCTGCCATATGGAGCGAATGTTATTTTACTGGAAAGAGCAGGAGTCCATATAGGTTTGAACAGTTAATGGCAATAGCTGTCACTTGCAATAACCATATCTTATAATTGAATTTGCATAATCTATTGCATATTTTATTTATATCATCAGTATAAATGCATTTGATAATGATAATTTACTCAGTTACTCTGAATTTCTTTAATTTCCCATTAAGCAGCTAGTTTTCCTTGGCATGTCTCACAAGAGATTACACCAGGGGTTCCCAAACTTTTTTCTGATGCAACCATCAATGAAGGTTTGAACAAGTTTATGTGACTTCAACCCACCCACAGACACACGCCTAGAACATAAAAACACCACTTAGCTGCGACGATATTGCCAATATACCGAGACCAATCAAGCACAAAAAAGTATTCAAATCTAAATTGAAAGAATTGCATAGGTCTGATTTACACATTTTCAGGGGCTGACTCACCTGGCCTGCCCCTTGGTAGCAGAAGGGAGGATGGGAGAGGAGTGTGGCTGTGTAGAAGGAGACGTAAATGGGGAGGAGTGTGCCTGGGGTGGGGTAGAGGGGGTGGGGGGAGAGCTGGAGATGCTGGTGGTGGTACTTTTACTGGAGGACGAGGAAAACGGGACACCCGAGGAACTGCTGTCATCTACAGAGAAAGATCAGCAAGAGCAAAAACTTATGTTGTGTTTTTATGTTAATATTTTATACATGTATTATTATAAAGTTAGTACTGAATACATGCCAGTGTTACTATTAATTGTATAATGGAGACATTTATGAAAACCGTATGCCGTGAGCACGTCTTTGAGCCAGTGGTCCTCACTCCTGGTTATGGAGAGTCACAGGTCACACAATTGATCAGCTATCTCAGGTCACCTATTGGTCTGAATCAGTTGCTGATCTTTAGGAAAAAACAGAAACCCGCAGATTCTGTGGCTCTCCAGCAACCAGACACTAGATTCTGCAAAAAGTCTTGAAGACTATGATTAGTTGAATCATTAATTTATTTTTATTGAACGTTTTGCACAAGTTCAATGTTTTACAAATGTCAACAAACTAAATTTAACACATTTTGCTAGTAAACATAATCTCTACTTAATAAGTGGCCATAAGTAGTGGCTGGCAGAGGACTGAAGCACAATGCTAGAAAAACTGGGGGAGATAAACTGGTGCCCCCATTTATAGTCTATGAAGATGCTGTCCAATAGCATGCTTGTTTGTTACTGATACATGCTTAGTTACCAAAATTCAGTCAGGCAAACAAGCTCATCACCAAGTTCAGATAACCTCAGAAGAAAAAACACCAGAGATGTGAAGATATTTAAAGATTAGGAGAGTTATTTAAGCAGTGAAAATGCATGCCAGATATACCCAGAGCAAAGTGTCTCCTGGTGTTCAGCATGGTTTAGCGGTGATGTTCATTTCAGCTCATATTCAATGCAGCCCATTAGCTCTCTAGCCAAGACAGTCAAACACTCAGGTTCTCTGGGGAAACCAGATTTCCAGACTACGCCAGGAATGGTCGGGAAACCGTAAACGCTAGTCATTCCTATTATGGAAAGTAAAATATTTATTTGAATCGCTGGCATCCTGTGAGAGGAACGCTGACCTACCGAGGGGGTCCTTATCCAGGCTGGGGTCGGAGCCGTGCCTATTCACCGTGTCTCTGCAGCTCTTCGTCTTCCGAGAGCAGGCCTCATCGTCAGTGGCATCCCCGCTGTAGGACTGCGAGAGCCACAACAACAGCCTGAGGTTCACAGGTGCTACTGTGGCCATGCCCTAAAACAGACTCCTAACTACTGTGTCCTCAATACGTACTGAAAATACTGCGACAGTCATGTCCGAAACTGCTTACTTGCCCACTATTGAGAATATAAGCTGGGCACACTGGATGAGAAATTTGTTAAGCAGGTAATATTTTCCTCTTAATGGATGACATACTTATATCTGGGATTAAGGGTTTTCCTTTTAGGACAGGAACAGAAACTAATTCTTCCCAGGTAGACAGGAACAGAAACCTCTCTTTATCATCAGGACAGGAAGAAAAACTGTGCCTTACCAGAACAGGAAGAAGAGATTCTCCTCACCCTAATCAGAGGCTTCTTCTTCCTGGTAGTGGTAATGGTGAGTGGGCTGCTCTTCTGAGCGCTTGCACTTCCTGTGTTCCAGCGCCTCCCACCAAACAGCTCTATAGCATGGGGCAGGGTGGGGCCCTCGTACCGGCCGTCCTCCTGCGAGCAAAACCAAACCCAACCGTGACACTGCACACCTGGGTTAAATATATCATTCTTTTGGACTTTTCTATGCTTTACTGAGCTTGGCTTGTGTAATGGAACCCATGAAATACTCTCAGAAACGGCAAACCCCACCTTTTGATCCTCTTGGTTGGCTCAATAGCACCAGGCAAGATCAATCAAGCACAGAAAAGTATTTGAATCCAAAACAAAAAGCTTAAGTGCTTTAGTAATTTGGCCTTGTAATGAGACTTAAAATCTTTTTCCTATCTGAAGTAGAAAATAGTAACTTATTTTAAGTTGCCATTTGCTTGCTGAGATGGATTACCTGATAGAGGCTGACGTATTGTTTTCTCAGCCACTGGAGCCTCTGGTCAGGAAAGCGCTTCATTCTCCTGAGTGCGGAGATGAGGTCGGCCAGCCCGTCGTGCAGCGTGCGGGCAGTGTGTTTGGGCGCTATGAAGTGCAGGAGCTTGTTATCGGTGGTGTGGTGGCCGTAGAGCAGGGTGACTGCACTCTCCTCGCGGTTCAGACCGCTCAGCTTGTTCTGCAGACACACCGCTCCCACATCCGCCCCAGGGTGTCCCAGGAACACCGCCTTCGCCACGGAAAGGTCCAGAAACCCGTCTGTCAGTCCATTCAGCACGGCCTGCCCGAACGGCTGGGGCCGGCAGTAGGTGAACTCGGCCTTGCTGTTGGAGGAGCCGCAGATGGGGAGCTTGGCCCAGGAGAGGGAGCAGTTGTCAGGCTGCAGACGGAGCAGGCAGCGGGCGGTTTGGTGGGAGTCCTGGTCATAGTGGATCACCGTCGCCCCCTGCAGGAGGAACTGGTGCACGTTGGCCCGGATGGAGAGCACGTACCAGGGGATCAGCTCCGTCCCGTGTGCAAAGGCCCTCTGCCACTCGTCCAGACCCTGGACCTCTGACTCCCCGGACAGACCTGGCAGATCCCCCTCCGAATCCCAGAGGTCCCCCACAGACAGTCTGGGCACCAGAAAGAAAAATTGTCTAGTTCATGCTGGACCATAGCCTATATGAATCCACTGTACTTTTGCCTCACTGATTAATACAAGCAAGCAATATTTCAGCACAAAAATTCCCTGTGGGAAGAAAAAACAACATTCCTAGAAACTCTAAGTGGCGGAAGAAGCTCAGAGATACAAACCACAGTCACCGGCCGGGTACGAAACATAAACATTTCTGCATTATAAAGTTCCTTTTTATCCATCATCAATCAATACATATATTCATCTCATTGACTTGAAATAAAAACAGACCTTTTACATACTTGTTTTATTATTTTTTGATATTGTAATAAGAGCATATTCTGTTTCTAAGGCTGTTTCTAAGGCAAAAAAGCACTTGTTGCAGTCGCATATAGTCCTTCAATCATTTCCCACTGTCGCACATGAGATGTATTCATTAATTAAATAAATGAATGTTTTGTTTCAGTTTTCATTTTCAACAACTGGCTGTGACTGTTAGCCAATATTTCCCATGACAAACAGTCAGCCTTAGCATTCATCAAACAATTTAGGCCTTGGAAAATGTGTGTGGACTATTAGGCCAATCATTGACTTAAATTAAGCCCTTAAGTGCTGAAACACGCTGAAAACAAGCAGCACCCCATTACTCAAGATCCTGGACATATAAACATGGGGACATTGCTTAAGAACCACGCAGCAACTTCATGAAAATATTTGCCTTCTCTTTGAATCAACACACTTTTCCCAGCATGTTTGTTTTCAAAACACTGAACAAAGTGCTTTTCTCTCTTAAGACAAGCAAGTGCAGCTAACAGCGTGACATGACCTGTCATTCTATCAAGAACTCTATCAATTGAAAGTCACAAAAGGCTAGTCAAAATACCCAATTTGGCCATTTCATTATGTTGTCAAAAATATAGCCTAATTCTCACAGCTCTGTGCATAGGCTAAGGTCCATCGTGGTAGAAGAGTCTGTGCACCATGGGAAAATAATGGCACAACTATGCCTTTTAGATGACAGATGTGTTCAGAGACCCCCCCCCCCCCTCCCCTCGTATGAAATGTAAAGACAAATATTACATTTAAAATTGTATTGATCTGTCAGGCCTGTTAATGTCATGATCACTACACTTAACACAGAACTGAAGGGTTGAAGTCTTGTATTTTGCTTTGAACTATAGTGGCTGCTACATTTTGGAGATCCATTCTCCACAATGAGTGGAACTGGAGGCTTTGTAGGTGACATCATTTTCAGGCAAGGTTCTACACTTCTTTTATTTTTGGCAGGATTTCCCCATTTATGAAGATTGAGCTGAGTGCTAGGTGTATAGCAGTGGATCCCAACCCTGCTCCTTAAGAGCCACACTCCCAGAGATCCCTTGCTGTTGAAAGGGGTGTGCTTTGTTAAGTTTGGAGTGAAAACCTACAGGACAGAAGATCTTCTGGGATAGGTTTGGGCAGCCCTGCTGTATAGAACCCATGGAGGTGTCAAACGTGACTTACTGGCTCCTGCTTTTGTCGTTAAAGGAGTTCCTGTGAGGAACCCCTTCACCCATGCCCTCCTCGCCCTCCTCGGACTCCAGGCTGCGGTTGCAGCTGCGTATGATCTGCAGGATGTTGCTGACTGTGGCCTCCTTCTCCGAGCTCCTCAGACCTCCTCTCCCAGCCCTCTGCAGGAAGCGATCCTGGCCTCTGTAGTCTGTCACAAACTAAGGAGAAAACCAGCTTCAGCTATCCCATGATCCAGTGCACCCAAACAGGATTATGCCCCAGCTGATTATGCCATTATTTTGTAGATGTTTTTTTAGACTGTAAATTTGATTATGTTTATATTGGTGGGTAATCAGTTAGTTGTGCATTCATCCAACTTCTATTTATACTGCCGTGTCATCATCTTGCCTCCATTGCTATTATTTACCATCAAGGACCACAATGGAAATACGTTTTTAACTTTGTCATCCTTCACAATGCAAGACTCAGATATCAGAATAAGATTATAAATGTGTCTAATATAACTAACAAATTTGTCTCCACTGGAGTTGTACAGGTGACTCTCATGTCTATTTTGCATCAGTGACAATAGAAATGCTGACATTGGTATTGTTGACTAGCAAGAATGTAAGGTTCTAGTGCAGAAGAACCGCAGGGTACCTGGATGGAGTCCCCGTCGGGGTGTAAGCTGATGAGGCTGGCGGCTCCGTCCAGGGCGTCGCCGAGCTCCCTGAGGAAGACTCCGCAGAAGGGGACCACCTTGCAGCCAGGAATGTGGAGGGCACGGTTCAGTATGCGCTTGTAGTCGGCCGTGGACTCGTGCTGCGCCATGGAGTCCTTCAGGCCACGCATGGCCTCCAGGTCCGACTGGTCCATGAACTGCCACATCTTCAGCACCTTACGGGACCTGGGCAGTGCAGTTCATTACAGTCCTTCTTTGGGGCATTGTTTATTTAATTTAGCGAACGGCAATGTAAACTATGTTTGCAAGTGAGGATGTATATATGTGATGTATTTATACACTCATCGAGCACTATATTAGGTATTTATTGGACTTATTTTTCTGATTTCTGCTGCTTAGCTTATCCACTTTGAGTTATGATGGGTTGTGTGTTTAGAGATGCTCTTCTGCATACCACTGTTGTAATGTGTGGTTATTTGCGTTACTGTCATCTTCCTGTCAACTTTGACCAGTCTGGCCATTCTCCTCTGACGTCTCTCATTGAGATCGCCACACTGTTCCCTACCTGAGATCCCCACATTACTCCCTACCTGAGCCCAGCCAGTAGCTCCATTACAGCGTTGTAATTGGCCATGTTCCAGCAGCACTTGGCAGCATGGACCAGGTGGGAGAAGACCTCTCTCTTTCCTCCATTGAGCCTGCAGTCAGGATCAGCCAGGTAGCCCAGGAGCTCACCTGCAAAGAACCAGGACAAATGGAAGCAATTTTAGTTGTTGTTAATGTTATACCATACCAATTACTCAGGCAAATAACTTTTCAGCAAAGCCATCAATACACCTACTGCTAGGTTTCCATTCATCGCAGAAAAGCCATTCATAAGCAAGGAATTGAATATCATGACAAAATTATTCAATATTGTTGTGTTAATATGAGTTCATCATAGAGGCATTACTTACAGTATGCAACCCCCAGATATCAGAGCTATAGGTTACTTTCAGGTTTCCATAACACTACTTCCATTCCAAAGCACACTGTACAGTGACACCGAGAAACAAACACATTTCATAAGTGACTTTGGGATTTCCACAAGCAAACACATATAACATGGCATTAATGTAAAGGGATGTGATGGCAAAGAATGTTTATATTTTGCAAATCTATTATAGGTATGTGGAATCACTATGTAATCAAATAATTTAGTCCAGAAATATTTAAGTTTTGCAATATTGCCCTGGACATCTCAAAATAGTTATTATATACAGCTTTCTGCCAACATAGGGAATTATCCTTGGGAAGAATTTGTACTACTGTACTGTGTTTAAAATGTGAATCAAAATCAATATTTTATAATACAGGCAAATAATCAAGTAATCTGATAAATCAGATTTACAAGCATTTTTGCAACAACTTCTCCAATAATTATAATAACAACAACAATAATAATTTATTTTAGTCATTAGTTTTATAGTTCTCATACTCCAGGAAAAAGCACATTGACAAACTGGGGGTTCAGTGCATGAAGACAAACTTTTACAGACTGGGGAACAGTCTGTAAACTACTTACTTGTGTGTTACTTTCAACAAATTTTGGGTCAGTTACAACTTTTGTGTTACAATTATACAATCTATGTGTTAAAAAGGGAGACCTTTTCTTGAACATAACAAAAGATGTTTTCCTTAACTAGACATGGAGGCCTGTTAAAAAATTAAATTGTGTTGTTTTGTGCATACTGTATCTGTTTTGAGAATGTGGGGAACACATACGAGTACTGAATAAAGAAAGTCTTCATAACCAGTCCACAAATGTGCCTGATAATGCGCAGTTAAAACACTTCAGGACGACGGCTGCAAGACTCCACTGAAAGAAAAGTGGCATCGGCTCTGAGGACACTCGGACGAAGACCGCGAGCTCGTCTGAGTTCTGCTGAATTAACAAAGAATTTGGAGGGATGGTACAGTACGTGCTTACAAATACGGCCGCGGATTCCAAATTAGGAAAGAAACAAGAGAAAGGGGGGGAAAGGTTTTCCAAAATAAACAGGCTTAATCTGTACGGTTTGACATATTGCATTTATGCGATCCTATCAGTGGAATGCTTGCCAGAAGAGTTACACATCTTACGCAAGGCCAATAAAAACCATTGTGCCTCGTAGGCGCCAAAAATATTGAGCAGAACAGGAGCCTGAAGGCCAGTGGACATTAACAAAGCACATATGTGAGTATATCAAACCAATAATACCTGCATCAATGATGTAAGGGCAGAACTATTTCACAGTAGAACTGCATTCATATAAAACTGAAAAGAGCGTATGTTATGCATTTAAAAGGGAATTGCTCAAGTGCTCAAGCCTTTTTTTACTTACTCTGTAGAAAGAACATTGGGCGGATTTAAAATTTGACAAGAATTTGCCAGAATTGAACAGAAACTCAACATTAAGTTTCGCAAACGCCGTTGAGAAATAGAGGATTATATTCAACTAACATTTTGAGCAAAATAATTTGAGTGGAGGTATACATGCAGAGAAATGCAACATTATGGCGTCATCCATCAACACCATCTCAACTCTGACCCACAACAGTAGGGTCAGTGACCAGTGACATCAAGATGCCCACATAGACACAAATAATAACCAAACCCACTGAAAGGGTCATTCCAATAAAAACCTGTGACAGAATGTGTCAGATATATTTGACACATCATCTAGTCTATTTTTAAGACTAGATGATAACAGTTAGGGGATGTCGCCAGGAAGTATGCGACATGCCTGGAATGTTCTTCTGAAACTTTGACAGAACTAAAGTAAAGACTGTATGTTCTGGGACAGTCTGAGGAATATTGGAATTTTCAGTCATCTCAAAGGGGCAATTTACCCAGAAATGACATTAAAGTATGTTTCCACTTATCAGATAGTTTTGCAGTCGTGACAATTTTTTTAGATGCAGTTCACCGTGTTGTCATGGACCTCTCATTTTCTGGTAATCAAGGCGTGAAAAATTTCCATTTGAAAAAAATTAACAGCAATGTCTCTTTCCAAATATAATGCCACAGTTACTCACAAATATCAACAGAGCTCCAAAAAACCAAGAACCATTTATTCTGCTGCTAAAACTGTTTTGCAGAAGCAGAAGTTTTTTGCCGAAGCCCCTTTAACACTATCTTCCAATCATACCAGAATGTTCCACAAAGTTCTGGAAACACTACGTTATCTGAGGAGAGGAGTGTTCAGAAGCGGGTCTCACTTCATTGAAGCGCGAGACCAGGTCCCTCACGGTGTTGCGATGGCCCCCGCGCGGGCACAGCGAGGCCTGCAGCTGGGCGTGGAGTCCGCGGGGCTCGGGCACGTCCAGGTCTAGCGTGAGGAAGCGGAGGTAGTCCAGCGGGAGGACCCTGCGGTACAGCTGCTGCTCCTGCTCTGTCAGGACGCTGGCCACCTCCTCGGGGAACGGGACCAGGTGCCGCAGGGCCGCCAAATCCTCGCCCGGGGCCGGCGAGCCGGGACCCGCCATGGCGCTGCGCACCTGCCGTTCTGGGGAGCAGGGACAGGCAGAGCCCCGTCAGTCAGCCTGGGACACCCTTCCTACGGCACAAACAGAACCTGCCATGCGTGCATACACTGCAAATTCACACTGAATGTTACATTGCCAAACTCGATGAAAGTCTTCCCGAAACATGTTCAGTACAAAGTGATAAGAAACTGTCACTTAAATAATGGAGAATGAAAGCTTACAATATCAGATGAACAAAGAATCCTCTTTTACAGTATGCCTTTGAACCTGCGGGGGGGAAGTATCCAGAGGTGTGCATGCAATAAAATGTATGCTAATGCAAGGATGTAAAGTAAAGGAAGACCATCTAATCATGGTGACCTTGATTTAGCCAATGAGACACAGCAGTGCGACAGCCTGAAGAGGAATGAGAAGATAAGATCCTCTTCACAGATGTTTCAAAAGCCAAAACACTACCCTCATGGGATCATGGGTAATTGCATGAAAGTGTAGGGGGGCAATGTGTCAGACAGTGCTTTCTGTTATTAGTGATGTATAAATAAAAGAGCTATGGGATTGGGCACGGTACTGGGGGGGTGGGGGGACCCACTCACCGCAGGCAATATTAAAACCCTCTTCTCACGGGTGCTGCTACGGGAACGGGGCCTGACATGTGGGAAAATGGCTTCCCGGGCCTCTTGGGACTGAATTAAAAACTGCAATGGAAACATACAAAGGGCCTTCCTCCATCCGATTTGGCCCGAGTACAGCGGAGTGCATCTGTCGGGACCGTACCCAGGCAGATGGCAGAGAGAGATAGCACACCATGTACTTTGGTAGGTAAAAGGAAAGATGGCTGCAGCAGACAGAAAGATCAGACTGGGTACTATTCCAGGTTGGGACTGAAGAAAACTATGGACTAAGTGTAGTTGACTTTTACATTAATGGTATTTGGCAGACGCTCTAATCCAGAGCGACGTACAGTTGATTAGACTAAGCAGGAGACAATCCTCCCCTGGAGCGATGCAGGGTTAAGGGCCTTGCTCAAGGGGCCCAACGGCTGTGCCGTTCATATTGTGGCTACACTGGGGATCGAACCACTGACCTTGCGGGTTCCAGTCATGTACCTTAACCACCGCTGAAACAGCTATACTGGGGAAAAACCACACTAGTGCTAGTGAGCATAAAGACCATGAAATTGGCTACAAAAACAAAGCCACTTGGAGAAGGGTGTGGTGGGCAGAGGCTGGGATTCAAACCATAGAGAAGAAGGGTGTGGGGCCCTCACCTTTCAGGATAGCCCTGCCTTTGGGCACGACGGAGACGTTGGGGAGGACACTGCAGGCTCCCAGGGACACCGTGGCCTCCAGGAGCACCCCGGTGATGTGGGCGGCGAAGGCGGTTCTGCGCAGGGTGGCGCAGTAGTTACTCTCCCCGGGGGTGGGCCATGGCCGGGTGGGGTCCCCCTGTTGCACAGACGAGGCCAGGATCTTCCAGGAAGGGTGGAGAAGATTTGCCGGTTCGAACGCTCCCTCCCACGCGCTCAGCACAGAGAAGACCAGCAACTGCAAGACCAGCATATGAGTTTACAATGCTCCTAAACTCCCCTCTCAATCCCCTCTAGGCCCTGGGTGTGTGTGTGGGAGTGTGTGTGTGTGTGTGTGTGGGGGGGGGGTGATGAGGGCAACAAAGACAGATAGTTAAAGCAGGGGAGGTGTAGGGGGCATAGAGCATTTCATTTTGCATGGTGTGTCACCTGAGATTACTTTTCAACAGATGGAAACTAGCATACAGTAGATACAATACACAAGGACAAGGCTATGACATATGACCTGACATATCTACAGTTGAATCTCAACTTATATTAACTTATTTTTCTTATCAAGGCACTATTGGCCATAACCCAAGAGTACTTTATCTGGAAAGTATTTTGATTGCTTGAAACATCCAGCTTGTGTTATTAAACTGGGGTCATGAAATGACTTTCGGCTGGGTGGGGGATGCCTTGCTCATTTACTGTAGGTCACCAGAACAGTTTGTTTCCCTTGCTTTTGCACGTAAAATTAAGTTATGGAATAGCACAGCCTGTTCCACAGAACTCGTCCCTCTTCCAAGCAACCTGAAATCCTGGTGGTTATTAATACAAATATTGCAAGAACTGGGTAATTGCTTTTAACAATGGTTGACAAATGTTATGTTCCCTAGGAAACCTCTGGTCAGCATGGAAAGACTGGCTCAGACTATGTTTTAGGAAACCTGCTCAAGTTGGAATGCAAGGGCAATTTAGTCCTAGTCAAGCAGATGAATTTCACACTCCTCATGTGAATGGTACTCCATTGGTTCACCACTGCTTTATTAATAGAATATTGAACAAGAAATGATAAAAGTCCCCAATGATAATAAATTCATACAATGTTTTCATTTATTTATTTATTTTGCTACCTTTTGGGTTTTTCTTCCACTCTGTAAAGAGACTGTGACAGTATTCTGAACAAGTGCTATAGAAATAAATTGATGTGATTTCAAATTGATTAAACCACCACATTAACATAGTAACCAACATCTTGGAACATCACCAGTACTTTCCACTGAAATAATTTACAGTGCCTTATCTAAATGCAATAGACATCCATCCATCCATCCATTATCTGAACCCGCTTATCCTGAACAGGGTCGCAGGGGGGCTGGAGCCTATCCCAGCACACATTGGGCGAAAGGCAGGAATACACCCTGGACGGGCCGCCAGTCCATCGCAGGGCACACACACCACTCACCCACACACCCACACCCACACCCACGGGCAATCTAGACTCTCCAATCAGCCTAACGTGCATGTCTTTGGACTGTGGGAGGAAACCGGAGTACCCGGAGGAAACCCACGCAGACACGGGGAGAACATGCAAACTCCGCACAGAGAGGCCCTGGCCGACGGGGATTCGAACCCAGGACCTCCTTGCTGTGAGGCGGCAGTGCTACCCACTGCACCGTCCGTGCCGCCCTGCAATAGACATGACACATGTAATTACTAAGAAACATACTATATTAAGGTAGATAGCCGGCAAGAGCAGCAGAAGCCCCCTGAAAGGAAACCACGTGAACACAAGCCATCAATTCTGCCATTCAAGCAGGCCATTTACAAAGTTTGTCATAAGACAAATGAATGAGAGTAGCACAATGCATATGTAAAACATTCAAACTATGAATATGAACAGGGGATGAGAATATTCATGCATTTGTTTGATGTTGTAAATAAGCTCTTGCTAAAGTGTAGTGAACAGTTGATGAATCATGAAGAAATATACGATTACAGCTCTATAATAAGTCATGCTGCTAAATATTACAATATAACCAGGCGGTAATGTCATGTGTAAACGTGTATAACTTAAACCTTTATCAGGAAGTGTCTGCGAAGATGTAATGCTTAATACCATAAATATCAACAAGTTATTTTTTGTGCTCATGAATTACCAAAAAAAGAATGTCCTAGGTACGCTTCATGGGTAACAAGATAACAGGACTTTAACATTCCTGGAATGTTCTGAAAGTTTGGGTGAATCATTTAACTTTCCTATTCTTTGCACTTCACTGTACCTGAAACAGAAGGAGAATGTGAAACCCACCCATTTTCCTTTGACAGGTCTGATGATTACATAACAGACCTAGATTTATTAAGACCTTCAGCACATGCAAAACTAACAACAAAACCAATGATTGGTGCAAAACAAATGCCATGACCAATCATCAAAAAGCCACCCAGTATGACTCCTCCACACTCCAAAACCATTCAGAACCATCAAATTTATTTAGTCCACAATAATTTGAACAGGTTTCAGGCAGCTTAGACCTGGTCTCCAATCTATAAAAACAATTCTGCTATGAAACCTCATAAATAAAACATAACAAGGATAGTTTCTTTTTTTCTTTCATAATTTCAAACATCATTTTTGGCCATCAAATACTGTGCATATCAAAGTAGAACTTGGCCTAAAAGTGCTTCTAACCAGCCCATACTTTTACTCAGCTTGTGCACCTCGTCATATAACATAACTGTTCAAAGCCTCAGCCATAACAAGAGACTCTTTTTGCTACCACTTTGGTTTAATTCCAAAAGGCTCAAACACAAAGGCTGTCGCATACTTAGAGCAGAACGAAACAATGCGCTTCTGTTTTCTTTGCATAGTTCCAACAGCCTAATTTATCCACTGTGCTCTGAACAGAAAGGTATGTTCAGTAAAGATCCCTGTACATACACATTGCTGACTCGCTCCCTCATTTCAAATATGTCCATTGTAAACTGTGCTCACCGGGTCTCATTTACAATACGAAGGCTACCGGTCCTCTAAGGCATCCTTTTGTAAAGTTTTGCCCAGTTCCTCTTTAATCACGGAGCGATGCCTCCCGCAAGCCCAGCTGCCTGGAGTGTTTCAGGTCTGCCTAAATATTTTGTTTCCAAGTCGTCTGCATCCTCAAACCCTGAACAAGCTGGCCAGGGCTTATCCAATATCAATTAAAATTGTTTAGACAACCTGATGTACCTGAACGTCTCTCCTTGCTAAACAGCGTTATCTAAGTAAAGACAGGAATTCAAAATTGTTTCCACAAAAAAAAAAAAAAAAATGTAACAGAACGAAATTAAACAAGAACAATGAACTAAAGGTCAACATCCAATGTTCACCCATGAAAATAAAATGTCTCATGTAATGTGGGCTGCATTCTTTAGTGAATAGGTCAATAGATTTTCCCATTCAGCTGGAATGTACTGATAGAAATGTAGAAATGTGGAAAGGCTCAAATTAATGGGCCAGTCTCACAATGTCTCCTCCTGTTCTGGGTTGCCATTTTACAGCTTGTGACAAGGTCATTTTAATGTAGTTTTAGAAATCAGAATCATGGTACATAGGTCAATGTGCATGTTCCTCTTCCCAAAATCAGAGTTATCGACTGCTACACTGTCCTCTCTGCTGATGTAGAGATGGAATAAATCAGGCTCTTTGTAGTCCTATCAGGTTTAGATTATACCGAATTGCAGCGTTTTGCAGTTGTTTCATCTACACACCTGCTATTCATTTTCACTGTTATTTATTCATTAGAGGCCACACTATGGTTTTCTGTATTGTGGCACAGCATTACAGAAGATCTACATTGATGAGGCATAATAAATGCTACATTAGTATTACTATTACTCCAATGAAAAGGAACAAAAATGCTGGCCTCCACCACAGTCATATCCTTGGCTATATCAGTCTCAAAAATCACTATAACTAGCTTTCTAGCTTTGTAGAAGCCACATGTTTCTAACCAAAACATTTCACCGTCCTGTTTACTGACAGTCTGATGGACAAACACACAGGCCATCAACACCAGACCACATGAACATGGCAAAGGTAGCAACAACGAAAACAAACAAACCAGAACAACAAATTTAAAGCAAAGTACAACAACCATAAACAATTATCAACCCACAGGATGAGAAATATACAAACAAAACAAACAGAAAAACAATGAAACTGCAACCATCAACCAGGAAATCACACCATTCTACATTACAATTACAACAAACAATAAATTACCCCCATAACAAACTATCACCACAACAAATCAAATATTTATTTCTTCCATTAGCTTCATTCTAAAATGCAGCTGAATTGGTAACTTAAAAAACACTCAAAAGAAATTCATTCTGAATGTGTGCCTTCAAGGGAATATGGTACAGTACATTTAAGGTCACAGACAAACACAAAAATAACTACTCACATGCACACACACACACACACACACACACACACACACACACACAGCAACATGCACTGCATGCAAACACACTTAATAATGCTTACAGGCACACTACAAAATAAATGGTCTGACGTGATTCTAATGGAGTTTTAATATGCTCACTCAATCACTTCTGACAGTTCTGTGGATCTTTTTGGATTTCACATTATTTTTGTGATTGTGTTTTTGTTTCAGAATTGTATCCAAAAATGTGTAATAAGCGGTTGTAATAATAATTAATTTGCCGCAAAACCCCTTTGAAGTTCCTCTACAATATTATGTATCTTATTGTTCTGAACTGACGAAACAGAAATGTAACCGTTATGCTATGCATTTTGACCAATACCTACACATACAATTAACCACCTTCTCTAGCATACAGTATATACACAGTTTATAAGTGCATTTGTAGCTTTTTGCCTTCTATAAACATACAAATGATTGGTTTCTTCCATTAAACATAAAAAACAGCATACTTCAAAATATTTAAGTGCAGGATTTCCTGTATAGATAGTATAAAGATGCCTTCTATAGTTCTGAGAGTAATAAAAACCCAGGATAAATATTTGGTTAGGATATAATTAATTTATGACTCCCATTTAAAGGCCAGTTACAGACTGCACGTTGAAAAGTCCCTCGGGTGTTTAGTTTCAAATAAAGAAATTATATTCATAAAACAAAGAATGAGATTACATTTTGGACACGTGATTTGAATTATTACAGATACCTGATGTCAACATCCAATTTGGAATGCATGTTCAATGATAAGTATGGCTATTATTATATGGCTCATTGCTAAAAACACACTTAGCACCTTACCTTTCCAGACTTTGATTTACAATCAACTGCCAATTGTAGCCTTCGCCGTTAGCATGCATGGCTGTGGATTGAAGGAGCAGTCGGCCCCTCCACTCATTTCATATTGATTTGACCCTGGCCTTATGTCCAGTCTTACTTTCATACATTCTTAAATTAACAAACCAGGGGCCTGTTCCACAAAGGAGGTTTATCAAGTTAGCGGAGTAAAACTTGGACCCCGCCCAATCTGAAACATGGACTGAAGGTTATCCAGCTAACTCCATGATCCTGCTTTGTGGAACAGCCCCCTGTTGAATCCAGTGATCAATCTGTTCTATATGTTTACATATATGAAACGCATTTCAAATTTCTTGTTATAAACATAAAGTAACATAAAATATCTATTGCAACATCGATGCATTGTAAGTGTGTGTGTGTGTGTGTGTAAAACAAAGAGACCCAGACTGGCTACAGACACGACACTGGGACAAAGCGCTGCACAGGACTTTCCAAACACATCCATCCAAAGACATTCAGCCATACTGCACCAGAGCCTCAGAGTGCCCTTTCGGTAGCAGAGTGCTCCCTTCAATAACAAACACAGGGCTGAAAAACTCCGGCTCTGGATGGCCAGGTATTTCAGTTACAGCAGGGACGAGCTCCTCGCTGCAGTGATTACACAGGGAGAGTGGCTGGAGAGCTGATGCTCCCGCAGTAAGACAATATATCTCCCTACATGGACCACACGGCCATCCCGGGACGGACTGGAGCTCCGACCGCCTAGCGTGATCCGGGGAGGTCTGCACTGTGCCAGATCCCTGCCCGTGACCCCCCCCCCCCCGTGTTTTAGTACACTATGCACAGGTGAGCACATTCTGCATGGACACCATCGGCTGTGAGGTGTTTGGGTTTGATAAGACATTGCGCTGTGGGTAAAAAACTAGGATCATTTTTGCAGGTGTCAGTTGGATTTAAATGTGACAATGACAACAAAAGACAAAGAGAAGGGAAATAAAGTTTGAGTCACCACCACACAAGAACAAGTTTACCCCAAAAGCAAAACTTTCGCTCAGTGATCTTTCTCTTCTTCCTGTGTGCAAAATGGATACTCGTCCACCCAACATGCATTCTCAAATACTGATGGGGCACCACTAGCTACCAGTGGTTTCTGGTTCAGGTTTGTGTACTGACAAATAAAGTAAGTAAGTACACAGTGTGTTTGTACTGACAAAGAAAGTAAGTACACTGTGTTTGTAAAAAGCACACATTAGTGCCAGTAGGAGAGCCCAAGACTGGATCAAACTTTCATAAATTTGCCAAGTGAGACAAAGGAACTAAAGGTCATTTTTTAATAGATCTCTTGGAGCCTGTGTGCACTGGGGAACACACTGTAAACATTAATCTTTCATGGGCACCAGATAAAAAATAAATAAATAAATAAAAACAATTAAAAAATTTATGCAAAGAACCAAATGTTTTCCACAACTATGTTTAAAGCAAAGTATGAATATATAGTAAGTAGACATGAATAAACAACATACAGGTTTTCTTAAAGTATGAATAGATATTACTTATTATTCTAACCCTGGTAAGATGCTGAACAACATGGCCAGCGTCTTTATGCATTTGGACACTACATCAGAGGGTGAAACATAGGTGATTGACCGGCTGCATTTGGTCCTTGGGCCCCCAGTTGAAAGACCTTACACCAGCGGTCTTGACTCCTGGTCCTGGAGAGCTGCAGGGTGTGCTGGTCTTTGCTTTCGCCTTAATATCAGCAACCAATTCAGACAAAAGAAACCAGGTGAGGTGAGTAAACTGTGTAGTTAGCTGCTTTAATTGATAAATTAAGCGTGGAAAAACAACAAAAGCCAGCACACCCAGCGGCTCTCCAGGAGTGAGGACCACTGCCTCACATTATTACATTACAGTCATGATATCCACAATCATTTTACCCAAAGGTTTAAATGTATGCAAAAAAAACAATTCAATTATATAGAATGCAAATGTGTTTTTATAGGTCAGGAAAATGAAACATTGAGGGTCCTCATTGCACTTGTCCCTGTGTTCGATTTGCACTTCGCTCTGGATATGAGCGTCTGCTAAATGCCTGTAATATAATGTAATGTCTTGTTTATTCAAGTATACAATACTTGCATATACAATAGTATTGTACTGTATATATTGTATTGTTGTATGTATAGTACACATAATAAATATGTTTATTGTGAAGCTACAGACATATTTTTTTGTGTGCTATCTTAGTGCCAGTCTGATTTTCCCGCAGAAACAGCCGAGTCACACACTCTACCACTGAATTCCAGCAGGATTACAAACACACACACAGGTACACACACAGGTACACACACACACACACACACACACACACACACACTTATAGGTGGACAATACAAGCAGGCACAGAGAGGTATAAATACACACATATAGATGCAGGGATACATATACTCACACACATGCAAGCACACAGACACACACACAATGCCTACTGATGAACACATTCACTCCTACATGCATTTGTACACAGGGTAAAATAGCTTAGCTTCAGTTCATTCTCTTTCCAATATGACATTTATCGGGTTGAGTGCAATAACTACTAAGCAAGAGTCATTTTCACAGAGTCACCATTAATCAAACTTAGTGGTCTAAATGCATTTTTTTCTAATGCTATTCCTACATCTCATGCCAAAAAAAAATACTTTTGTAATCGGTCACTCCTATCCACAGAAAAAGACATCAACAGTAATAGTAATTGCGATTCATTCAAAAATAAAAATGAATGCACATTGCCACAGCATCAGAGGAAAAGTCGACAGACACAGACAGACAGACAGACACACACTGACACACAAAAACAGTGTGTAATATAATTCCATTCCAAACTGACAGGGATAACCGTAATAACATAAAACATGCCGAATCGGCTTACTGTAGCTTCAGTGAAGCTGCCCTGTTGTCTTCTGCTGAAGATGACAGAATCCTTCCCTAATGGTGGAATGGTGTGGCTAAATCATTCCCAGCCTGAGCACAGTTTCCCAGCAGAGGGGAGGAGAGATAATGGGAAGGTGGAGGGCCGAGGGGGATCAGTAGACCCTCTTTAAGCAACCCCTCCCCCTTATTTGGTAATGAGGCACACACTCGTGTCTGTGAGGGGACAGGCAGGGTATGAGATGATCTGAAGAGAAACGGACCAGCATCCCACAGACAGCGCAGCGTCAACAGAAATTAATTTGGAAGCTTTCAATAAAAAATGTTTTTTTGTCCCCTTGGACAGTGATTACTACAGCACTGAGCTATGCTTACCATAGCAACCCCTGTACACAGTAATAAAATCAAATTAATTTTATTTATAGCACTTTTCACAATGATGATTTACAGACTGACAGAAGGAAAATCTGGCAAAAACTATTTTTTGACAAAGGCAGTGAAACTTTTTCTTTTTAGTGAATGTCCCTTGCAGTGCAGGTCTCATAGCATAGTAGAATATATGGTTTTCTTGAGAAAGACTAGAAATCCATGTCCCCTACATGGGACATGAAAGAATCATTGGGTCTTAGGAGGTTATAATGGCCTCATTATCCCAGTGGAAGGGAGGGCTCGCAGTCCAACACACAAATTAGCCTGCTGCACCTACGTTCAGAGATGTTAAAGTATTACTGTACACTCTCTGCTGTAACAATTACAGGCAATGCAAATAAAGCCAGAACAGAGAAACTGGGGCAGCTCGTAGTCACTGGATACTGAATTCTGATTCGCAAAAGCTCCCAGTTACTGCGTGGGCACTAAACTGCCCCTAAGTATGAGTGTGTGAGTGAATTGTGTTTGTGCCCTATGGGCATAATGGATGGAAGGATGGATAAATGAATGTTAATGCACTAGAACTGTGGTCTTCGGCCCTGGTCCAGGAGTGCTACTGGGTTGGCCGGTTTTTGCTTTCACCTTAAAGGTACAATAGGTAAGATTTTTGAGTTAAAACATTGTTACAAGATTATTAAATCCCTTCTGATCATTACAAAACACTCACTGACATGTTCACCCTCTGTCTGTGTTTATAGTCCTTAAATTCATGTTTCAAAATATAAAGTTGACAGCCTGACACTCTGTACCAAAACATTGTATAAATGTACAGTAATTCATTGGTTGAAAATTGGTTCTAATTGCCACAGCCAATATCGTTTCAATGTCAGCGCGTTTACAGAGAAGGGGGAGGGATAAACAGTGTTGTGGTTTGAAGGTGTTTGTTGCAGCAATTCCTCTCTTGACCTTTAGAAGTCTGAAATTACCAATTGTACTTTTTAAATCAGCACCCTGTTGAGACCCAGGTAACCACATGATGGGAGTTCATTAATCAGAGCCATTGATTACAGAGTTAAGTGCAGAGAACCAATGAAAACCAGCAGACCCTGCAGTTCTCCAGGACCAGGGTTGGAGACCACTGCACTATAATATAATGCTGGCCTATAGCCTATATTACCCATGTGACATGGTTGTCAGCCAGGACTGATAGCGTCCATTATCACCTCACATGCGACACATCAGATGCATGGATCAGACCATATTTAGCTCTGTGGATCTGTCCCAGGACACCAGTGTGAAAAACAAGCAGCGGATCTCCAAAGAGCTGGATCCCCCTGTTCTCATTAGCTGGAGAGCCCAAAAATGGAAGTCTCGCAAAACTAATATTATGCTGATAATTTCTCTTCTGTATGTGCGTGGTTCTTTTCTTTTCCTGGAACGCAATGTCTCTGAAACGTATTGCCGTCCATTCTGGTTCACAAAAAACTGATGAATAGTGCCCCCGTGAGGTGGCTCACCGCCATGTCATGAAAGCCAGGAAATGGAGCACCAAACAGCAAGCACTGTCGATAATTTTAAGGCAGAAGAATATCTGTCCATTACTACCTACTGTAGTACTCTTTGGCAAAAAGGGATACTATATCCAAGTGCAGGCTTATGACGGGAGACCCACTTGAACAATTACAACCCAGCCAGAGTTTTAGCCATGAACATCTTAATTTGTTGGTTTGTAGGAAATGCTGCTCTTGAGACAGAACTTGCACATCTCATGACATTATATGATGGGTCAATATTTACATAAATACTGAACACAGAAGTTAAAGAATGCCATTTGGACTGTAGTACTGTTAATTAATTAATTCATTATCCTAACCTGCTTATCCTGAACAGGGTCGCAGGGGGGGCTGGAGCCTATCCCAGCATACATTGGGCGAAAGGCAGGAATACCCCCTGGACAGGTCGCCAGTCCATCGCAGGGCACACACACCATTCACTCACCCACTCATACCTATGGGCAATTTAGACTCTCCAATCAGTCTAACCTGCATGTCTTTGGACTGTGGGAGGAAACCGGAGTACCTGGAGGAAACCCACACAGACACGGGGAGAACATGCAAACTCCGCACAGAGAGGCCCCGGCCGACGGGGATTCAAACCCAGGACCTCCTTGCTGGAGGAGAGAAATAAAAACACCCCCAGGAGAGTCAAAAAAGGAACCCGGCTATAGAAGTAAAGGAAGAACGGATGTCATATACTTCAAAGACAAGATTGCCTACATGTTTAACAGCAGGAGCTAGATCTGCACTTACTGTACTGTAAGTGTCAACACTTTTGGGACATCCGTAACTCCCTAAATGAATAAAGGAACAAAAACCCAAGTGTGTTCACAGAATGTGCTGCCAGTTTAATTTGAAAACACCGCTTCTGCAGTAACCCAGAACCTCCAAGAGATGGCACCAACGTGCAAAAATACACAAGCACTGCACATACACAATTTACACTGCGCTCCAGGAACAGGCCTGGACTCGATTCCATTTCAATTCAGCATACAAACTGAGATAGAGTGCATGAATATAAAAATAAAATAAATAAATAAACTTTTGTGTGGCTCAGAGAGATTTTTTTTAGAATTTTAAAAGCCCTGTCCAAATAGTATAACTTAATATAAATGTAAATTCATCATTTTGACTTCAATGGAAAAATGTCCTTTTTGGCAACAGGCTTAAACTACAATAGCTCTGGTAACCACTGGAGTTTGCAAGCTTCAAGGGGAAAGTCAATCCCTGGTCCCCTGAACAGGACACAGCCATACCTGACGACAGCCACACTCCCCTCCTTGAGTGAGGATTGTCCTGATTGGTTGCAGCCAAAGTGACCATCTGCTAAATTCTGTGTAATGTAATGCACAGTAGAAGGTTATTGAAAAGTGCATTGCTATGTCACAGGTGTGATGCGATTGTCTAACTGAAATAAGCTGAAGTTTGTAGGCATGTAAAAGACACATGGAGATAACACTCCCATCTCCGAGGTTACAGCTAAAATAAAGCTTCGGCACAAACAATGAGACTGAACTGTTCATTCTCAAGACAGACTGACAAGCTGGGCTGCAAATCTGCCCATGTATTAAACACATTACAATTTCAATTATAAAATGTAAAGTATCTGTGATGATTTTTGTTTGTTTTACATTACAGACTAAACCATATATTATTCCATCATCTGTATTTCCAACATTACTCATTCAAATAAAAATGATTGCACATTTATTTAAATATTCAAGCACACATCAGCTCTATCATTGCAGTTCAGTAAGTATAGGAGAAAAATGTTTGCGTTTGGGCAGAAACACTGGCTATGAGACTCCTCCCACTCAAAACACACTACAGGCTTTTTTAAGTGCTCATTTGGTTTGGTTTCCATGGTAATGACCCATTTTGTGAGACACAACCAAAAAATAGCCCTTTTGGTTGGGTTGTCACTAGCGGAAACATGAGCACGGAGTTTGAAACGGGACATATTTTCACACCACAATACGTATCCATGATGAAATTAATTTAGCTGTAATCATACTGAATATTGCCTGTTTTTAACAGCTCCTAAATGTGGTTTGTGTGCCACAGAGAATGACTTCAGGAGGACAGCAATTACTGCATTCACACAAAGCTGCACGGTGGAACAGAAGAACATGTGGGCAATAGCCCAACAAGAACAGGGGAGAAAGAAAAGAAAACCGGAGCCCTGTAGATCCACGGTCCCCTTACCAAAATCAACACAACGTAGTCATAGGTGCCAGTGGCCTTTTGAAGCTGGGAATATGGGTTAGGACAACATTGCCCTCCCCAGGCCTGAATGAAGTAGCTGCTGGGCACATTAATAAAGTATCGTGTCACATCATGTCGAAGAATAATGCAGAGCAGAGGTAACTATCCGTGGAAAGCATAAGGGCCATTCCATACCAACTCCAGGCAGCACCTCTTGGATTTTTCTCTTTCAGTGAATTGATGAAAACCTCCCTGGTAGAGTGACGGCATGGCGCGACATGGCTCAGGCAGTAAGAGCAGTCGCCTGGCAGTCGGAGGGTTGCCGGTTCGATCCCCCGCCCGGGCTGTGTCGAAGTGTCCCTGAGCAGGACACCGAACCCCCAAATGCTCCTTACGAGCTGGTCAGTGCCTTGCTTGGCAGCCAATCGCCGTCAGTGTGTGAGTGTATGTATGAATGGGTGAATGAGAGGCATCAATTGTACAGCGCTTTAGATAAAGGCGCTATATAAATGCCAACCATTTAGAGTCATTTACAGTTTGCCAAGTTTAATGATGAAAAACATGACAGCACAAAATGTAGTTTAGAGGTCCATAAAAAAATAAAATAAAAAAAAAACTTAGTAAATTTGGAGGCAGGCATACTTTTGTATGCAGAATTCATATCTCATCTCAGAAAATATGCATTTACTTTCAACTGCCCCCAAAAATGCATTTTCACCAGGGACCAATTTTGGAAGGTCATATCTCCAAACGTCACTTTATATGTAAATGATCATCTGAAAACACTTACTAATTTTGTAAAGAAAAACGCATGACTAATAACATGAGCTGAGATATGACCCATCTTTCTACAAAAGTTGATTTGGTCCTCCGTGGAAAAAGTGAATTTCTAGGGTCAAATATCGAAAGTGAAACACATTTCGTGCCGCAATGCATCTTTAATCGTGACACAGCGAAATTCAAATGTCTCTACTGGCAAAGCACAAATTTTCTATATCTCATCATTATCTACCAGCACACAGAAAGTACTATGCTACTGTATATATAGTAGTTTACATATACTATATTCTGTCTTAATTTTCCCAATGGTCATTATTTTTTCTGTGGAAAATGTCTTGGAAGTTCCTCTGAAACAGCCTTGTAGAAAGTCTGGTCTTGTGAATGTAGCATTATGGGCCACATGATGGAAAATCTTTACTTCGCCATACCTCAATATCTCACTGAGCCAAACTGCAGACAAGGGCTCGTGTTTCAGGAAAACGTAAAGTAGAAACAGGAAATGACCATGGAAAAGGTTCACTGTTGTCTGGGGCTCCCTACTCCCAAATAAATGGGGGTTTAACAGCAAGGGGGCCCTGTATTTTTTGGGGGGAGGGGGAACTACAGCTCCTATAATTATGGCTACAGTGTTAGCCTTGTTCCTTACAGAATTCCAAGACAAAAATGGATCTTTGACCAAATAGAAGGAAAGTACAAAAGCTGCAATGTTTAAGTCATTTTGTATACACTAATCTAAATGCAGGTTGTGAGTACCTGGGCATGAAATTAATTTTTAAAAATACATTTTACAGATAAAATCTGGTTTAAAAGAGAACTGCACTGAAGGTATCATGCATTCCAAAATCTGTCTGGTTAGGGCAATTTACATTGTTTGAAACACTAAACACTTTAAGAATTGGAAAAACTGTCGGTTGGTCATGCAGTGACATGCATTCACACTTTAAATGGGTCTAAGATGAAACTCAAAGACTAGATGCCAAGTACTGACACACTATATTGACTGTTCTAACAAGACAGCCCATATTGTACATCTTCACCAGTGAGGCAGACAGAGTTGTAAATAAAATAACTTGCACAGGAAATTGAGGACATCATATCCAATCAGAAGAGTTTGTTAGCAGCACAGCAGGCTGAGAGGCACATGTACGCTCATCGGTGATGTACGTACACCAGATTCAGAATGACTCCATCTGCAGATGACCGCTCAAACAAAAGCTACTTCCATACAGGGGTAGCCATCTGGCTGAAGAACAGACAGCCCTACCTCCAGACATCTGCCCTCAGGACAGAGAATCCGGCACTCCTGCAAGCTGCCGGCCCCGGCCGGCCCCCTGTGTGTGGGGATGGAGTCCGGGCGTCGCGTCCTGGAGAGGACCTCCGTGGCGTTCGCACCCATGTGTCCTGGGGGCAGCACCGTAATCAGGTCTCTGGTGCCCGCGCGCACCAGCTTCCTCACCTTCTGGTTGTTTTTGTAAAACCTCCGGACCAGCAGCGTGGAGCGCTCCTTCCTATTCCGCACTAACTGGCCCTTGGGCGGAAGGCCGGTCTGGTCTTTGTCGGCGGAGGTCCGTTTGAAAGAGGTTTTGTCTCGCGTGAGGACCTTTGAGGAGCCGTCGAGCGAGCGGTCCGCTCTGGGATGTTCCGGATGAGAGCGCCCACCTTTCACGTGACGGTTGCGGCTTGTGCCGTTTCCCGCTAACGTGGTCAGATCCGATGCCAGTGCGGAGCGCAAATCGCTGCTGCCGCTAGACGTGGACAGAGAAGGCTGGGGGCACCGGACAGGTGGCACAACATGAACGCAGTTCCCCTGCAGTGCAGAACCGGAGTCCACTCTGCCTCGGGAACCCCCTGCCAGTACTGTGCGGAATACCTTCAGATCAGGAGGAAGAATCTCAGTCTCCATCTTCCACAGCCCAACGGGATCAATCCAGGACGGGGATAGCGTTCGATGGGACGCCCTGGGGGAGTGCCGGCTGTCTGCCACCAGGAGGCGGCGCGGGTTCAAAGGCGGCTGGCCATCAGCATTCAGGCTCTGAAGGCTTGCGGGGGTTGCGTTCCCGGCGGGCGGAACAGACACCTCCGTCTCCACGCTGCAGCTCTCCTCAGACACCCTCATGTCCCAGAGTGTCGAGAGGGAAACACGCACACGACTCTCTCTGACTACCAGCCTGGCAGGTTCCCATGAAGCACAGTCAGCAGCCACATGCTCCAACAGGGCCGTGACTCACGCCTCCCCAGCAGTGAAGCCCAGGAAGCAGGCTGCAGGACTCAGAGAGAGGGAAGCCTGGAGCCTCTGACATCAGACGCACGCTAGCCACTGTGTGGCTCCAACACTGGACTCAAGCAAACTCCTCCTCCCCTTCTCCCTCACACATCACCCCGCCGGGGCACTCAGGAAACTGGAACTGTAGAAAGATGGAGGAAGAAGAAAGAAGGAGGAAACTTCACATTAGCATCACCGAAAGGACTGTAGTCTGCGAGAGCACAGATGGTTTCATCTGCTCACAGATAACATCTACTACGAGCATGCACCCACTGAGTATATATACCCACTTGCTATACCTACATAAAATATACACACACACCCCAAAAAAAAGAAAGAAAAAAACCTCAACATCCCCAACAACTCACACCCACAAAAACAACATATACCCACACTTACACAACTTGTCGTACATACACCCAACACAATAGGATGTCAAAAAAATTGTGACTGGCTCTCCTGTAGCTCTGTTTGGCCTGTAGGGTGTAAAATAGTCACTGGAACTCCAGTAGTACTGTGGCCTGAAAGTTTGTAAAATATTCAAAGGCAAGTACACAGATAAAAACAGAAAACGCCCAACATAAATACAAGGACCAAATCAGTGCTCAACACCCAGGGCAAACAGACCGAGACAACTTCACAGGAACTAGGCTGAAATAAGAAAAGGTGAGGCACACAGAGCTCGGAGATAAACACACTGTTTAAAGGAGAAGGAGACCCATGTTTCAATGTCTTCCTCAGAGTAGACAGAGTAGAGAGATGTACATATGGAAATATGGGTCAGGAGCTTCAGTAAATGCTCACATCAACCATCAGAATGGGGAAAATATGTGACTTTGACCGCGGAATGATTGTTGGTGGCCGACAGGGTGGTTTGAGTGTCTCAGAAACTGCTGATCTCCTGGGATTTTCATGCACAACACTCTCTAGAGTTGCAGAGAATGGTGCGACAAAATAAAAAACGTCCGGTGAGAAGCAGTTCCGTGGGCAAAAACACGTCGTTAATGAGAGGTAAGAGGAGAATGGCCAGACTGGTAAAAGCTGACAGGAAGGTGACAGTAAGGAAAATAACCACACATTACCACAGTGGTATGCAGAAAAGCATCTCTGAACACACTTTAAACCTCTCAGTGAATAGTGTACAGCAGCAGAAGTTTTATGAATACCTAACAAAGTGCTCACTGAGTAAACATATAGGGCATAAAACACTTTGCTATTGCAATGCAAGAAATTAGTATTTATTTTTTGGGAGGAATCAGTCACACACAAAAAAATGAAAGTAATAATAATTGTACACCAATTTTATTTAATTCTGAATGTTTGTTCCATTCTGCAATGCAGAATGATGTTCAACTTTTGCTGGTTTAAGTTCACTAGCAGAATGCTTAACAATTAATAGACTTACAGTAACTTGGAGTGAAACAATCCAGATGGTTCATTTCAGAATCTCCAGTTTGCACCCTCATAATGCATTAAAGAGTAAAAACCATCAGGAATTACATTTTAATAGACGGGATACAGCCTCGTGAAAAAACTAATGGTGATGGATTCCTTATGCGACTGCTTTCTTCCCCAAGTCTCCAAATGAGGCCAAAAAAACAGGTTTGATTAGGCCAGCCGTAACATGCCCCGTAGTGTAAAACTAACACACAACCGTCACGCCCGATGAAACGGGCTCATGTGATACAGACATATACATTTCTCAACATTCGTGCTTGTAAAGCTAAAAAGCTAAATGTCACTTTTTTTACCCTGAACAAATTACACCAAGCACACAAACTGCATGCGCCAAAGCCAGCAGCAACAACAATGTACCACATAAGTGCCAATTTTGCTGGTAAGTGCAAAACACAAGCAAACTTACATGAGCAACAAAAGGCTCCAAGTTCAACCGAGTAGGCCAATTCCATCCTTGGTGGTCTAAGGTGTTGCAGTGAAATCACTCCCGAATATTCCCTTATGCTTCTCAGCCCTCTGTTCTACACACTACTGAAGTGCAGGGACACACAGGCATATTAATAAGCTTCTTTCATGGGCGGGGTTCAGTCACGGTGCCAACCAACTCTGAGTTTTTAACCATTGGAACAAACCAAGCTGTTTTGGTATGTGGAAATAATTCCACAAACTAATCCATGTACTGCACAGCCAAGAGGCTTGGGCTATAACATGAGGGCCACACAGCCAGAGGAGGTCACACAAGTACATGACTATTAGCCTGCAGTTTTTGTCTCAAGTTAGTTACAGTACTTCACCTTAGTTTGTTTACAAATTCCACAAAGTTTGTTCTCAGGGGTTTTAGTCCATTTTTATATTGGAAAACTTGAAGCTATACTTGCAGAGAGACTAAGTATAGAAGGAGGTTTTTTGCAGACTATAAACTCTTTTCCATGCATTTCTTGACAATAAATTTTTAAAAATAAACATTCACGCAAGCCTCATTTATTTTTTAAGCCAGATCCCAAATGAAATATGCTTCACAAATTTTAATCTCATAAAAATACCAATGTTACCTAGGCTCAATGGGTCTTTAGATGGCTAACCACCCTCCTGAGGGAATAAAGGAAAGAAAATGCACCATAAGTAACATTTTAACTTTGATACCCAATAAGGCCACACATTTATTCAACTTATTTGATTAATTTATATGAAGTTAAGAATGAACAATGTGTGAAACTGAACTTCAGTGATTGGCTTGCAAATTAAACACTTACGGTCTACATGGACACCTGCTGCAAAAGCATTAAGACTTTTGTACAGTAAACATTAACTCTGAGTGAATCAATGCCTGAGCATTCAATTGACCTATATCAGGATTTTCACTGGATCTGCTACCTACAGGTGAGCAAGCCTTTATTCAGGTTAGTTATAAAGGGCAGCAGCCACCATTTCTTAGTCATCTACTTCAGAACAGACTGCCAGAGCACCAGTGAGTGTCATAATCTGACATTTTCTGTATTAACAAAACCTTAACATATCTTTTCATCTTAGCCTTTATGCATTGGTGGCTTTTATACTCACACATACATTATATACACATATGTACATACTTAATTGAATAGGTGAAGTGCACAGCAAATCAGTAACCGTAGCCTGGGACATGACTATGTTGTCTACACCTTTGAAAGAAAAAGTATATATTTTCAGAGGCAGATGGCATCAGAAAGAAAGTATGCATGCAAAACACTTTACATATGGAGAATGTGCCCATGTTTTCCCACTTCAATTCACCCCACCCCCCACATGTCAAGCTTATTTCAAGATTAGTTCCACCATGCACTTGTATGCAGGATAGATTCAGACTGTAGCACCGTCACCTATGACGCATGATGCCGTGCCTTTAACTCAGAAAAGGCCTACAGGTATGGAAGGAATGGCAGCTGACGCAAGGAAAACACGGATTCTTCCCAAGAGCAACGCTGGAAAACGAGATGGCTCAGAACACTGGCACAGCGGCCAAAATGAATGTACTTGTAGCCAGCTTGGGGCCTGAAGGGCATGAAGCCAATGCCTTGCTCTTGAAGCAAACAAGCTTTGGATGGGAGAAATGAATGTCAAAGAAACAGTCACCCTCTGGTGGAGTAAAAATTAAATGCTTCCCAATATCAAGTTGAAAAGGAATATTTACAAACATAGTCGAGATTTAACCAAAGCGCGAGAAAAATCCAGTAAGCAACACAAAACAAATCGCGACAAAAGTAAAGACCACCAGCCTATAAGCAACTACCTCCTATAACATATTCCAGAAAACAGAGCTTAACTAATTAAACAACTTTGAGGAAAAATAAAAACTATTTTAAAAATAATAATAAACCACAAAAATCTGCGCGTTTTGCAAACACCACAGCGCCTCTTTCGATTTCCCAGCATTTCGCATAAGGGACCACAAAGCCTCTTTAAATATTCCGCCGCGCAGCTGAACCCTGTTCGAAGTAATGTGGTAGGTATGCTGATCAGCGCTACGTAGTCCTGCTCACATTTCAACCACACGCAGCAGAATGAAAACAGTGAAAGAATATTACTAGATGATATTGCCTTTATCGCGACGGTATTGCGTATGGTCTTTGCAGACTTTGGCATTCGTTTCCATTGATAAATACACCACCCTTACTGGTGCCAGGTTTATGAGAGGATAGGCCTGTAAAATGTTTATACAAGTACAGATGTTTATGTGTGAATCCGGCTAAGCTTTCGGCCATGTTTAAACATTTAGACAGATAACAGATAGTAACAGTTAAATAACTTTTCAAATTGTGTGCTTGTGTTCATTTGATGATTGTAAGAGTGAATGCTACAATTATCATTATTTTTTTACATAATAAAGGTCTCTCCTGTATTTGATTAATTGGATTTCCCCTCAATGCTTATAAACTGAGGACAGATATCAGAAAAAATGAAGGAAAATCTATTTTGAATATTCTTTATTGAACTGCAGAAATGAAATTGGATTGACTTTGCAAAGCCAAAATCTTGGTTAGATCTTGGTTAGCACTTGAATTGGGGATCTGCGGGAAGCTGTAGTGTGACTTGCGAGGCCACAAGGGGCCACTCTTTCTTCTTGATAGGCAATCAAATGGCTAAGGAGGCACTGTGCTGTAGGAGGCACTCCCCTACGGATGAGGTGTTAAGCCGAGGTCCTGACTCACTGCGGTCATGAAAAATCCCAATGCCCTTTTTTAAGGTAGGGGTCTGACAGCAACTCTGGTGTCATGGCCACATTCCCACAAAACTGGTTCTCTACATGATACCAACTAATCACCCCCTACTGTACATCTCACTGGCCATGCAATCCATTGCATTCTTATCCACTTTGAGCACCATGTTAAAAAAGAGTATTGAGTTCCCAGACCTAACTGGTTAAATGAGAAAAAGTAGTGTGGTCTAATGTCTACAATTTTCTTATCCGCCATCATTAGAATTATTCAGTGGTTTCCCGTAACGGAGTCACATTGGTACTTCTGCACGTGAAGCTGCCTTGGGGCTGTGGCATGAACACATGGACATAGCACCCATAGAAGGTGCTAGCACGAATGAGATAGCATTTATGTTGCTATGAGGTCTGAGTATGCACCCCTCACACAAGGCTCTTTCCAATGTGGCTCCGGCTCTGTTGGTTTCCAGTTTAATTGGTAACTATGGAAACTATTTCTATTGACCATTGACAATAAATCAAGTTCAAATTGAGTTGAAGAAACAGCCGGCCGCTGGCATAAACACTCTATGCAGTTGTTTGGGACCACAACTATCTCTTCTTCTCTATCTCTCTTTCATTTTTTGGGAACAAAAAACAACATTCATAACGGTAGGGCCAGCTCTGGTTGAAGGACATTAAGAATAATCACATATCAGAGATACATGACTAGAACTGAGCACTAAGTCACACCGTGGTTTACAGAAATTGCAGGTGCCTCACGCAGCTGTGTAGGGAGCCTCCCTTTGATTCTTGAGTTTGGTTGTGTGGCAAATCTGGCCCCAAAAATGTTTTGATTTAAAGCAAATTAGCCTTTCCAATGTCCAGTTGTTAGTCACATGTGTATAAACAGCCAATGCCAGTCAGCCAAAAGATGGCCAGTGATCATGACCCCCATCTTTACAGTTTTTACAGAATCATTGATTGGTTACAGGAATGCAGCAAGCACAAAATAGTGAGTGACTGATTCACTCACTAGTTAAATACCTGTATATTAGGTGACTCTAGTGCATACTACAGTACATACATACCATGCAAATGTCCTGTAAACAGGACCCACTTCCTCAAGCAAAGAGCTGACAGAGCAATGACAGAATGATTTATCGTGAATCATTTATTTTATTAAAGCCAGACTATGCCAGCTATTTCTGACATAATGTAGCTGTATCAGGGTAAATCATCCCTTAGTAGACCTTAAAAGTGTCTTATTAAGAACAATTATCAGCTCATTACAATGCAGGGCTCACTATGGTGGAACAAAAACCAGGATATGCAGGACTAGGGTTGAGAAACACTGATCTAGGAGATGGTAATTGACATCATCATGAGTAAAGATTTATTTAACCTCGTGTAAAGTTTGTGTAAGCCCCTCTGTACCATATACACATAACTGCCAATAGTCCCACAGATGCATTTACGCTGACAGTTATAACTGAAATGAGCTGTAGCTGGGCCCCATTACCCTCCATGGAAACATTTAGTCGCAGGCTCAGCACCTAATTAATGTTGCCAGATGCTTATGATTTCCCCTCCCCCCAAATATCAATCAAAACCCATTTTCAGGAGAGAGAACTGCGCAGCTGGCAGCCAGTCTACAGAGTGAAAAAGAAGCAATGGCTGACTAATTCTGATTCCCAAAATTACAGCAGACAAAGACCTTCTGTATGCTTGCAGTATCTAATTAAACGTAGTGGCTGATTCTTTTTTATACCCATAGGAACAGTGGATAGGAAGATGTAGGCCTGTACCTCGGGCAGTTCTTGTTGTTCAGCTACTCCCGTGGTTTAAAAATGCAGACTAATGCAGAGTAATCCATTCTGTCAGCACACCTGGTCTGGCCAGGCCAGCTGCATCTGAAGCACACCTCCCTGACCCGTGACCTTGGGAGCAAGGAGCTTGAGCTGCTTTTGAATTGGGAAGGAAAGAAAGCACAAGCTTCAAAAGGGATTTTTGTGTTTATACTTGCTAATAAACACAACAAAATGAATGTACAACCTATCTGTGCAGCCTCTGGAAACTGCAGTACAAGCTGCTTGGAAACTCTGGAAACTGCAGTACAAGTTACTCAAAGTGCGCTTTCTTGGTTTTAAATCATGCTGACCAGGTCTTTGTAAAAATCTGTATGTAAAATATTCCTCATTGCACACAAAAACTGGGCCAAATGAAAGTGTACACAAAAAGTGAAATAATATCAAAGCTTCAGAAAGTGAAATACCATTTTGTGTATTGTTTGTCCACGGAGGTACAGACTTCCGTCCAGTGAGATCCTGATGATGAGGTGTCCACTTAGCATTGAAAAAAAACACAGATGCAGCGTTACTTGAGAATAATCAAGCTTGTGGTTTAGAAAAACATATGTATTTCTTATCTTGTAGTATTGTCACATAGCACAATTTACCCATTTCAATGGCTTTACAGGATGAAAATATTGACTAATAGAATGCTGTATATATCAAAAGTCTCATATGTATTGAAATATTTAACTTTCTGCACCTCTGGGTAAAGCCTCTGATGAAAGCATTGTCTTTGAATGGGAAGGTGTGATAAGCTTTAAATTCAAGAATGTGCACTTCTACGGTTAACATAGTATCCAACAACTGCTCTGTACAGTTTAATAAACATGTTCTCATTTGTAAATGATCTTTAAAAGTGAAAGAACTTTTTAAAGATTCAAATGTTTCATGTTTGACTGTGAACTGAAATTCTTTATGGTGACATAATATTGCCAAAAACAACTACATGAAGATGTACTACAAGCTAATGTGTCATTTTTGTACTGTAATGAGCAAACTTTGTGTTGTGTGAAGATTTCTTGAGTAAAATATTACATTATACAACTATTCTGAAGAAAAACACAGTTGTTTCATTAGTAATATTTATTAGTACTATACAGTTCATACAAACAAGCAACAATAAAAATCCAAGTTGCCAAGAATAATTTTCTACGCAACAACATCTAAGTTTGCATTGCAACATGTCAGTTTATTTTACTATACAAATATGAATTTAAAATGGTAACAACCGCCTTATCAAATAATTCTCCTATTGGCATGGTCCCTTGTATTTACAAAAGCTTAATTTATAAATAATTTTGCGTACAACTGGTAAGACAGAAAATGTAAACAGTTTATTTGGCAGATTTACTTCCTCTTCCAAATAGGTTAATAAATATATTAAAAAGTACGTTTCTTTCCTTTTCACTCGGCGAAAGATGCAATTGCGAAGATATGTATAACTGCAGAGAATATGAATGGCTTTCATTTCAAACAATTAAGTAGTTCAAAAAGCACTAGATGTTGACTCAAGATGGACATTTCTAGCCAGGCATTCATACGGATGGTTTATTAGTGGACTTTATCATGCATATAATCCAACGACAAGTCTGCGGGGCCATCCTCCCCGCTGTTTTCGTCGAAACGCCTCGCCAGAATCTATTGGCTCAAGTCAATTATAAGGTGTTCATATATCTGAGTTTTCCCTTTGAAGCTGGAAGCCATCAGAAACTGCCGGTTATCGATTGAGATGGGCGAGAAGGCTCTCGGGGCCTGAATGTTGAGCTCCTGGAAGTGGACGAACTGGCCCTTTTTGGGGTCCCAGCGGTAGACCTGCGTGAAGGAGTAGTCGCTGCCCAGCACGGCGTACTGCCACTCGGACACGGCAAAGGGCTGGAAGACCATGGAGCCCCGTGATGGCATGGTCTGCAGCTCGCCGAACATGGAGCCGTCCCAGCGCATCACCTTGGAGTCGCCGATGAACCGCGTGAGGCAAAGGAAGAGCTCGGCCTTCACCCGGAAGTGCTTGACGGCGTACACGTCCTCCATGTCGGGGATGTCCGTGCGGCGGTCGAACAGCTTCTGGCTCTTGCTCCACTGGTACACCACGGGCCTTTGGGAGCTGCTGGAGAGGATGAGGTGGGGCTTGTTGGCGATCTCCAGGTACTCCACGTCCGTGTCGCGGAACCACGGGTGCAGGGACTGGTGCGAGTAGAAGCCGTTGCCGTTCCACTTGTACACGGTGGTGGAGCCCGCCTTGGAGCTGTCGGCGATAATGAAGAAGTGCTCGCCATCGATGTGGAAGGTCTCCACGTCGTTGGGTTTCCTGATCTTCAGGATGTCAATGTCCTGGATCTTGATGAACTTGTTGGCGGAGATGTCCCGCTTGTAAATGTGAGATCCGCCAAACAGCTGGGCCACTATGATGAATAGCTGCTTCTCGATGACGAGGGGTTTGCACATGACGGTCGAAGTGCCTGTGAAAATAGAAGGGAATAATATGTAGCATCAAAGAAACTAGCTACGGAAAAATGCATTCAAATTTCTACACTTTGTTGTTGCAAAATACAGGACGGAATTTTACCACAATGCCTAAAAGAAATCATTGATGGCAGTGCTGGTATCTGTAATCTCAACTCCTCCGTTTGGAGCAAATATAGCTCTGCTTCAGTTTTGTTCTGTACTTCTCACCTTATTTTGTGAGAACAGGCATTCAAGCTGTCCACTTTCCATTACAGAAGACAGTTATACTGAGTACACAACCAGGCAGTGTATTTGAATAGACTGCTTGTTTCAATTCATTTCATGTTTTTGTTGTATTGGTTTGTCAAATGTATTGAATAGCATAAACAGCCACATTCTGTTGACAGCCAATCCTAACAATTAAATTAAACAATCTTCGCAAATCGTTTTTGGAACTTGATCGCATGCAACCACACACATTCATTCATTCATACTTGCGAGCACAAACAAGCAGCACTTTTTTGGCTGTGTGCGGATGGACTCACTGTCGATGTTGTCATAATTGCGGAAAACCATCTCAACATGGTCCCACTCCAGGAAGCTGCATTTCCCAATGAAAGGCTGGGCAAACACTACATATTCATCACCAGCAAAGGAGAAGGACTCCGCTGATATGGACTCAAACTTCAGCGACTGGTAGGAAGCAAATTCTGTAAAGCAACAGAACAAAGTAAGCAGGTAAACTCTCCCAAAGAAACAGGAATTAAATACTTAATTGTTTAGACATCAGTCAGAAATACACAGAACAGGAGTAATAACTGTTCATCGCAGGGTTATATTAGATAAAAAACTTTTCAATTGACCTTTGACCTTTAGATCCAAATAAAATAATCTCAACCGTCTCTTGGACTATTAAAGTTTCAAAAAATGATTTTTTTTTATTCATACATTATTCAAAAGATTGTATTCAATAAAACGGCAAACTAAAAGGTTCATATCATATTTAAGAGAATCCAGTTACTGCTCATGTGCTCAAGATTTTAACACTCAACTCATTCAATGGTTTTTGAAGAGCAAAAAAACTGTCAAGAGTATCACAACATTTTTTTGTGGCTTAGCAACAACAGTAATATTTAAACCAATATTATTTTATCTCTTTATGAACTAGCCTAAACATTTTGGGTGCCAACTCCCAAGTTCATAACCAGTACAATGAGACATTACAGCCCAAATTTGATACTTGATAAGTATGAATCCATTAATGTTGGTGTCACCTGTTGTTATGCAGTCAAAGGACTGAGGTACCAGGTCATTGATTTTCTTCCCTTGGTAGAGAGGGGGGCTATTGCAGAACATTTCATCCACTGTAGCGTTTGTGCGATACATCCAGTCCACCAGCCACTTGAGTTTGCAGTCACAGTTAAAGATGTTTCCCCGAAGATCCCTGCGGGGATGAAACGCGCACATTAACCAGAGATGCGCACACATCCAGCAGCAAAAAGTAATGTAAATGTATGCAAACTGTGATCTGTTACTCTAGATCAGCGAGTGTGTCAGCAAAGTTTATGAAATGTAAAAGTCTCAATTAAAAAACAGCATTAGGAAAATTGGACTATATTTTTCCAAGTTTGCTGGGGAGCACAATTTTGGAACCTCTGTAGTCTGGGGCATATCTAGGAATTTAGGGGCCCCTAAAAGAGTATTGCACGGAGCCCAACTTTTTTAATCCAACTAGTTTTTTTTGTGGGCCCTCTCCAGCTGATTTACTGTAATAACAAATAAGAGCCACCATCTCAGCAGTCGGTGTGACTGGTGCCATTTCAACACCTACAGTCGTCTGCTGGGGTCTGGGTAACTTTAGCACCTGCTGATTAACACCACCATGCAGCCTAAGCTTCATCAGTGGAAGAAATGAGGGAACAAACAGTTCAAAATGGAGTACTGTCCAGTACAGTTATTTACAGGCCATAGCACTTCCCACACAGCCAACTGTCAGACTGAGGCTCTGTGTTTCTCCATTTCAACACTGCTCTGGTGATTATGCACTAAACATATGATGGCTTTATAATAATAATAATAATAATAATAATAATAATAATAATAATATGACGAAGAAGAAAGAAAGAATGCACTCAGTAGAGCAGTAGAGTGCAGCCCACCTCTAAGGCACAACAATCTCCCATCACATGAATACACACAGGAAATGTTTGCAACCCAGTTATCACATCTGATATGCTTGGCCTGATGGTGGTGCCAGAGAATAGGTAATGTGGTCACCAAAATCAATTGGTTTCTTCCTCATGGGAACATGAATGTGCACAGCATATTTCATGGGCAATCCTGCTATTGCTTTTAGAGATATATTGATCACAATTTGAAAGTTTGGCCTGATGGCAGCGCTAGAGGAAAGGTAACATGGTCAGCAGAATGTATAGTTCCTCTAGGGAACCTGAGAGTGCAGCAAATTTCATGGCAATCTGGCCATTACTCTTCCAGATATGTCTGCCACGGTCGGACAAACCAACGGATGCACGGACATCATTAATAACCTCCTTGGCGGAGGTAATAATAATAATAATGATAATAATCATCATCATCATCAACATCAACATAACATCACATATAATCAAATGCATACACTTTTAATCAAGTCCAACTATAAAGTGTATTTTCATATTGCGTCCTCAAACTATTTAAGAATGACATGTCACATAGGGGACTGTTGAAGACAGGCTACTCCATCTACACAGAGGCCATTTTCTTAGCTTCTTTAAGCCTTGAAATGGTGTTAATAGTTTTGAGCAAAGCCAAGCAACACAAAATGAAACTGATGTCAATAAAGACTGGACAAAAAAGCACCAAAGAGTCGACTTACATAGTGACTTACATACTGATTTTGGGTGTTATATAAAATCATGGGTATCTAAATCATGGGTATACACGGACAGTTCCAGTCCTAGAGGGCAGGTTGTATCCTGGTTTTTGTTCCAACCAATTTCTCTGGCTTTGTTTCCTAAACATTTTACGTGCCAAAGCTCGTTCATATCTTTATCTAGCCACAGTAAAGCATTTAGGAAACAGTCACAGTCTGTAACTGATGACTAATGAAGCCTGCTCAAGATATAATTGACCTAATTAAATTATTACGAGCAGAAATTGGCACGAAATCCTGAACCGGATCAGCCCTTTGTTGCGCACCCCTGGTTTAAACGATCAGATAAATGAAAAGAACAGAAGAAGAAAAGGAATACCTACACTTTTGTCAGTGCCTCCATGCCCTTAAAGACATCTTTGGGTAGAGTCTGTAGATTATTGTTGGCCAGGCTCCTGATGAATGCAAAATAAAACAGTTTAACATGGACTGAGCTTCTTCAGCACATGAAGCTCAGCCTAGCTTCATCAACTACTTCTCACAGTTTATGCAACATGGGAAATTATTTTATTAATTACTGAAATTTTTTAATAGAGATATCTATTTTGTATGTTGTCGACTTGGGTTGATCTTTGTCTCTACAATTAAGACTAATTATTTACTGTAATAACCTTTAATCCCCACTGTAATTTTCATTTCTATTTACAAAATGACACCAGGCAGAACAAGAAAAAATGGTAGCATACTGTATGTAGAACCTGAGTGCAAATAAGAAAGTAACACTTTATTCTGTGGGTCATGAAAAGGCCTAAATATTTTGCAGCTGGGTTTAATTTACGGCCTGTTTGAAGCACACTGTGCATGGAATTTTACTGCGCATCTTGCATACCTTTTCTCCAAAGCAAAAAGAAAGCAATTTACAGTACTCAAAACTTTGATGGCTGAATATTATGCAGAAGCTCATTTTGCAATTCAGTAAACAATTCTTATAGATCACAGTACATTTCAAATGTCGGTGTGGTCAAAGCGATATTTAAAATGACAGTCTGTTAACCGCAAAACAGTTGTCGGGAAAAATACTCCTTGGTGGTTTGGAAGAAGAGTAGTCTAAGGTCACAGCAGGGTCTATTTTTATCTATGTCTTCATAGCCACAACATTCTTAGTTATATTGAGAAAGTAGAATCAAGTTACTCTTTCCTGTTAACAGTGTTTGATTACTCTTCAAAAACCCCAGCTATTGGAATTAGCAAAAGTAAGAGTCGCAAGAATGAACTTCTGGAATGCACACAATTTGAAAAAGCACAGACAGATGTTTTTCACTTGTAATGTTTCATTGAGAGCCACGGCAGTGTGTTGTGACTCAACCATTGTGAAGGTTTACACTATTATAATTCTATAATTCACTATTATATGTTTTAAACAAAAAACATATGTACCTATCACTGATCTTTGTGGGTTTTAATAATATCATATACATATAGCACATGATTCAAAACAATCTGAGGACTTTAGGGACAATATGGTCATACCAGCAGGTTTTCACTGGTATACTTTTGATCTCTGAGCCTATTCTGCACATTTAACAGGACAGTTCAGTATACTGCATGACCAGATTCCAACATGTACTCAGTGAGAACTTAATTAGGTAATTATCATTGACTTATTAGTCTTCTGCTGCTGTAGCCTATCCACTTAAGAGGTTTGATGAATTGTGTTCAGAGGTGCTCTTCTGCATACCACTGTTGTAATGTGTGATTATTTGTGTTACTGTCACCTTCCTGTCCCCTTTGACCAGTCTGGCCCTTCTCCTCTGAGCTCTCTCATTAACAAGGCATTTCTGCCCGCAGAACTGCTGCTCACTGGATGTTTTTTGTTTTTCGCACCATTCTCTGCAAACTCTACAGACTGTTGTACGTGAAAATCCCAGGAGATCTGAGATATTTAAACCACCCTGTCTGGCACCAACACTCATTCCACGTCAAAATCACTTAGATCACATTTCTTCCCCATTCTGACATTTGTCTGAACAACAGCTGAACCTCTTGACCATGTCTGCACATGCTTTTATAACTGTACTTGCTGTCACATGATTGGCTGCTTAAATATTTGCATTCGAACTTTCAAAGAGGATATTGAAAATACATTTGCTGCAAAACTTCAGAGCCAAAGATCTCGAGCTGCTTCACCTCCCTGTCCATTCACTCCTTCATTCACATTTCCTTCTATTGATATGGACTGCATGTTAGCTCCTGCTTTAAACCTAGCATTAAATATTCATTCTATTACAATAAGTGCTGCTTTTCAAAGAGGAAACAAAGAATACTTACAAGTGTAGCAGAGATTTTAGACCTCGGAAAGCATAAGGTGATATGGACTTGATTTTGTTGTTTTCAATAAACCTGTGAGAGAGCATAATACAAGATTACAACTAAAGAAACTTTTAATCAATATGAAATGTTATACAATACAAAATAGATTAGCAAAACTTACAGATATTCCAAATGTGGAAGACCAAGGAAAGCATCTTCATTTATAGAATCCAAAGAATTGGCTGTAAACAAACTATGAAAAGGGCAATGTTACCAAAACATATGAAAGTTCAATCAGAATCTGTTGAAATGAGGAGCAGATGTAAAAGACATGAGCCAAGTGCAAATGTACACCAGCGAAACAGAACAATGCAAAGAGCTATTGCAAAGCTACTTGCTATGTTATTCATTACTATAAACAGTCAGGGGACTGTGTCTGTGCATGAGCTCTAATGCAAACTAACTGGTCTTGACAAACACCTTACATCTTATATTGAGTTCAGGCGATGCCTTTCAAGCTTAGATTCATATGCATAATTATTCAAATTTGTCCAATATTATGAGCCAATGTTTGCTAATCAGCTTTTATTCTTCTCAGTTTTTTGTCATTCGGTCACCTCCCTGTAGTTACTGACAGAAGGTCCAAACTGGCTAAGGATTTTGTGATATTGTTGGCAATGTGCTCGGTAGTATTGATCCTTGTCTCTGGAGAATCGTTGTACTTTCGTCACTATGCAAGTACATATGAGTTGTGACAGCTTCATCTACGCGTGACATTCCGAGAGAGATTTTAGAGCCCCACCCGCCGGTTCCCCATGAGGAAAAGAACACGGGATCACACTTACTGAAAGAGAGGAAAAGCCAACGCACATCTTTCAGGGGAGGACAAAAAAGTTTTAACAGCACAGGGACAGCTTTAAAAAAGGCAGCAGCCAGATGTTTGCTGTGTTGTCTTTGTCACTGTCTCGGTTCTGTTCCCTGCAGACATTCTGAAAGGTTTTCCTCACTGCACACATTCTACATGTTCACTAGTGTGGCGGCGAGTTCTGGTCTGCTACACAGTTTAGTGCCCTGCACAATGTGTGCAGAGAGCAAAGAACAAAGCAGCTTGAGTCCTGTTCAGTCAAATGAAAGAAAAGAGAATACTATGAACCACCAACCCTTTTATCATCTCTGTGTTTTTTTCTGTGAAAATGAGTAAATAGAACTTATGATGTGTAAAATGATTGCTTAAAATAATAAACTATTTAGAAAATTGAGAATTTCGCATTAAAATACAGGAAAAGTCCAATGTACTGTATGACAAAATATGAATCTATAAGTAATCAATCATTCTTTCTGATAATACTCGGTACATGTATGCTTACGTGGAACAAAAATGGTATTTGCAATGTGTTTATGCTCTGTGTGGTTGTGACTATTTATATTAAAAACAGAATTCAGTCTTACAGTCTTTATTTCTGGTAATCTCAGACTCTTATACAAGTAGGCCTAAGGTATTCGCAAATTTGTGTTGACACCACTGTACAGTAGGCTACATTAAAGCCTTTAAAGGTTTCTGTTCAGACTCTTGATAAAATATGAAGTCAGAATAAATGTTTTGTGAACCCAAAATCAATTTGTTTGGCAACCTATTAACGTGGTGGTTAACCACGCTGCGGGAACCGTCAGGCAGTAGTTCTATTCCCTGGCTTATACTGTATGACAGAAAAATAAAGCCCTATAGCTACTGTAGCTCAATTTGTTATGGGTAATGAAACTTAATTCGTAAAGCTCACCAATGTGGGGGCTGGATGCTGTAAACATAAGTTGGGATGCTAATTGCCTAGATTAATCATTTAACTCTGCAATACAGCAAAAGTGATGTTTGCAGAGAACACATATCCCACTGCAGCGAGTAGGCTGTATCTCATTTTCAGTCACTGCATTGCCTTCTTATCGGAAACGCCCTTTCTAAATTCCAAATAAATATTCCAACCATGCTGCAGCCACGAATCACTGTAAAACAGTAATGTAGCACCTAAAAATGTGGCTCGTTGGGCTCAAACCTTTGTCCAATAAAACATGGCGATCATCACTTAAAATAGAACGTATCCTTGTCACGAAGCATACAACAATGTAGCCTACAACAGAAAATAGGCTATATAAACGAATAAACTCTCACAGTAGATGGAGGGCGGGGGAGTGAATGAAGCTTCTTCCAGGGATTTCGCTGAATTCGGACTTCACAAAAGATCTTGAAAAGAGGAAAGTACCGTTACACGGACTCAGGATACGGTACAATGGAACACATTTTGGCTATATGAACAAAATTGCATCCTTTTCATCGCGCTATTCCCTACAGTGTTGTATTGGGATATGAGCCGATAAAAACAATTCACACTGACCACGAAATCGAATTGTGGTAAAATTGCATAATGGTTACAAGGTTTAAATAAATGCGTAGGCTATCTGTTTTTTTGGTTTTTTTTAACATGCATGTCTTCCGCATTTTGATTGAAACTGTGCGAATATGCCATGCGTATCCATGAGCACTTACAATGAAATGACATCGGGAGGAAAGCTGCGAGGAATCAGCCTTGTATTTTCACACAGGGCATTATCTTTGGTGCATGTACAAGACATGGGACAACGGGGTTGTCTCGTTCTCTTACTCTCAACTAGAAGCAAAACAGAAGAAATCCACAGCAAGAAAGTGCATCTTTTGAAGAATTTGTTGACATATCCCATCCTTTTGAGCCACTCTGGTAACAACCAGCGCGTCGAATATTCCTGAACATGAACCAGATTATCTGTTGTAAATTTATTTGCTCGTTTCTCAGCGGCCGAACAAGCCTTTTCTTCAGTTTTCGCGTCTATATTTGCCTCTCACGTTGCCGTGGAAGTGACTGCAACTGAGCTGTAGCCGATTCCCTGTAACCCGGCGTTCATCCAAGCGATTCGTTCTGCGAGGTGCTCTATTCCAATGACTGGGTGGAATAAAAGCAGATGTAACGGAAAGATGCGAACCAATAATACCCGGGGAAAATACCAATTGGCATTGCATCAAAATTGTATTCCAAAGGCAAATGGGCAGATTAACTGGACGAGACAATGCTCCCAGTGTTAGAACTGACACTAGTTATGAGCACAGTATGCCTCAAATTGTGCATCACTGTAAAGCTACGGAGACGACCGTATCATAAATTAATCGACCACGCTGCAATTGGCTACTCCTGTTGTCTCTGCCCTGGTAAACACTTTTATTGCACAAGGGTAGGCGGACCTATCAATGATTTTTTATTCTCGGAGATAACAAGCCCACCACCATTCCTGTCCCCACCCACACTCTAGAGCTTTAATAGAAAATATGAAAGCCACGATGTGTCTGTGTGTGTGTGGGTGGGAGGGGGAGGGGGAGGGGGGTGCGGACTAGGTGATTACTATATCTAATCGTATATCTAATTTGATAATATTCTTGGTCGAATACATTTAGTTTGAAAGTCATTTATTTGCAATTTGTCTATTTTAAATATTCTAAATGCGGCAAAGACATATTAATCTCTACCATCATTTTTGCTCAACGCTGGTGAGATCAAGACCATAGTTGCAGTACACTGCCAAGTTTCTTGGTTGCTAAGCACGCTGCGAATCGGCCAATTTTAACATGCAGATGGTGGTAAATGGCCAGTCTTTGTTATGTTCGCCGGGGGATCTGACCCAGCAGCCTTAATAAAAGTGGAGTTCTGTTCTGTTCCAAGACTGGGAAGCGTTCACCCTGTTTTTCTCTGTGAGAACACTGAAAAGGCGCACTGTTGTTCTGGCAGCAAGTGCGGTGCCTCTTATTTTTAAATCAGGATCTTATTTACAAAAGAATGTTGGATAGTTGTCTTCTTGTCTCTTCCACACAATATGGAAGAGCATCTCTTTCACCACTCTTGTTACATAAAAAGTTGAGAGAGTGTGGGATCATTTCAATAAGCTGTGTTATCCTGTATACAGTACAAGCATCAGCCAAATGCCTAACATACATAGCCTACATGTAAATACTGTACAAGCTAATGTGGTCACACATGCAACATCATTACTATGGCAAGTCAGGACCAATGCTCTTATATCATTCTGCTTTCCTTTCCAAATCTAGCACTAACAGTGTACACATGACATGTTTATGACTTGCTCGGTAATTAATACCATGCGCAGTACCTCTGAAAGCTTTTGCACATACCGCAGTGTCAGGTGTTAATGAATGAGGAAGTAGCCTATCTGTAGTTGCTCTGCAGTTTTTTAAAAGGTCCTCTTTCTCCTGGGGATTTGATAAGGTGACATCTGTTTATCCCTCTGTAATGAATAAAGATTTAGCAGGTGTCAAGCAAGTTTGAGTTTCAAGTTCAACTTTAAGTTTGCCATTCTTCTCATTACAGGTGTAAGAAAGAACTACATACAGTGCGCCCAACAGTGTAGTAATAAAAGGAGACAATAAAAACAACAATTAAAGATGACAATAAATGTAAAATATAAGACAAAAATAAACATTAATATGAACAGAAGAAGAATGTGTCACACTTGCTTTCTTTCATTTTGAAGCTGCATTCTTTTTTGTGTGGGGGGGTGGGGGGGGGGTGGGTCACCTCATGCACACACACACACACACACACACACACATACACACACACACACACACACACACACACACACACACACACACACACACACACACACAGTATCTTGTATTCAAGACATTCTATTCCCCAAGTATGTGACCCAACTGTCTGCATTTCATTCTAGATTCCTTAAATAAAAAACTGGTGTAAAATTTTGCATACTTTTCAAACTGCGGTTTAGTGTGAGGTCTCGGGTCTTTGTGCGGGTAGCAGGCCGATGCTGTCAACAGCAGAGCACTCCGAGAATGGTGCATATTCTGGTCGTAAATCCAGCAGCAAATGCGTGGTCAAGATGAATGTGTTTATTTGCTCAATCTGACATTTCTGGGAAGACCTCTCATTTTCACATAGAGATTTCCAATACTTCCTGGCCCGAGGAACAACAGCTGACTGTTTATTTTGGGAACCCCAGAAGGAATATGAAAATAGACAGATCTTTGTTCCATTCAATAAAGTTCATCACCTACAAATTATATGGGGTTGATGTGCATGAAATGAGCCAGAAAGGCTTCAAGCATAGAAACTTAATGAAAACTTGTTCTAAATTTTAACCTGTTCACCATGTAGGTGGTGAAAGCGAACCACCTACAGGCTCCCCCTCTAAAGCTGGGGGAGCCTGACATTTCTTCCCATCGGGGAGTTTTTTCTCTCACCACTGTTTGTGGGTTTTTCTCCCCACTAGGGAGTATTTAGTATTTTTTTTACCTCATATGTTTGCTATTTTGGAGGTTCAGGTCTGGTGTTTGCTCTTTTGCTACTCTGTAAAACGTCTTTGCGACAGTCTTCTGTAAAATGGAATTGAATATCAGCAGCTGCCTCTCACCGCTGATGGTTATTGTGATCCTAATTAGAATAAAGCTCCTTATGTTTTGACAGTGATGCTGTTTAGTTTGGTTTACAAGTGCAATTTCCATGTCATGCCTCTATGATAATAATACTAATAATAATATTTATTATTTTTATATATTATATAATAGGGGCATGATGTATATGATACAATCATATGATATAATTGCACGTGTAAACCAAACTATACATACAGTGGTGGGAAAAAGTGTTTGCCCCCTTCCTGATTTCTTATTTTTTTGCATGTTTCTCACACTTAAATGTTTCAGATCATCAAACAAATTTAAATATTAGTCAAAGACAACACAAGTAAACACAAAATGCAGTTTTTAAATGAAGGTTTTTATTATTAAGGGAGAAAAAAAATTCAAACCTACATGGCCCTGTGTGAAAAAGTGATTGCCCCGCCTGTTAAAACATAACTTAACTGTGGTTTATCAAACCTGAGTTCAATTTCTCTAGCCACACCCAGGCCTGATTACTGCCACACCTGTTCTCAATCAAGAAATCACTTAAATAGGACCTGCCTGACAAAGTGAAGTAGACCAAATGATCCTCAAAAGCTAGACATCATGCTGAGATCTAAAGAAATTCGGGAACAAATGAGAAAGAAAGTAATTGAGATCTATCAGTCTGGAAAAGGTTATAGAGCCATTTCTAAAGCTTTGGGACTCCAGCGAACCACAGTGAGAGCCATTATCCACAAATGGCGAAAACATGGAACAGTGGTGAACCTTCCCAGGAGTGGCCGGCCGACCAAAATTACCCCAAGAGTGCAGCGACGACTCATCCAAGAGGTCACAAAAGACCCCACAACAACATCCAAAGAACTGCAGGCCTCACTTGCCTCAGTTAAGGTCAGTGTTCATGACTCCACCATAAGAAAGAGACTGGGCAAAAATGGCCTGCATGGCAGAGTTCCAAGACGAAAACCACTGCTGAGCAAAAATAACATTAAGGCTTGTCTGAATTTTGCCAGAAAACATCTTGATGATCCCCAAGACTTTTGGGAAAATACTCTGTGGTCTGACGAGACAAACGTTGAACTTTTTGGAAGGTGTGTGTCCCATTACATCTGGTGTAAAAGTAACACCGCATTTCAGAAAAAGAACATCATACCAACAGTAAAATATGGTGGTGGTAGTGTGATGGTCTGGGGCTGTTTTGCTGCTTCAGGACCTGGAAGACTTGCTGTGATAAATAGAACCATGAATTCTGCTGTCTACCAAAAAATCCTGAAGGAGAATGTCCGGCCATCTGTTCGTGACCTCAAGCTGAAACGAACTTGGGTTCTGCAGCAGGACAATGATCCAAAACGCACCAGCAAGTCCACCTCTGAATGGCTGAAGAAAAACAAAATGAAGACTTTGGAGTGGCCTAGTCAAAGTCCTGACCTGAATCCTATTGAGATGCTGTGGCATGACCTTAAAAAGGTGGTTCATGCTCGAAAACCCTCCAATGTGGCTGAATTACAACAATTCTGCAAAGATGAGTGGGCCAAAATTCCTCCACAGCGCTGTAAGAGACTGTAAGTTATCGCAAACGCTTGATTGCAGTTGTTGCTGTTAAGGGTGGCCCAACCAGTTATTAGGTTTAGGGGGCAATCACTTTTTCACACGGCCATGTAGGTTTGGATTTTTTTTCTCCCTTAATAATAAAAACCTTCATTTAAAAACTGCGTTTTGTGTTTACTTGTGTTGTCTTTGACTAATATTAAATATGTTTGATCTGAAACATTTAAGTGTGACAAACATGCAAAAAAATAAGAAATCAGGAAGGGGGCAAACACTTTTTCACACCACTGTGTGTGTGTATATATATATAAACCATAGGATCCTTGCCATTGTTAAAGGGCAATGGAAATTGAGCACTTAGGGGGCAAATGCAGTTCAGCTTCTCTTTTCTAAGAGTTGATTTTCTAAAAAGTGATCATATAATATTATTGTGAATCTTTTCGGGTTACTTTCCTACTAAAGCTATGGTCTTTGAGTATATACTATTAGAAATATGAAAAATACTGCTAAGAAACGTGAGGTATCTTTAGACACAAATCTAGATAAAACTGTCTGTCATTTTGTGAAAGTATATATTTGAGCTCATTTTACTGATGTGCTAGCTGCCTGTAATCTACAGGTCTGTAATCTAAAAAAGTCATGAAATTAATTTGTGCAATTTGTACTATTGAAAAGGTATACAAGGTGTGATGTTTTGTCAAAGTGGTAGGGTACACTTAGTGAAACTGAACCTAATGCAGGTGTGATTGTACTTGCGCTCTGCCACAGGTACGATAAAATCTTTCTTTTTTTAAATACTATTTTTTTAGTTGTGTATTTTAATTAATGCATTTTCTTAAAAGTTCAGTCTATTTGCTTGTTCAACATGAATAAAGCAACCTCTTCACCTGAAATGAGCAACCCCATGGGTATTAAACAAAAACATTCAAACACAGATTACTGTAGCACATGCAACTTCTCATTACCTCAAGTACCATAATATCCGTTGCATACTCTGAGTACAGTACCATTTTTTCCATTAGATATTTAAATGTAATGACATTTTACATTTACATTTTAGTCATTTGGCAGACGCTTTTAATCCAAAGCGACTTACAAGTGCATAGGTTCTACCATAAGTCAGAGCATCACATCCAGAAACTAGCAAAATACACAGGAAATGCTGTTCTAACATAGTTGTCATCAGAAGTGCAATTGTTTTTTTGTTTTTTTTTGGGGGGGGGGTTAGACAAGGATAGGGATATCAGAAAGGAGGGGCAGGGGAAATCAGGAGGGAGTGTAATGAGTGTTCACTTCCTCTCCACTAGAGGGCGGCAGAATCAGGTAATCGCTTGCATTTCAGTGACCTCGTGCTCAATTCACCCGAAAGTTGCCCCAGGAGAAAGCAACACGTCATACTCGGTGAAGAAGTGGATTCACCGTTGAAAATAATTCATGCTTTATTGTGAAATTGACTATAAATATTACTAACGATTTGGAAAGTGGAGTGATACACTCCTGCATATTCGGAAATAATATGTACTTGTAAACCTCAAAATCCTAAAATGAGTCAGCGATGAAATGAAAAAAAAATGGTAAAAGTGCTTTTTAAGCATCTGCCAGAGAGTACTGAAAAATATCTTTGATCTTTGATCGGTCAGGAGATTATATACAGTAAGAAATGCATTATCATGATCTGTATATTCATAAGTATTTGTTCAGTTTAAACGCTTTGCAGCTTTGCAATGCACATATTACCCAGCTGCATGTAAGCATTTGCATTTACACATGACAACTTAATGTGTGTGGGTGTGGGTGTGTGTGTGTCTTTGTGAGTATGCGTGCTCACATGAGTTTCCCATTCTTTTGTTTCCTATTTATTAATGTAAGTGTTATATTGAGGATAAAGTTGAACAGTGTATTCTATGTGTATTTCATAAACTTTTGTGAATTCACTGGGTCATTTGCTAATTTTCTTTACAAATGATCACTGGCTACAAATGGCTATTCATGTCTTGTTCCTGCCTCACAACATCAGGTCAGTGTAAATCCTACTATGCAGGGAGTAAAACAGGGTGACATAAGTACCCTACAGGTCATTCAACCCACCAAGACACTGGTTATGCTCTACACATTGAATTTAAAAAATCCTGATACCAGTTTGCAAACTGTGCTTATGAACACCTGAAGCACAGAAGTCGGAAATCATAGGTTCCTCGAGTTCAAATCTGCTTAGCGGATCATAATGTGCTTGTTTCAGAAGCACTTAAGTGCTTTCTCTGCACGCAAAAGTCACCTCATAGGAAAAACCCCGCTCATCCCATCCCACCCTACCTCTTAAGAACAGCCTGGATTGGGACACTCTAGAAATGGGAGTGCTTGCTTAGGTACACACAGAGAAATCAGTATTCTGTGGGGTTTACTAGTACAGATCTATCCATCAGTATTCTGTGGGGTTTAGTAGTACAGATCTATCCATCAGTATTCTGTGGGGTTCAGTAGTGCAAATATTTATGACATACAGTGTCCTTATCCATCATAATTTGACAGGTTAGAAGTTAGAAAGCATCTTTCTGAATTGCAATTTTATTATTGATCATTTTGGTAAATGTTTGAACATTTGTTCAGATTTGAGCATATGTGTTATAAATCAGTTAACATCTTTCAATCGAAACAGACATTAACAGCGGATCGCATATTTTCCTCAGATTTTTTATATTTGACTGCTTTAAAGTGTAATTTTATGACAAATCCAATACTCACCATCTTTTCCATTATCACGTGAACCTGTGACATCAACCTGTGCAGCTTCCTGGTTGAAGCGGTGGTCGAGCAGCCTCCTGATTTGTCGCTAATGCTCTTGTAGCCCCACCATATGACCTGTGAAAGGGGCTTTCTTCGACGGTGGGGAACAGCTGAGAGAAGACATTCTCCCTCCTCCTCCTCCTCCTCCTCCTCCTTCATGTTGACCTGCAATGTTTGCACACCATCTGTCAGAATGCATCTCCCAGACTTCACTTTCAGCTTAGCGGTGACGTTCCTGCTCACCCTTTGGTGATCTAAATGCACTGAGCTCAGAAATGAGCCACTAAAGTCCTCCAGCCGGCTCAGACCCTGGCCTAGCCCATCACCCAGTTCCCTTATAGCGTGACAAGCACTGAGAGACCAGGAGCCATAGAGGTGTCTATGATTCGTGTAAATGGATGCCAACACTGTCAAAACTAAAAATAAGTCAATCCCAACAAGTGTTTTAGCCTTAGAATATTATATTATTATATATTATATTAAATCTCATTATAACACTAAAACGTTTGTTAAGACTTTTTGCCACGAATGTGAAGAGAGTTTTGAGTCAAGTCATGCGTGAGGCTGCTTTCTGCACAAGCTGGAGATTCTGTAGCGAGGCATTAGGGCAGCCAGATAGCAGGGCATTACAGTAATCTAACCTAGATGTAACTAAAGCATGGATCAGTTTCTCTGCATCCCCTAATGATAAAAAGTGCCTAATTTTAGCTATGTTCCGTAACTGAAAGAATCCACTGTTATGTTCCCGTCAGTAGTTCACAAAAATTTGATTAAACAAAACAACCAACTCATTTTCTCCCTTAGTTTCTTGGGGCCAAAAAGCAATAATCATTTTCAGAAGCCTTAATATCTACAATATAAGCCTCTAACCGAGAGATTTAGAGTGCTTTGCCAGGTTTCATTGAGATATACACTCAGTGAGCACTTTATTAGGTATTTATTAGATTTTTTTTTTTTTTACTTCTACTGCTGTAGCCTATCCACTTAGAGTTATGCTGCTCTTCTGCATACCACTCTTGTAATGTGTGGTTATTTTTGCCACTGTCACCTTCCTGTCAGCTTTAACCAGTCTGGCCATTCTCCTCTGACCTCTCTCATTAAGATGTTTCTGGCTGCAGAACTGTTGCTCACTGATAAAACAATTTAAAAAATGTTTTCTGCACCATTCTTTACAAACTCTAGTGACTAGTGTATATGAAAATTCCAGGAGATCAGCAGTTTCTGAGATACTCAAACTACCCTGTCTGCCACCAACAATCACATTTTTCCCCATTCTGATGGTTGATGTAAACATTAACTGAAGCTCCTGACCCGTATCGACATGATTGTATGCATTGCACTGCTGCCACACAATTGGCTGATTAGATAATCACATGAATAAGTAAGTATAATAAAGTAAAAATGTTTGTAATAAAGTACTCGGTGAGCGTATATCTGTGCGTCATCCACATTGAAGTGAAACTCTACATCGTGGGCCCGAGTATGGGACACACTGTACATCTTAATCATTTTCATATTTAGTCTTCATACTTTGGACTAATTCTGAACATAGGCCTACAGTATATTCCCTACAGTACATTATTTTTTAACCTAAATGTGGGTGGATTCATAATAGTACTTTTTATTTTTTATTATACATATAGCTTTGTGTATTCAGAGATACTTGGAGTGGCCGGATTAGAGACCCGCATTTGGGGATATAATGTCACGTTTCAGATCTGTCTCGCCATGTTTTATGTTTATTCATGTTGTCTAGTCACGTAGTGTCTTCATGTATTATGTTAGTCTAGGTTCGTCATGTTGTTTAGTTATGTTTCGTTACGATTTATTTTTCTTGTCATGTCTAGTTATGTTATCGTACGATTTTATTACCTGGTTATGTTGAGTGATTATCATCTTAGTTTCGCTTTGTGTTATGTTTCGATGCATGTTTATTGTTACGTTAACTGGTCGTTGTTATGCATACACTTTTACATGTTTTTCCGCAAACCTTGCGTTCCGCCTTTTCTCTCTCTCTCTCTCTCGCTCCTTCTGTCATTCACTCCCTAATTATTTCCATTTGTCTATTTACTAAAACGACTAACGCTAGATCAGGATTGGGTAGAAACTAACAAGACTAATCATGTGTTCATGTTACCTTACGTTTCTCGTGCATGTCATTTACTAATTTACTAATGCTAGGGCAGGATAGGTTTATTACTAACGATTACTAATCTCCTTGTTAAACTTGTCATCCATCGCACCTGTTTTCCATTTCCTTGCTACGCTCTAACTAATTGTCTACACCTGTCTACACCCGCATTTATAGCCCAGTCGCGCAACTGTTCTTCGCGAAATTGTCTGCCTCTGTTTACCACGCAACTCTTGAGCATTTACCACTATTGATTACACGTTACGATCCAAGCCTGTTACCGACCATTGTTTATTGATTTCTGTTTTGTGACCATCGTTTGTTTTTTGACTCCGTCCTCGCCTACCGTTTTTGTACTTTTGCTTCGCTGATTGTTTCATGGTTTCGACTCCCGCTTCGTCCACGACTACGCCTCTGCCTGCCGTCCGTCTGTTCATCTGCCTCGCTGACAGCTCTCCTGCTACCGGACCTCCCTGCACGTCTACCGACTACGAGTTTGCCTCTTCCCTCGGCACCGTGCTTTTTGTTTGTTTACTTTTTGTTTGGCTGGATCTACGTGTATGGACTTTGCTTGTGTTGACTACTCCCCTGGGATTCGTCCCGAATAAAGCCCTGAGGGGTCTTTATATTACTATTGTTTCTGAGTCGTGCATTTTGGGTCCAACCCCCACGCACCCGTCTCAGAACAATTTCGCCAACATGGACCCGGCTGACTCAACCGCCATGTTCTACGCACTCCAGGAACAAGGCGCCATTGTCCAGCAACACTCACAAGGAATCTCCGAACTTCGTCTGGAGATTCGTGAGCTGTGTGCGGAGATGAGGAGACTCGCCATCGCGGTTCAGCCACACCCACTGGAGGAACCTGCCAACCCGCCTGCACCTCTACCTTCCCACCCCATGGGAACCTGGCAATTCCGGGAGCCACAACAACCCCCCCCGGAGAGGTTCGGCGGAGAACCGGAGAGATGCAAGGCGTTCCTGCTCCAGTGCGACTTTGTGTTCAGACAGCAACCTCAGACCTACAACAGCGATAACCGCCGGATCGGCTACGTGATGGGATTACTGAAGGGGAGAGCCTTGGACTGGGCGACAGCTGTGTGGTCCGGGGGTTCATTCCCTCCCCGGTACCCGGAGTTCGCCGAGGAGATCCGCAAGGTTTTCCAGCATGCTTCCAGTGACCAAGAGCCATCCCAACGTCTGATCGCCCTTCGCCAAGGCAGGAGAACTGCGGCGGACCATTCTATCGAGTTCCGTACTCTCGCGGCAGCCACCAGCTGGAATGATGCAGCGTTGGCTAACCTGTTCCTGGCCAGCCTGAGTGAGGCACTCCAGGACGAGTTGGCACGTCTCGAACCCATCATTCAGTTCGACCCACTCGTCCGTGCTGCCATCCGTTTGGACAACCGTGCCAGACAACGCCAGATTGAGAGACAGGTCCCACCCACCCAGGCATACCCCAGGCGAGGGTTAAGTTCCCGACCAGAGGAGAAGCTAGCCGAAGGGGAACCCATGGACCTTTCCCGTGCAGGCATGAAAGTATCGCCTGAGGAACGGACACGTCGGAGAGCAACCGGTTCCTGCTTCTATTGTGGGAGGCTGGGACACACCCAAGTTCGGTGCACCCTCCGGTCCAAGAACCTCATCTGTTGAGGTGAAAGTGCTCAACAGATATGAAGGCGCTGCCAGGAACGACCATCGCTCCACGCTTACGGCCATGTTGATGCTTCCCGACAGAGCAATCCAGGTTAACGCGTTGGTGGATTCTGGAGCTGACGCAAACCTCATTGACGAAATGATGGCCATGGAATTGGACATTCCCACCCTCCCACTACCCCACCCCGAGAATGCTCGGTCATTGGACGGAAAGACGTTCTGCCGCATGACCCACATCACCAAACCCATTCAGCTGATCATTTCTGGAAACCACCACGAGATGATTCAGTTCCGTGTCATCCGGTCCCCTAACGACCAGCTCATTTTGGGATTACCCTGGCTCCAGAGACACAACCCCACCATTGACTGGAGTTCATGCCAGATTCAAGCCTGGAGTCGTGAGTGTCACCAATCCTGCCTACGATCCGCTACTGCACCAGCAGAGGGTGCACCCAACCCACCACAGGTCCCCAAGCCCTCCCTGGAGAAGGTGCCCACCCCTTACCATGACCTAGGCACGGTCTTCTCCAAGACACAGGCACAGACGCTTCCCCCTCATCGACCCTACGACTGCGCCATCGAGCTGCTACCCGGTTCCACACTCCCCTCAAGCCGTTTATACAAAGTCTCCAGACCTGAGAGGGAGGCAATGGAGAAATACATCCGGGACTGCCTAGCCAATGGACTGATTCGCCCATCCTCCTCACCTGTGGGCGCCGGATTCTTCTTCGTGCAGAAGAGGGATGGCTCATTGCGTCCCTGTATTGACTTCAGAGAACTTAACAACATTACAATAAAAAACAAATACCCTCTGCCATTGATGGACTCTGCCTTTCACCCTCTACACGATGCCACGATCTTCACCAAGTTAGACCTACGCAATGCCTACCATCTGGTTCGTATCCGAGAAGGTGATGAGTGGAAAACCGCCTTCAATACCTCCCTTGGACACTTTGAGTACCTGGTCATGCCATTCGGCCTCACTAACGCACCTGCTGTGTTCCAGGCGCTAGTCAATGATGTTCTTCGGGACTTACTGGGCCGACACGTATTTGTTTACCTGGACGACATTCTAATTTACTCTACCAATGCCAAGGAACATGAGATTCACGTCAGGCAAGTTCTCCAGAGACTTTTGGAGAACAAATTGTTTGTCAAGGCGGAGAAGTGTGTCTTCCACACCGACACTGTCGAGTTCCTTGGCTTCATTCTGGAGAAGGGACAGATCAGGGCGGATCCCAAGAAGATTCAAGCGGTCACTGACTGGCCTACGCCTTCCACCCGGAAACAACTCCAACGCTTCTTGGGATTCGCCAACTTTTACCGCAGATTCGTAAGATCATACAGCCAAGTTGTCTCCCCCCTCACCAAGCTCACATCCACTGCCATGCCATTCCGTTGGGGCCCCGAAGCAGATGGGGCATTTGTAAAAATTAAGAGACTGTTCTCTACCGCCCCTATCCTGGTGCACCCCGATCCCACTCGCCAGTTTATTGTGGAGACTGATGCCTCTGACACTGGGGTGGGAGCCGTGCTGTCACAAGTCTCTGCCTCCGACAACCGGTTACACCCATGTGCCTTCTTCTCCAAAAAGCTCTCACCAGCGGAGAGAAATTATGACGTGGGAAATCGAGAACTCCTCGCAGTCAAACTGGCACTAGAGGAGTGGAGGCATTGGCTGGAGGGATCCGAGAAGTCTTTCATCGTCTGGACCGACCATAAGAACTTGGCGTACCTCCAGACGGCCAAAAGACTGAACTCACGCCAAGCCAGATGGGCGCTGTTTTTCGGAAGATTCAACTTCACTCTCACTTACCGCCCGGGTTCTAAGAACGTCAAGCCAGATGCCCTATCCCGACAATTCGACACCTGTCCTGAGCGTGAGGCACCTGAGAACATCCTCCCGGGTTCCTGCACTGTCGCATCCGTAACCTGGAAGATTGAGGCTATTATCCAGAGGGCTCTACGGGAGGAACCCGACCCCAGGTCCAACCCAGGAATACGCCTCTATGTCCCATCAGCTGCTCGGACACAGGTGCTCCAATGGGCTCATTCATCTCCCCTGTCCTGCCATCCCGGCTTTACCCGCACTTTGGCGGTGCTTAAGCGAAAGTTCTGGTGGAGCACCATGATCCCCGACACCAGACACTTCATCAAAGCATGCACCACCTGTGCCAGAAGCAAGGCCTCCCACCAAGCCCCTGCTGGTCTGCTCCAACCTCTGCCCGTGCCCAGCCGACCCTGGAGCCACATTGGGGTGGATTTCGTTACCGGACTTCCCCCTTCCGAAGGTAACACCACCATCCTCACCGTGGTGGATCGATTTAGTAAAGCAGCCCACTTCATCCCCCTACCTGGATTACCCACCTCCCAAGAGACTGCGGACGTGTTGATTAAGGAAGTGTTCCGCATCCACGGAATCCCCTCAGACATTGTATCCGACCGGGGCCCACAATTCATCTCTCAAGTGTGGAAAGCTTTCTGTCTGGCCCTCGGTGCCACGGCCAGCCTCTCATCCGGCTATCACCCCCAGTCCAATGGGCAAACCGAGAGGGCCAACCAGGATTTGGGAGCCGCCCTTCGTTGTGTCTCAACCCAGAATCCGGCTTCTTGGAGCAAGATGCTCACCTGGGTTGAGTACGCGCACAACACCCTGCCCTGCGCCGCCACCGGAAAGTCTCCCTTCGAGATCTCTCTTGGCTATCAACCTCCACTGTTTCCTGACCAGGAAGCTGAGATTGCTGTTCCCTCCCTCGCCACCCACATGAAGCGCTGTGCTAAGATCTGGAGGGATGCCAAGGCCGCGCTCTTACGCACGGCAGATCGTAATCGGCGCTTTGCTGATCGCCACCGCACACCAGCACCAGCCTACAAACCAGGTGACTCCGTCTGGCTGTCCACTAAGGACATTCCCCTCCATAAGGGGGGAGAAGACGACAGCCTTCACGCGGCCTCTCCTGTGAGTAGTGAGAAATGGTGCGAGACCAACTCATGAAACTAATGTCGCCAAAGAATCGTCGAGCTGGCGGACCAAGGTACAAGCCGAGGCCAAGACCAAGGCAGAGAACGTCCTCGCCAGGACAGGCGGACACCCCCACCGTCGAAAACCAAGGTCTGTCGGTGCTCCAACTCAACGTCGAGGGCCTTACCATCGCCAAACTCGAAGTCATCAGGCATCTTGCCGATTCCAACAAAGTGGCAGCTATTCTCCTGCAAGAGACACACTGGGTTTCTGACAACAACCTCAAACTGCCTGGGTTCTTCCTCACCGGATCCATCCACAGCAAGAAGCATGGAATGGCAACCTTTGTCCGGGAAGGATTGAGCTGGTCAGCCACCAGTCAATCTCCACCCGGCTGCAACATTGAGTGGCTGGTCACCAAAATCCAAGAAACATCTGTTGTGAATGTATACAAGCCCCCACCAACTGTGCTGACTGTATCATCACTACCATCTGTGACTCCTCCCGCCATCTATGCAGGTGACTTCAATTGCCAACATACAGATTGGGGCTACAACCACACATCACAGGATGGTGAAGCGCTGAGTGAGTGGGCTTCTAACGCTGAGGCACTGCTGCTCTTCGACCCAAAGGAGCCCCCAAGCTTCTTTTCTGCACGCTGGAACTCTCACACCAACCCAGACCTGGCCTTTGCTGTATGCCGCAGTAACGACCTGAAACCGGAGAGACGTGTCTTGGACATGTTCCCTCGTTCACACCACCGGCCATCCATCATCAAAATACCATCACTGGTACAGCCGGTATCTGGCAAACCGGTCAGGAGATGGAACTTCAGGAAGGCGAACTGGCGGCAGTTTATGGCGGAAACGGAAAGAAGAACTGCTGGTCTCCTGGACCCAGAAGCAGCTGATGTGGATGCTGCATACGCCGCCTACTGTGAAGTCCTCCTCAGGGCAGCAAAGCACAACATCCCACGTGGCTACAATAAGAACTACATCCCGGGCTGGGATGAGGAGTGCAGCTGCCTGCTGCGCCAACACCAGCAGGCAAGCTCCAGGGAAGAAATGGACGCAACAGCAACAACCCTATTGCAGAAGCTGGACGACACCCGAAGGGCCAGGTGGACTGAAGTAGTGGAAGCTATCGACTTCACCCACTCTAGCCGGAAGGCGTGGCAGACCATCAACCTGCTCTCAGGGAGAAAAACAACCCCCCGCAGGTGTCCAGTGACAGCAGATGCCATTGCTTCCCAGCTCCTGAAAAATGGTCGCTTCCCTGATGCTGACAGAAACGTCACACGATTGACCTCGTGTGAGGTATCGTCTCTCTCCAAGGCAGCCAGCGTCGATGCTAACCTCTCAGGAGACTTCACAGTAGCCGAACTAAGTGCAGCAATCAACAAACTGAAGCCGGGCAAGTCATCAGGTCGAGACAATATCCACCCAGAGTTTGTCATACACCAAAGTGAAAGAACATCTTACTGGCTATGCTCGTTCTTCTCATCATGCTTCCGGAGGTCCAAGCTCCCAAAGACCTGGCGCCGTGCTTCCGTCATAGCCTTGCCAAAGCCGAACAAACCTGCCGAAGACCCAAAGTCCTACAGGCCCATCTCTCTGCTCTGTGTCCCATATAAGATCCTGGAGAGGCTGATTCATAGCCGCATCGAGCCAGTGGTGGACCCACAACTCCCACCGGAACAAGCCGGCTTCCGCCGAGGCAGGTCAACAGTGGATCAGGTAACGCTACTCACTCAGGACATCGAGGACAGCTTTCAGGATAACGAAAAAGCTGGAGTAGTATTCCTGGACCTGACAGCCGCCTATGACACCGTGTGGCACCGTGGACTACATCTGAAACTGTTGAGGACAATCCCGGACCGGCACATGGTGAGGTTCATTATGGAGATGCTATCGAACCGTAGCTTCATCCTACAGACCAGCGATGGCCAGACCAGCAGGCTCAGAAAGTTGAAGAACGGTGTCCCGCAAGGCTCCGTCCTCTCACCAATGTTGTTCAACATATACATTCACGACCTGCCAGATACAACATCTACCAAGTATGGCTATGCGGACGACTTGGCAATCATGCTTCGCCGCCCAACATGGAAGGCGATGGAAGATGGCCTCAACCGAGACATGGGCATCCTGGCAGACTACCTCCAGAAGTGGCACCTTCAGCTCAGCATGGGCAAGACAGTGTCTGCAGCTTACCACCTTAACAATCGGGAAGCAAGAAGGGAACTGGACGTGCATGTTGGCAACAACCGCCTGGAGTTCCAGCAAGCCCCCAAGTACCTCGGCGTATGCTTGGACCGGACACTGTCCTACAAGCAACACCTGGATGAAGTGAAGGCCAAGACAACAGCAAGGGTCTCGCTCATCCGCCGCCTGGCGGGTTCGACTTGGGGAGCTTCCCCCCAGACCCTACGCATATCCACGCAAGCCCTGGTCTTACCCGTAGCAGAATACTGTGCCCCAGCCTGGAGCAGAAGTCCACATGTGAACAAGGTAGATACGGTCATCAACAGCGCCCTCCGTATAGTTACTGGTTGTCTGAAACCCACCCCTGTGTCCTACCTGCCAGTCCTAGCTGGAATCGCCCCAGCCAGTCTCCGACGGGATGCGGCTACCCTCGCCCTGGCAAGAAAAGCCCAGAAGCACGACTGGCACATCCTACACAAAGCCACAACAACACCGGCACCACCATGCAGGCTTAAGTCTCGCCATCCCTACAACAAGGCAGCACAGGAGATGCTACAGTCTATCCCTGAGGACTTGTCCAGAGACGCCTGGCTGGCAGCATCCTGGAAACAGACGTGGGAGACGGCTGGGCCCTCCCGCATGCAACGATACATCCGGGACCCAGGAGGCGGTGTAAAAGGAGAAGACATGCCACGCCATCTATGGACCTCACTGAACCGTCTGCGCTCTGGCGTCGGACGCTTCAAGTCATCTCTGAAGAAGTGGGGCCTATCGGACAGTGCGGCATGTGAGTGTGGCGAGCCTGAACAGACTGCCGAGCACATAATCACCGGCTGCCCCCTATACAGCCCACCCTCAGAAGCTGGCCTTTTCGACTTAGGACCGGAGACGAGGGCGTGGCTGCATGACACTGAGTTGGCCATCTGACGATATACGAAAGAAGAAGATTCCCCTCCAAGCCACATCGCACAAACTTCAACCCCGCTTCATTGGCCCCTTTAAGATCCACACCATTATCAATCCATCTTCTGTTAAACTGTCACTCCCCGCTTCACTTAAGATTCACCCTACATTCCACGTTTCATGTATTAAGCCTGTATCCTCTCACCCCATATGTCCCCCGGATCCCCCACCACCTCCCCCCCGCATTATTGACAACCACCCCGCATTCACTGTTAACAAACTCTTGAACATTCGTAAGAGGGGCCGTGGGGTTCAATACTTGGTTGACTGGGAGGGCTATGGCCCTGAGGAGCGTTCCTGGGTCGCTCCCAGTCTCATTCTGGACAAATCACTCATCAGAGACTTCCATCGTGACCACCCTGATAAATTCCAAGGACCGCCAGGAGTCGGTCGTTAAGGGGGGGGTCCTGTCACGTTTCAGGTCTGTCTCGCCATGTTTTATGTTTATTCATGTTGTCTAGTCACGTAGTGTCTTCATGTATTATGTTAGTCTAGGTTCGTCATGTTGTTTAGTTATGTTTCGTTACGATTTATTTTTCTTGTCATGTCTAGTTATGTTATCGTACGATTTTATTACCTGGTTATGTTGAGTGATTATCGTCTTAGTTTCGCTTTGTGTTATGTTTCGATGCATGTTTATTGTTACGTTAACTGGTCGTTGTTATGCATACACTTTTACATGTTTTTCCGCAAACCTTGCGTTCCGCCTTTTCTCTCTCTCTCTCTCTCGCTCCTTCTGTCATTCACTCCCTAATTATTTCCATTTGTCTATTTACTAAAACGACTAACGCTAGATCAGGATTGGGTAGAAACTAACAAGACTAATCATGTGTTCATGTTACCTTACGTTTCTCGTGCATGTCATTTACTAATTTACTAATGCTAGGGCAGGATAGGTTTATTACTAACGATTACTAATCTCCTTGTTAAACTTGTCATCCATCGCACCTGTTTTCCATTTCCTTGCTACGCTCTAACTAATTGTCTACACCTGTCTACACCCGCATTTATAGCCCAGTCGCGCAACTGTTCTTCGCGAAATTGTCTGCCTCTGTTTACCACGCAACTCTTGAGCATTTACCACTATTGATTACACGTTACGATCCAAGCCTGTTACCGACCATTGTTTATTGATTTCTGTTTTGTGACCATCGTTTGTTTTTTGACTCCGTCCTCGCCTACCGTTTTTGTACTTTTGCTTCGCTGATTGTTTCATGGTTTCGACTCCCGCTTCGTCCACGACTACGCCTCTGCCTGCCGTCCGTCTGTTCATCTGCCTCGCTGACAGCTCTCCTGCTACCGGACCTCCCTGCACGTCTACCGACTACGAGTTTGCCTCTTCCCTCGGCACCGTGCTTTTTGTTTGTTTACTTTTTGTTTGGCTGGATCTACGTGTATGGACTTTGCTTGTGTTGACTACTCCCCTGGGATTCGTCCCGAATAAAGCCCTGAGGGGTCTTTATATTACTATTGTTTCTGAGTCGTGCATTTTGGGTCCAACCCCCACGCACCCGTCTCATATAAACTCATTTCATCAATCCGGCCTAACAGGGTAATCTCACTGGGCTAAATATACGGTAACAACGCTATCTGTCACTTACACTGCTATGCAAAAACTGTGTATACAGCCCTCATTGGTTTCATTGGTTTTTCAGAATTATATTATTAATGGAACTATTACCAATACCTTTAATGCTTATCTTCAGGTGGGTTTGCTAACAGACAATATGACATGTTGCAGAAATTGAAACACAAGACCCCAGTGAATTTAAAAGTTATTTATTTTGAGCTTACATTTTATGACATGAATACACGGCATGGTTTCTTTTCAAAGATGCCTGTAGTGCATTGTTGGGTAGTTACATGCTATGTTAATGGCCAGTCAGTGTGGCAATTCGGAAACATTGCTACTGATGCTGTAAAATGCTACTCAGAAGTACTGAGCAAAGGCTGGAATTCCAAAAACATTTAAAATATGGGAAAACATTACACAGGCATGGCATAAACCTGCTTTGGGTTGTGTTTAGCATGGCTGTTGGTTAGTATCCATCTGGAATGCAGTGGGTTCACAGTTAAAATTACAAAAACTTTAAACATTGTTCCCCAGTGTCAGAAATGGACTGCGCAATAAACTCTCAGATAGATGGACTGGTGCCCCATTGAGGGGGTGTACATCAAGACACCACACACCACAAAAGTCAGATTGGATTCCAAACCAAAAGGGAATCCTGGTGTACTCTAACAAGGCTTCCGATGTGCATAAGAAGCCAGCCATAACCCTTCCTAAAACATATCAATTGGTTTGTGGGCCAAAGTTCCAATTTAATCTAGCCAACTAATTACATTCTTGGCTCCTAAAGCCAGCCTTAATAGATCAGTTCATCACTAGCTCAATCACTCGGTTAGATAAGAGAGATGACACGCTACAATAAGAGTGTTCACCTCCAGAAAATTTCACTTTTGGGGCTGGTGGTCATTCTTCCCTGATGTCAGCCCTAATATAATTTGATGACTTATTAATCAGGAGACATATGCTTCAATACACGTGGAATATATTTTCTTATATTTGCATTTTTATGCATTAGGACTGAATTTGGATTCCCTGATGATTTTGGGCATTCTTAGCTGTAGTCATATGGTGTTCAGTGAATCAAAGAAAAAAGTTGCAAAGTGACTTTGCGTTCTAAGGTATTTCAGAAGCAAAGTAAAAAAAAAAAAATCCTTAATCAAGGTTTAATAACAACTCTAAATGTATATTTGCATAGGAAATATATTCCTTTTTTGTACATACCCCAGTTTATATACATAGATATTTAGCGTTTTGTATATGCTGCAATATATAACATGTAATATACAAAGAATGTCCTATGCTTCATCTGTGCATAATATTTAGTATAACATTTAAATGCGAGAATGATATTTCAGTCATCTCCATTCAAGATAACATTAATTTTCACTTATATGGTTACATAATATTGATAATCACTGTTAACAAAAACATGCTGTATTATGTGATTGCAAAATAATTGGTATATTACATCCATCCATCCATCCATTATCTGAACCCGCTTATCCTGAACAGGGTCGCAGGGGGGCTGGAGCCTATCCCAGCATACATTGGGCGAAAGGCAGGAATACACCCTGGACAGGTCGCCAGTCCATCGCATATTACATGAACCACCAATATTAAAAATGAGCTTCTTCAAACCATTCATCAATGATGCATCAATTTACAGCTAGTACATACAGTGCCTTGCATAAGTAATGCTGTGCTACAACCTAGCATTCAAATTGACTTTAAGGATCAACTCAACATGCATGCATACATCTGCATACATCTGTTGGATGCACAAGTATCAGGCTTCCGTCACAGACAAAGTTATGCACGAGGGCCAAAAAGTTGGTCTTATCGGACCAGAGCACCTTCTTCCACATTGGCTGTGTCTCCCACATGGCTTGGGGCAAATGGTAAATGTCTGTATTCATATAGCGCCTTTATCCAAAGCGCTGCACAATTGATGCTTCTTATTCACCCATTCACACACAAAACTCTAAATGGGCTTTCTTTCAGCAATGGCTTCCTTCTTGCCACTCTTCCATAAGGGCCAGATTTGTGGACTAATTGTTGTCCTGTGGACAGATTCTCCCACCTGAGCTGTGGATCTTTTCAGCTCCTCCAGAGTTAGCATTGGCCTCTTGGTTGCTTCTCTGATTAATGCTCTCGTCAGTTTAGGTGGACGGCCCTCTCTTGCTAGATTTGCTGGTGTGCCATATTCTTTCCATTTTCTAATGATGGATTTAATGGTGAGACATTCAAAGCTTGGGATATTTTTTTATAATTGACCCAACTTTGTACTTCTCAACAACTTTATCCTTGACCTGTTTGGTGAGCTCCTTGGTCTTCATGATGCTGTTTGTTTAGTAATGTCCCCTCACAAACTTCACGGAACAGGTGCATTTATATTGAGATTAAATTGCACACAGCTGAACTCTATTAACTCATCATGTGACTTCTGAAGGTAATCGGTTGCACCTGATCTTAGTTAGGGGTTTCACAGGAAAAGGGGGTGAATACATATGCACTCAGTACTTTTCAGATTTTTGAAAACCATGTAATATTTCCCCACCACTTCAAAACTATGTTGATCTATTTCATACAACCCCAATAAAATCTATTTTAATTTGCGGTTATAACATGAATACTTATGCAAGACACTGTACCTATGTCACCTGATGTCTCTCTAAGATGTCTTAAACGTTTATAATTTCATTCACTTCAATCATTGCTGTCTTCTTCAAAAAAGGTCCTTGCTTGTCTTATTTGAGAGGAATTTGTACAAGGAATGTGTTTGCCAGGAGTTACTTGGCTTAAGAAAATAATTTCTTTAGTTTCAAAAATAAATGTCAGTTACAGTGCTAATTTGCTATCAATATTTATAACAGCATTTAATGTATAATGTATAAGGTATTGTAGCTGTCTTTGGATCATCTCGGGTGGATGGTATATAACATGTCTATGTAATTTACAGTATTTGTCACAATCCAGGCTCGTAAACGTCTCCCCCCTGCAGCACACGTTTTTCTCTCTTAGCAGGATGAAGGGGGCTGATCTAAAATATGGTGCAGGTCTTTGACTTCCCTCCGTCGCCTCCTTCAAAGAGAAAAGAGAGAAAGGCGTCATTTGGACTTCTTTTGGCCCAGTTCACCATACCTAGGCCAAATACGTAATTGTTTTGGACTCAAATACATTTCTGTGCTGGATTGATGTTGCCTGGTGCAATTGAGCCAACCAAAAGAACCAGAAGGTGGGGTTTGCAGTTTTTGAGAGTATTTCATGGGTTTTAATACACCAGACAAGCTCAGTAAAGCTGAGAAAAGTATTTGAATCCAAAACAATTACGTATTTGACCGAAGTCTGCACTTCACACATTCGACACTCAGCAGTGCAGCCTGTGTGGGCAGGCTGTAGGCATATCATCGACCAGAGGTGGCGCTATTTCATGATGTGGCCAGTTATGAATCACCAGGCTCCAGGTCCATCTGGCCCATGTCATTTCACATTCGTTGTTGCTTACCGTCGCCTTCCAGCTTTTTCTTCTCCTCTTCAACGGCTTTAACCTTGGCTTCGTGCTCATCCGCTAGGGCCTTCCAGTGCATCCTGTTATTCATCAATCCACCAAACATCGGTGCCACCTCTTTGTGGAACCTGGCAAACTCCTGTACAAGGGCACAGGCACACACATGGTTAACCATAATTAACATTAACATGATGGTTCAAAAACCTGTAAATTACATAAAGGGTATACTTTTGTAAATCCAAATAAGCATTATACTACAGACGAGTTTGAAATGAACATTACAGAAATCGGTAAACATGTCCAAGTGCAAAATAACACTGGCTCTTGAGCATTGAAGCTAGATATATAGATAGATGATAGATAGATACTTTAATTTTAGAAAAGTCTAGCTTAAGTCAGGTTGAAACTATTTCGTACAAATGTGAATTGAATGCAAATTCAAGGAAGCTTTTTTCTTTTGCTGCTGATGTTTTTGGGATTTGATCAGGATCAGGTGGGAGGGTGGGTGTTAGGCAATTTAGGGGAAATAATCTCCCGCATATTGTTATCTTGGATCAGGGGGAGAGATTGCAGTGCTTTGAAAAAAATTTAGATTGTGACCTTGTGTTCCTATCACTTGTCCTAAATAGTATTTCTTCTAGATAAGCAATTAAATTAATAATAATGTATTAATCGCAAATATTGAGGGATTTGGGGATCCAGGGAATAACTTGAGCTGCTGGAATATTCACCTGAGTTAGATACGTACCTTGTATACAAATGCACACACAAAATCAATGAAACCACATTGCATCTTTGGAAGCTCCGCAGCATGGTTCCTGTCCATCATTGGCTGAGAAACAGTGAAAGCAGTGAGTAACCTTTACAGTAAGAACTAGACAATTATTGTATCTGAATAGACGGTACTATGCATCGACACCAGAGGTGGGCAAACAGGGCCTTATCCATTTCTGGTTTTCACGCAAACTTTCGGCCCCACTTACTTAATTAGCCCTAACAATTATGGCACATAACATTTTAGCTTTGTTTATTTTTGTGTCCCTGCATGAATTGAATTACTGTGAACTCACAGTGATCTACGAGTGAACTAGAGTTGGCGTATAGAGCCAATTAGTTCATTTAGCCAGGATAATCCTGCACACATACCAGGATACTCTCTAGGACCAAAATAGCCCACCCCTGATCTAGACAGATCTACCCAATTACCCAATTAGCTCATATAGGGAAGAGAATGATGGGGTTTTCTTTAAGGAGCCCCAACTATTAATCGTAATTTCTCAAAAGCATTTTTTTGATTTCACAATTTACCTCATTGACCAAAATTTGTTAGCTGATTAGCTTTTCATCAACATCTCCATAAACACCATAGATAACAAATGCAATAAACTATGAGAAGTTGAGGCAAGGGAAACAGAAATGACTGTTTACACTGGTTTTCAAGGTAAATAGGGGGATTTCAGAACACAAATAGTGTGGGTGCAACAATGGAAAATTGTGAAATACTTACAATAGGCTGCTGATCCAGAACATTCCTCTCCAGATCTCCCTGTTCCCAAAACTCAGCCGCCACCATCAGAGCCACCTACAAAACAAGATTGTAATGATACACATTTTTTTCAATATTGAAAACATTCAGCATTTATAAATGTACAGTATGCTGTGCAAAAACATAGATAATATGTGTAACTACTAATTTCGCTAAATAGTGAGTTTGATGTTGATTGAGTTTAACATTGTTATTCAATGAGTACAAAACACTGATCTACTATACTGTAGATAGAAAGTGGTCATGTTATGACTCTTAGTCAATTATCCTTGTAGCCATGACACAGTTCAACAAATTGTTAGGGGTGTTGGCAAGAAAGCCATGGGGCAAAGTTGCACTTCGGTAGCATTAGCATTAGCTCTTTGGTAGCATTAGTGTTAGCTCTCTGGTAGAGTTAGTGTTAGTTTGGTAGCGTTAGCTTCACGTACCTTGCTCTGGACCTCCCACGGCTTTGTAATGGCAGACAGGTCACAGGCTGTCATCATCATTGCCCTGATTGACATTTAAAAAAAATCAGGAACAATAACGCACATCCACCACTGAGAGAAACAGTCTGATAAGTCTGCTTAGATCCTGTGTGTTTTGGCTCAGATATGTACAGTATATCGATATTACTACTTACATCACCACTTCCTTCCTTGTAGCATTGTTCGAAACAAAGTTGATGGCTTCTTTCTCATCAGTCATTTGGGTAGTGCTATCCACTATTTTCTGGAAAAGCGTTCTTTTTCTGGGAATCAAAAAGTGTCCATGTCAAGGTTTCATATATGTTCGGTTTACTCCACACATACAGAAATGCATATACTCCATAACAAATTTCAATGGAACACTGCATACTTTGCACAAGTAGACATTAGGATAGTTGTGTGTCGTCATTACACTGTGTTTCAGTTCTCCACCACCAAGGGCTGAGCAGATCCTCTATTTCAAGCTACCAGTCAAAAATCATTCAATGAATTCCTAATTAGCCACATACATATATATGACTATTGAAAATGATTGTAGAACATGGTATGTTTACAGCAATGATCATCAAATCTGAAATACCTTTGAATCCAAACCCAGCCCTGGTTTTCTTTGCGACTGGGTAATTAACTGAACAATTAGTGCTACCGATATATCATTTTAAAAACCATGTGGATGGTTGATTTCACTTGAATCCACACAATACTATAATGACAACGACAGGAATTAACACAGGCAAACACAAGTTAACACAGACAGGTGGAAGCAAGTCTTACTTGAAGTATAAGGCCAAGTCTGTGGCAATGATGCACACATCAAACAAGTGCTGCACAGTCTCAAACTGGCGTTTCTGTAAGTTCTGGAAGATGTTGAGGGTCTGAGGAAGAGAATAGATTTTTAGAGATGTTTAGAAATTACTATAACATGGGAACGTCCATGGGTAAGAGGGGAAAAAAGTTGATTTCACCCATGAACCCAGCCAGTTGATTTAGTTCTACATCCTGGCTGAAATAATGTCCTAATGAGCAAATCCAGGTGATGGGAACAATATAATGGGGAAACATGACTTTCTCAACCTGCTGAATCAATATTAATGAACTGCATCTATGACCAGCTAGAGTCGAACCTCATTCTCCATTAGTGTCTTGCTGTACTCAAGATGGTGCCTCTCCATGATAGAGCTTCCGTGCAGCTTGGCCAAAGGACTGGCGCTCCTACGGGAAGCAACATAACAGAAAAAATTCTATACTCTCACAACACTTTTTAGTTATTTATGGAAAGATCTATCATAGCTGTGAAACCTCCAAGACTTCCCAGAACCCTTTAACTACATACGGTTCTTCAATGGGATCACATGGTTTCTTTTGGAACCATTTTTTTGAGTGTATGGTAAGAAATTCTGATAAAGTTTGTGCTTCTTTAGATCTACCCTTTATATGTACAGTACTGTGCTGAAGTCTTAGGCACCCTAGATATATATACCAGTCTGCGACGCCTACTGCCCGTTGGGCAAAGCACCCGACTCCGATGCCGACATCACCTATGGTCACAAGCTTTGGGTAGTGACCGAAAGAACGAGATCGCGTATACAAGCTGCCGAAATGAGCTTCCTCCGTAGGGTGGCCGGGCTCAGCCTTAGAGATAGGGTGAGGAGCTCAGACATCCGGAGGGAGCTTGGAGTACAGCCGCTACTCTTTCGTGTCGAAAGGAGCCAATTGAGGTGGTTCGGGCATCTGATCAGGATGCCTCCTGGGCGCCTCCCTTTGGAGGTTTTCCGGGCTCGTCCAATGCGTTGCTGGGGAGAGGGACGGCTTTGCCTACTGCCGGCTTTGCCTACTGCCACCGCGACCCGACTCCGGATAAGCGGGTGACGATGGATGGATGGATGGATATATATACGTTTCTTTTTTTTGTGTGTGTTAGCGTAAAAGAACACATTTGAGATTTCCAAATATTCATTTTCCAAAAGATTTAATTTTACAGAGACATTTTTGTATTTAAATAAAAAGGTAACATATTTCTGTAAGCAACTGACTACTTTATACATAAAAACTTGATCAAGGCTGTCTGAGATCAGAAGCAAGGCGCCAACCAAAGTCTGCAGAAGAACTGTGGCAAATTCTCCAACATGCTTGGAACAACCTCCCGGTTGTTGATCCTTAGGTTCATTAACCTTTCATTTAATTATTTTTGAAAGAGTCTTATCTGTACAGAATGCTATACAAGTGCCTAAGACTTTTGCACAATACTGTGCATCCTAACCATCAAGGCCATAGGACAAATGCATTTTAAAACACAAAATCAAATTGTTTTAGAAGTGAAATTCAAAATGTTCATAATAAAAAAAAAGCTTGAGGTGGAAAAAAGGAAGACATTCCAAATATTATATTGTTTGTGTTTAGGGAAAGAGGTCATCAGAGTTACAGAAAGACGTACTTTGTTTGGTATAAGTTGTTGGTCCCCCGATGGTCAATGTCATGACAGAATGCGGCTGCAACCATGGCGAAAGCATCCAGGTCAGAGTAGTATTTCTTCAGCATTCCTGTCTAGAACATAGGACAGGGTGGAGGATAGGGCTTGGTTTCAACCTAAGTCTTTATGTAAAGCATTACATTAAAATAAATTAGTATGAAAATGAAAAAGCACTATGAGCAGACCTGGGGCAATTACATCATTTTCTACTTCTTTACTGAGCTTGTCTGGTGTACTGGAACCAAGAAAATGCTCTCAAAATGTGTGAACCCCACCTCTCGTGCACAAAGCAAGCTCAATCAAGCACAGAAAAGTATTTGAATCCAAAACAATTACGTAATTGTCCCAGGTCTAATTTGGGTACAGGGCTTGTCTGCATTTTAATTATTCTCTGACATTTTCTTGATGTTATATAAACTACAGATACTATTTGTCAACAGTATTTTGCTTACACAATTCTGTTTATATTAAAACAAATTAAAACAGATAAAAGTTACTGAACACCTCTTCACTATAGACCTCTTCACATGTTAGTAATCATTAGTAATGTTAGTAATCATTTTCAAGCATTTCAGGAGCAAATGCTACTAAAATGGGAGCACTATAGAGCCCTGCTTGGGAGGACTGAGACCGTGTGTGGCTGGGCCCATAGTGTGGTTTGAGATCCAGTCTGTGCCTAGGCCAAATGTGACTGAAAGCACTGGAAGGGGACGTGCAGGTGAGATGAGTTTAATTTGACCATTTTAACAGTAGCTCATCATGCACCAGCTATCATCTACAGCATTAAGCTGCAAATGAAGTGTCTATTCATGTCGATGCGACACACACACAGTTAAGCATTCTAAATTAGGGACAAAGAGGGGTTAAAAAAGAAGCTTTACCATTAAGAGTGCAAACATGGTCTGGCCCACATTGAAGCCATGTCTCCAGTTATGATAGGTGATGTCACGGTAACCTTTCCGAATTGTGTACATCCATCGGGTCAATGCCTAGATCATGGAGAGAATAATGTTGTTTTTTTTCTCAGTACATTTTCTGGAGATCTTTTGCAGTTGAAAACCCGATTTCACCTAGCCAGAAAATAATGCTGATCCATTATATTTCATCTTATTCATAGTGAGTAGACTAATGCATGTACAGTAATAATTAATTATTACTATATATTCTTTTATAAACAATTACAGATTGAAAATTTCATGTCATTTAGATCCAGAGATGCTTTACACTGGGAAAGTCCTTTCAAAGCAGCTGGTACAGCTCATACAATTATTAAACTATAATTAATATCAGATGCAGTATGTATGTAGGCCTATGTTATCTAATTATTCTATATAATAGTTTATTTTTAATAGTATTTTCAGTTTTTCAGTGAGTAAAGCAACCAGAGACCAATGAACTCAAGGAAAGATGTACCAACACAATATAATAAATAATATTTCTGTTAAATGTGAATAACCACTATAACATTAATACAATCATGCAGCCCTTTGTAAAATAATGATGCTGTAGAAGCTACTTCAGTGTATGTTCTCGCTTTAGACCACAAACGCTTGAATGGCAAATTGGAAAATCATCAAATTGGAAAGTCCTCAAAACGCCTCTAAATATCGAAAATAGCAATCACTGCACACAGATACTGTGTGGGCCGTTTGAAAACATGCACTAAAACTGAAATAATATCATAAAAACCTCTATATCTTATATAGCTTTTTGATTTGGATAAAATAATCCATCCATTTCTGTTTTGCATGTTATATTTTATCAAATGTATCTTTCATCCAAAGGCTCTCACCTCTGCAGGTACTTTGAACTTCTCCACAACCTTTAACTCAAAGAAGCAGCGAATGCCGCATTTGATGAGCTCGTGTTCTGACAGATCAAAGTCACTGAAGTGAAACTCCAGCAGTTCCACATCTTTGCATTCTGGAACGTTTGTTCTCTGCAAGAGACACATACATACACACACACATCACATTACATTATTTTACATTATTTTTGTTCAATAAATAAAAAAAGTTAACATTTAGACATGGTTGTCTGCAAGTTTTTCCTCATTTTCTAATTTTGTCAACAGTGTACATCAGACATAATGGAGACAGGGGACCAGAGGACATTAACTTTCATCTTCAGAAAATGAATAGGCCTAATTCATTCGCTTAGAAGATGCACCCATGTAGTAAATAACTTAGTAATGACTTATTTTTTATTCCACTGACTGTTAAAGATAAGTATGCACTATATACTGTACAGGCCCAGCAGATGCCAAATCCAAAGCCATACCAAGAGTTTATACAGCTCTTTGTCATCGCAGTCCTCTGGATTCTGGCCAAGCTTCTCCTCAGCATTCTGCCAGAAAAACACGCAAGGATTCGATCACTCTTATCAAATAAACCAAATGGCTCATTTCAACAGATTTACGAGACAGTCCAACACTGGTATTTAGTAATGGTACAAGGGGTCTGTACTCACCAGGATAGTCTGGCGTTCAGAAGTGGTGCAGGAGGTCTGGTACATCAGCATTTCCTGTGCTATGTCCTTCCGGTTTTCCATTTTGTTCAGTTTGTCATAGGTGTCACAGTTCAGGGCAGACCATCCTAAAAACTGGGTCAGGGTCTGAAAAGTGGAAATATAAATATGAACAACATTTTAACAACCAAGGAAAGATCAGCTTCATTAAAAAGCTGATGATTTTCTATTAAATTATATGAACTACGGGAATTTAAAATAAACTAGGTGTAAAATATGGGAATTTAAATACATCTAACTGTGAAAGAGGGGGATTTAAATGGTAAATTAAGTTTTTGCTTACTTCAGTGATTTGTTCGTCATACTCATCAAATGGTTTGTTGTCTTTTCTGTTGAAAAATGTGGCAATGCCCAGAATTTCTTCCTTTTTGTTCACAATAGGGAGCGAGAGTACATTCTTTATTTTCCAGCCAGATTCATCCACAGCCTCTTTCTGGAGAAGAAATTAGACCGAAAAGACGAAATACATTTATACAGTCAACCTAAGAAATTAGACCAAGAAGAACAAGTAACTTTATACAGTATATTCAGTCAGTCAACCTGACTAAATAGATATACTCCAAAACATAACATTACATCGATTCGGTAGACGCGATGTTAAGGGCCTTACTCAATGGCCCAATGACTGTGCAGATCTTATTGTGGCTAGACCGGGGATCGAACCACCGGCCTTGCGGGTCCCAGTCATGTAACTTAACTACTACGCTACAGGGTCGTGTACCTTAACCACTATGCTACAGGCAGTAGATTATGGTAAATATGGGCTAAGTAGGTGACACTATGGAATGTCAAACTAGGAGTGAGGCATGATAACAAGAGATTTAAATGGTAAATGGTTGGCATTACTGCCTGAGCCATGTCACCCCTATGATGAAGAAATGCAACATTAAGATGGAGATTTTGACCTTTTACCTGGAAGGAAAAGTATTCATCTGCTCCAGCATTCATCATGTTACAGATCTGCAAAAAATGAAAGATGCCACATACATGACCAATCCTCCTGTGGCAAGAGGATTATTTACATATAAACACCAATAGCCAGCAAGATGAATTTAGCAGTAGATACAAGTCTGTTTACTATAATGCACATGTTGAATCTAAATGCATTGTGTTGCACTGAATGATGTATTAGATTAGAATAATTAATCGTGCTGTAAACAGTGATTAGAGATGTTGCAATTTCACATCCAAGCTTAAATTTGAATGTAATAATTAGTCCTACATCTGTAATATTGGTCTTTTTTCATGCATGACTGCCATTGCAAGGCAATTGTTTTTTTGTGTGTGTATTTCAGTGAAAATAAACTTACAAAGCCGTTTTCAGCCACATAGCTTGGAAGTCCACTAACAAGGGCCCAGTGGTCCACTGGTGGGTTACTTTAAATCAGACAGTGACAAGTAAACAAGCAGCACTACCTGTATTTTGACATGGTACAGACATGGTACAGTAAATATAGAGTTACATAATACTTTTAAGAATTACAAATCCCTGCCTGAACTTGAGGTCATTTTCTCAAGCAAGTTACAGCACAATACTAGACGATTTAAATAAACAGCCCATATTTTTCCAGTTTAATTACATTTATTACAATATTACAGTACATTTATTACTGAGCATCCACAATTCTCCCAGGAATCTGGGGATAAGCAGAGGTGTGTTCATATCCCACGGATAGCCCACATCCAGCCACTATTCCGTACTCACGGTATAACTTTGATTTCTTCTTTTGCTTCGAGAAGATAATCAATGATCTTGTAGAAATGAATTTCCTACATGAATACAAAACATGAATGAAGAGGGTAAGACAGAGAGGGCACTGTTTTTGTAGAGTACTTGAAGCAAGTGTATAAAACAGAAAGGTGTGAAGAACATACCCTTCCATCCGGGGTCTTTGGACCCTTGTAGGGTTCCTCCAATCCAAGTTTAACCGGCCATTCATCAAAAAATTCCTGCCAGTACAAAATCATCCAGTAATGACTTCAAGTCTACATTCTTATAGAAATAATGATGTTAGAACCCTTTTTTACATTGAATTATTTTTTCCAGCATCTCAAGGTGACTAACCTTCCCCTTGGACATGTCCAACAGGCCGACTGAATAGCGCTCGCAGTTGAGGTAGATTCTCACTGTGTACAGAGCTTTGTGAAACTGTCGCTCAATGTCTGTGAGTTCCTCAAACACTTTGCTGGCTGACCACAGCAACAACTGCAGACAAGAAGGAGATTTTTTGTTGCAGCCATCCACAAAAGAACCGCAATGCTGATGTGACCGTTAAACTTGCGGGAGTACCGGAAAAAAGAGTATGATTCCCAAAGCGCCCACAGTGCGTGGAAAGGACAGAAAGAATGGCATAGTGCACTTACTTAGGTTTCAGTGACAAACTGACACATATGTATGCAAATGTAGCTCAATACAGGGTGTGTTTGATTCACAAAGATGACTCTTTGAAGATCGAAATTACGACTTGCAATATGCATGGAGTACAGATTACCTGAAACCGAGTTGTAATGTGACACAGTCTGTTTAAACGCCATGCTGTTTCTATGCAAGACAATCATCAAATCTGGTCCTTGAATCCAAATCTTTTTTTTATTTTCTCCTGGGAAATGAACTGAACAGTCCTGCAGATTGGCCAGGTCTTCCCACCAGACTCCCAGGTAAGAGGAGGGTGGAAGACCAGCAGTTCTCAACCCTGGAGGACTGTGACATGATGACCTCTGGTGTAGGACTTGTCAATGATCATATCAGCTGTCATAGTTGCAAGAGTATATTCGCAGACTAGGAATAAATAATAAATAAAGGACAGATGGCTATGTTTTGTGATTACAAGACCTCTATGCAGTTGTAATTTTATCCTCCTCAGAACTGCCAATTATTTTCTGTTGCCTGTAGGGGACATTATCTGGTGTTAAGCTAATGTAACATATATTCTACTATGCCGAAACCAACATTACAAGGGGCATTGAATAAAAATAGAATACATAACATTATTTTCACTTCAACATATTGTTTTGTCATCCAAGACATCCAAGGTTCTCAAGGTAAAATATATAGCAGCTTCCTGCTGGGAGCTCTACTCACTTCCTGTGACGTGGAGCACATGATGTAGCAGTCAGACTATCTCAGAGACTATGCTGAAAATCAGGGATCTCAAAGTGAAGTCCTAGAGTGTGTCCATGGTCCTGTGTAACAAAGTAGGCCAAGTTAGCTGGATAACTGCACTGAGTAAAACCCAGATACTTCCAAATCTGCACTAGAGCGGTTCCATTTTTTACTCATTGCAGTTATCCAGCCAAACCAGTAATCTTGCTTCATGATACAGGCCCCAGGTTCAGAAAGTAAAAGTCCTCCCCAATATATTGTTCCAATAACCTGAATTTGCTCATTTGCACAATTGATTCATTTGGAAAAGCAGCTGGCTGAGTTCATGGGTGGAAGAAACAAGACTTTTACTTTCAGACCCCTGAAATTTCCACCTCCTTTCTGTGTCTGTCAGGTATTGTGGTTTCCTTTCAAGCATTGTCCAGTTTAGGCCTTGGAAACACAGGGTGTGGAATGTTTAGGCAATTGCAGACACTGCAGCCCTTCCAGGACAAGAGTTTGAGATCCCAAATTTAGGGTTACGAATCCAAGGAAATGAATGCAGGCTTGTAATAATATGAAATTATTAAATAAGTGCACCTGAGCTAACCATTAAAAGGTAACCATTATATTGCTGCAAGTTTGCATGCAAACTTAAAATATTTATTTAATTTCAAAATTGTATGCCAAATTAAACATTTTTTACATTTTAGTGTTTTAGCAAATGCAGTTTTTTAGAAAGTTTTTAGAAGTCAGTGTTCTAGAACTCCATTATTTCCAGTAGCAATTATTACATTGTTAGAAAGTTCAGTTATAATTCTGATTTTACAGTGCACCATACAGATATACAGGCAGAATACAATGCCAGGGCTCACAGTCACTATAAAATATCATTGCCTGCCAAATGTATCAGTAATGTAATTTTGCTCAGAAGAGAGGTAGGAGACTGAAATAAATATCAGCCATCCAGCAACATAAGACAGAGGTTCATGGAAAAAGGAAAATCAACATAATTCATTTTGTGCTGGCTTCCCTGGTTGATCGATTTCTTCCTGCATACAGGACAGAATGAACAGATGTGAGATTTTACCTGACTCTTTCTGGACTCCACATTGTAGAGGTAATTAGTCTGATGTTGCTGGAGGATCACCGTCACAAAGTTAAGGTAACTGTTGAAAACCTGGAATTGAATTAAAAGTAGTCAGTTAGAAACCATCCACAAATATACACTCACTGAGCACTTTATTAGGTAGACCTGTACACCAGCTTGTTAATCAGCCAATCATGTGGCAGCAACTAAAGGCATAAAAACATGCAGACATGGTCAAGAGATTCAGCCATTTGGGGAAGAATTGGGAAGAAATGTGATCTAAGTGACCGTGGAGTGATTGTTGATGCCAGATAGGGTGGTTTGAATATCTCAGAAACTGCTGATCTCCTGGGATTTTCATGCTCAACAGACTTGAGTTTTCAGAGAATAGTGCAAAAAACAAAAAACAACTAGTGAGCAGCAGTTCTGCAGGCAAAAACATCTTGTTGATGACAGAGGTCAGAGGAGAAGGGCCAGACTGGTCAAAGCTGACAGGAAGACGTCAACCTGTCAAACCTCTTAAGTGGATAGGCTACAGCAGCATAAGCCCAATAAGTCTAAAACAGTATTTTTGAAGTCTAATGAATGTAGAAATGAATGTACTAAGTCTAATAAATACCTAATAAAGTGCTCACCGAGTGTATATTCATCCATCCACACACGTATTACATACAGTACATATTTCTTTTCCAATGCTTTTTTTATCCAAAGCGATACAGCACATGAATGCATATACAAATGCATACATATTTCAGCGTATGTAGTCCTGAGGTATTGAAACTACAGCTTTTGCATTGTTAGCACAATGTTCTACAAACTGAGCTACATGACATAGCAGACTAGAACAATGAAAGTCTGCAGTAAAAGATTGATTTTGGTCTGTGTTCCCAAACAGAGGTCAAGCGGAGGAGGGCCTAATGCAGACCTCTTCTGTGATTCTCACAAATAACTTTGAAGGGCAGCCGACAGGCTTGGCTGCAAACTACATGTGTTTCCAAAAGCTCGACATCTCCTGATTTCCTACTTGGTAGGAGTCAGTTTCTTATTTGTGCCAAGAACGCTCAATCAACTCTCAACCCCACATTCAAACTGGCAAGCTTATTTTAATTTAATTGACTACATGCCAGCCCTACTGCCAGTTACACTATACTGTACAACACTACTGCCTGGTACATTACACAACACTACTACCTGTTAATCATTATGCATCATTATTCAAAACTAGTGCCTGTTAATTCAATACATTGAAGACATAGTACATACAAAATAATAGCGTCATCGCACTGTTGGTCAAATGATTGCTTTCGTTCAGGGGTATTGTCGCATGCCACTTCGGAGTGCTACTAATCTAGAGAAGAGAAAAGGTTCTCCTTACCTCCTCATCTGTTTTTGAGAATTCACTTTCACCAGATTTGTTTAATGCCATGATGACGCCGATGGGCTCCTTTCCAAAAATCACGGGAGCAGAAAGCAGGTTCTTAGTAGTGTATCCTGTCTGCTTGTCCACAAATTCGCTGAAATGAGAATTCTGAAACCAAAGAAAATGTGTTTTTTAAGTAAATTGATAGATCAAGAATCCATGCCTATCCTTCAGCAGATGTTATATATATTTGTAAAGTGAACTCATGAGGGTGTGCCTTGACTTCTTTCGACAAAGGAACATTTTGTTTTGTAGTTTTCCCCACTTAGACAAAAACATTACAATGCACGAGGCACGCTATATTAGTTCATGTGTTATCATTTTCGCTCACCATTTCACTCACTATTTTCAACAGATTTAAAACTATAGCATGACTATCCATTAATTACTCTTTAACAAGAGAGTTCACGGAAGTCACAGCAACTGGGACCAAATTCACATGTACTCAGATTTCATGCCAACAAATCAGGTCTGATGCAGGTACCTTTTTAACATCTGGGACATTGTACGACTTCTTTGAATGCGCCGTCCATCCAACTATGCCCATATCAGTTGGGAACACAATCTCAGCATCTGGTCTAACCAGGTTTTGCTCAAATTTGGAGGTGGCGGTCACATCAAAGAGAAGGGTTGTCAACTCTGGGATTCCATTCCTGGACCTGCACAAGAAAAAGCTGCACTTTTCTGCTTTAACCAGCTGGCATATCCTCTGCAGGACCTTGTGCAAGGACTTCTCCATGATGGTCTCGGTTTGCAGTTCTTTAATCATTTGGAATATGAAGGCTGCTTCCTGGATCTGGCTGACATCTTTGAAAGAGGTGGCCTCCTTGACATCAAGAGAGAACGCTGCCTTGATGGCATCGGCTTGTACCTTTTTTTCAAAGTATTCCTTGGCGAACTGGGGATTGTTCTCAAGGTACTTTTCAACGCTGCCTTTGTCAGCCATTTTGTCTTGTTTTTTTAGTCCTCCTCCTTCACAAATGCATCACTTGTGTAAAATGAGAAAGGTAGCAGAGAAGCTGTGAAGTCAGTTTCTGCCAGTTGTACCAGCAGTCATCATTCGATCCTTTGCGATAGAGAAAGAGATCGAACCTTGTGCTCTTGCTAACAGAAGGCAATGGCTTAGTGTCTAAGGGGATCCCAGAGGGTCCTGATTAATGTGACGTCATGGCATTAAGCCAAGCTTTCTAATCTGCAAATCCCACACTGATGAGTTTACTTTGGACAATCCAATCAAAGCTAATGACCACCAAATTACCCATGGTGTGATCTACACAGGAAAGGTGTCGCTATAAAACATAATAGTTGAGTTTGTACAATGATCCTGGCTGCTGTCTCACTGAACATTCATCTGCTGGGGTGTCTTCAATCTGCCTGTTTTCATGGTGACAAAACCATGTAATTTCTCACCTCATGTTGTAAAGAGTCATATTAGCCACCATAGGCACTCCAAAACAGATTATGATTTGACGTCGGCCTGACGCTATCGGTCAGACAGCGGCGATGAAGATTGCGTCAGAGTCCTCCATTCCATGCAAATAAAACACAAGCCTTTTACAGGTGTGGTCATACTGTATGTACATATAAAACCACTCATCTTGTAGACTTCTATGTTTAACTGACCGAATATAAGAAGAATATCCTGCTGAAAAAACCCTGACACAGGTTGACCAGCTCAAGCTATGTTTTGACCAGCTACCAGCTCAGAGAAGCTACCAGCGCTAGCTGGTTCACCAACTCATACACAGCTAAACCAGTTTATGACCAGCTTGACCAGCTGAATTTTCAAGCTGGTAAAACTGGCATAGCTGGATTTTATTGCAGGGTACATTTTTGTGTTTTTTTTCCAAGCTGACCTGCTGCTGGACCAGAATAAGTCAGAAATCCCTAACCCTAACTCTAGCATTAAAATGGCTGCTCAACTCCCAACACAGTTCTCAGAACCAAGAAAGCCAAAGTAGTTGAGTTCCAGCTGTCATTACCTGAATACAGTGCTCAAGTTAAGTGCCTAATGAGGACAAAGCCTTAGCACAACAAACTTCAAATATCAAGCCTCAAAATAACACATAAATGTACCCCAAATGAATGAATCATTGGGTTTACTGTGAATAAGAAATGGATAAATTTCATATAATCTCAATTTATTGTGATTGAAACAGTTACATTTGTCTGCAAGATTTAGTTAAGTCCATTGGGTAAAATGTAATTTCCTTTTGAAAGGACGTGGACCATGCAGTATGGCAATGTACATTTGAGTTGCAATTAAAGGGATTAGAGTTTTGTTTGAAGCAATTAAAACAGGTCTGACAGCAAACTGCAAAGTTCACTGACAATTACTGTAGGTCCAATGACACAAGAAGGTACAGCGACCAGCAGGTATTACTAACTGCAGATCAAAGCTCTTCTGTTTTGTACATGCTTTGTTTCCTAGTTTTAACAACAAATGATTTAGCTTACAATTACTAGTCCATTGCCCTTTTACAGTATTTAAAATTGCCAGGTGAAGCATTTGAGGAGGATACAGATTTCAGTTGTTAATACTCATTGTGATTGTGAATCCCAGTGGAAATAACTCTTTGATCTTTGAGGTGGTTAATGCATTTTTAATGCATGTTTACCTGTCTGACATTCAGCTAATAGTGACTAAAACCAGGCATTGTGTATAAAGGAAGGGTTAGTACTGCAGGAATATAGGGCATCAGCCGGATGTTAGCATTGCATAAGCGCTGCAAATCCACTGTCCATTTCTGAGCTGAAGGGAATTCCAGGGAATTGCTGAAGGGTGAAATGGCCAAACTCTCAGAGCTGCACTTTTTACTTCTTCATGGAACCCTCTATCATAGGTGCGATCTGTGAAAGCTCCCAGACAAAGAACCTTTTTGCCCAACAGAGAACCCTCTGGCTAGATATGATTATTCTATGGAATCACAGGGTTCCTTTTGGAGACCATTTTATCTGAGTGTACCATGCTTCTGAACATCTACACTACACGGTTGTAGATCAGGGAGCAGACCTTCGTAATGAGGAGGATGGGCTCCCCTTGAGGATGGGCTCCCCCCCCATTAATCAAATAATTTTGATTTGACTTGATGATTTGTCATGACCCTCAGTCACCCATTTTCCGAATGTGAACTACGTGGGCTTCTTTCAGAGTGAGGCATAAAGGAACATTCCAACCTCCACACCTCTTCCCCAACACCTCCCATGAATGGAAATCCCATCCATACATTCACAGCTTGTCTCATAATTCATCTGCAAGGTAACAATTGACACAATCATAAAAATTCTTTAAATAGCTCAATTTCTCATTTCAGCCAAATGATCCTATAGCACACCAATTATCCCTTTCATAAGAACTGTAATTCTCAACAGAGGTATACACAGAAAAGAAGAGCATGCTGCTTGAGCTCCTCTTGACTGGAGCCTGGGGTAGTGCGGCAGACGCAGTCATCCATGACAGTCACCACATCCCACCCCTTCAAAAGAACAGCCCGTTTGCCGTAGGCCTCCGCGGTACTAAAAAGCTTTGAGGTTACATGCATTCATAATCCAGTAATCCGCACTAGTCTAGGTCAAAGAGCCAACAGCGTGGCTAGGATTCGGAATGGACTCAGCTCTTCAGAGGAGACAACTTTGAACTACACGTCCAGACCGCTGAGAAGAGCTCTCCACCACACTCAAAATGTTTTACATTTGGGCGACATGGCTCAGGCCGTAAGAGCAGTCGTCTGGCAGTTGGAGGGTTGCCGGTTCGATCCCCCGCCCGGGCTGTGTCGAAGTGTCCCTGAGCAAGACAACTCCCAAATGCTCCTGACGAGTTGGTGCCTTGCATGGCAGCCAATCGCTGTTGGTGTGTGTAAGTGTGTGTATGAATGGTTGAATGAGAAGCATCAATTGTACAGCGCTTTGGATAAAGGCGCTATATAAATACCAACCATTTACCATTTACATTAAAACAGTCTGCCTCAGTTATTCCCAGACAAATGTTTTTGTCAAAACATTTCAGAACAATTGACCGCAACAAGTCCAGGAGATAAGTACGTCCTTTAAGTAATCTGATTATTCCTCTTTTACCACCAAACATGAGTCCTCTGTGTGGCCCAGCTGTAAAAAGTGCTTGTGAAAAATTATTTTCAAAATGTAGTAATGCTACATATCAAATGCTACAAAATATGCTACATTTTCACAGGACACAAGATTATACTTTGCAGCACTAGAATATGCACGTTTGACAGACCTCTTTCCTCTGAAACAGGAGAGAGGAGACATACAAACAGGGGCAGAGATGGGATGGGGAGGGAAAGCTACCATCGCAAAGATTTTTATTTTATTTATGAGGGACAGTGCACATTAATCAACATTTTCAGTTTCCACATCAATGTAAATGTGCCAAAGATACCTAATTAGCTAGTTTTCATCTGTAGTCCCTAACCTGCATGTCTTTGGACAAATATCATAGCAGAGGAGTTCATTGACCTAGGTACGTAACCATTTTGGATTAAAATATTTTCAACACTTTACTGGTGTTTGGCTGGTGTATTAGAACCTGTAAAATACTCTCAAGAACACCACCTCCTAGTCTTCTTGGTTGACATAATTGCACCAGGCAAGATGAATCTGGTCTGATTTCTACCTCACAATATGACTCATCTCTGTTTGTCTCCAAAATGCACACAAAACCTCATCATGCTGCCGGGAATAAGGGAAAATGATGCTTTGCAAATACGCATGCCCAACACCAGCTTAAAAATACATTTTCACTTTTGCATCAAACAATAAAAAAACTTGCCAACAAGAAATTCAAGGTGTGTGTGATATACGGCATGACTTCGAAGGTCCTGACTCCTGATGAAGAGACAATCTCTGAAATCATTCTTTGGAGAAACATTTCTGGAGGTTTGTCACCAAAGAAATGATCCAGCTACCTGCACAATTTTAAAGGAAATGGCTCATGAATTTCACAGTGAGAAGAATGTCTGATATACAGTAACAGACAGCTCTATCTATCTGTAATGTTACAAGCATAGACAGTATGTGGAAAACAAATCAACCACTAACATATAGGCTATCAAAAATAAATATACAGAAATATATAAAAGCGAAAACAAATTTATATATATATATATATATATATATATATATAATGAACTGCAGTTTTATGAAATTTTAACTCTGTAACACAGCACTGCTGTAGTTTACCGTAGTGCATTGAGAAATGAAAAATACACAAAAGAACAGGAAATGTCATTTACACAAGTAATTAAACTCAAGTTTATTGTCCAGGACTGTGTTTCTGACCAGTAAGCATGTGTTTAACTCTGTGTTTGACCATGTTTAACCATGAAACCATTAGTGGCGAGAAGACTCATTTAAGGGCTCATGAAACTGTGGCCAGGTTACAGATCTAAAATGTGAATACCCAGCAGCCACCTTGGACCATGACCTTGACATTGGAACAGGAAGGATTTTACTGCGGTTAAAGCCTCAAAGACCCACTGGATGAAATCCTATTTTAGATACCTGAGGTGATCCGGTGTAGAAAGTCATCTGTTAGACGACACTATGGAGTTTACACAAGTCCCAGCAAACAAAATAATATAAATATGCATTTCACACATTACCCAGAATTCAGCCAACACAGGGGCTTCTGTATTAAGAGAATCCACTGTTCACGAACACACTGCACTGCAGTACTGTGTTCCTGAAAAGACCCTGAGATTATAGCATTATTGTCATTGCAGCCCCTCTTTGGAGGTTCCTCAAAGGTGGAGGTAGTTATGGATAACCCCCATTGCTTGCTTTTTCTAATGCGGTGGCTCCAGACTTTGTTTCAAAGCCTCTTCTGAAGCAAGACCGCCTTAACCCGCCCACCAACCCAGCTATGGTAATCCCCTGCCTTAAATAGTGTGACATAATAAGGATTTGCCTACGCAATCTTATTTGAGGTACAGTATGGTTCCGGAGAGTCTCCAAAAGCGATTTGTGAGAAACCCCTGTCTTAAGAATCTAGCTACCTCCGTTACAGACTAAGGAAGGTGTTTCACCGAACGGTGCTTTCTATGAGTGATGTTCGTGAGAAGGCAGGGAGATCCCAGCTAATACTTAGAAACACCTTTGGAGCAAACAGTACAAAATCTGCTACAAATACATGCCTCCATGTCCTTCAATGCCCTCATACAACAATTAAAACAACTTACAGCCTTTTAGTACTACCTTAACACACATTTATTACATACATCTTTGTGAGTAATATGAATATACACTCAGTGAGCACTTTATTAGGTATTTATTAAACTTATTTTTTAGACTTATTGGTCTTCTGCTGCTGTAGACTATCCAATTAAGAAGTTTGATGCATTGCGTGTTGAGAGATGCTCTTCTGTATCCCACTGTTGTAATGTGTGGTTATTTGCATTGCTGTCACCTTCCTGTCAGCTTTAACCAGTCTGGCTCTTCTCCTCTGACCTCTCTCATTAACAATGCATTTCTGCCTGCAGAACTGCTGCTCACTGGATGTTTTTAGTTTTTTTGCGCCATTCTCTGCAAACTCTAGAGACTGTTGTGTGTGACAGTCACTGGAGATTTTGGCTACCACATGATTGGCTAATTAAATGTGTATTGCTAATTCGATACACATTAACAAGCTGGTATACAGGTCTACCTAATAAAGTGCTCAGTGAGTGTATATTTATATACATTTGAGCAAATCTGGAGTTCAATCTGTGTATGTAAATTTTAAAACAATTACTTACAGTAATTAACAGAATTCTACAAATAAGTAATACATGATATATACTTAAAGGGTGTTTTTGCTATACTGATAATATCAGTGTGTATCACAGCAGCAGACTACGACTTTTAATTGAATTACCTGTGTGTTCAAGATCTGACGCACCCAAACCTTTGAAGAGCACACTTTCCTCTGGCCATCAGATTTACTAGTGCCTCCAGTGGCAATGTCTCACAACTGCAGCTGTAACCTTGATATTGGTTACAGGGGGAATTATTTGCATAGATTGGTAGTGCAGGGGCAACTGGTGAGCCAAAAGCCAAATAATAGCTGCCTAAATCCCAAAATGGCTGAAGTCATCTGCGATCAGTGATTTAAAGAATCACTCAAGTTTTATGTGAAAAGTAATCAAATAAAAAGTTATTTGTTCACACAAGCAGTTTTCTATCACTACTGAGATGTTTTGATGCATACCACATAGACTGTTTACACTCTGGCTATTGTGTAGTTGAGGGAAGAAAACATGTAGGTACTTTAGATACAGACATAGCTCTAGTCTCTCTGCCACCTACCGCAAGATTGTGGATGCATGGTACACATATATTGCCTATGCCTAGAACCAGGCCTGGGTAGATACAAACAACTTGGCTGTCTTGTGGTCTGCCATACACAGCTGAGACACTTGTGCATAGGGTTTCCCCAAAAAATCCTGGTTCACAAAGTTCTCCCCAGTATTTTGTATGAATAACACAATATGGAGTATAGAGCTAAATCAAGAAAAGATATGTCATTTCCCCACTGATGGAGCTTGCTGTAAATGTCAGTTCAAGAGTCCTAAAACAGATCAGCCGTTGTTCTGCACCTCTGCTCTAAATCACCTCACTAGAGAGAAGGACCACTAGGTACAGGTGAGGATTTAACTGACTGGATGACCAGTCTGCTGAAAATAAAATAAAAAACAGTGTGGCTTTTGGGCAGCATTCTGACCAAGGAACCTCAAGAAAAGCTAAACACTGCCACCTGGTGCTATGATAGTATTCCTGAAAGTGGCTCAAATTCCACAGGCATATCTGCAACTATTTCACGGAATGAAACATGAGCCATTTTAATATGTGGGCTGATTATTTGCAATTCAAATTGGGTAACCTATCAAAGCTTGCCCAGAATTGTATTCTTAAAAAAAATATTTAAAAAAATAAAAGTTCCTCAAAAACGATTTGAGGAAACCCGACTTTGAATATTTGGAGCAGGCCAGCCAAATCTGTTCAAATATCACTCCAATGCCCTCATGGGGGAACCGGAGACCCGCTCTGTTGCTCTCGTGGATTGGTGGATCTGGGCATGTACAGTTTACTGACCAGTGTATGCAGAGCAGAGCACCCCTTGGCCAGCAGATGGCACTGTACTCTGTCCACAGACCTTGCTGGCCCCTCACTCCTGTCCCCCACTTCCTGCTGTAAGTAATGTCACTGATCCAGAGTTCACTTGTACACTGATGCTAATGACCACTTTTCTCCCAATCTATTGGCCACTCTTTTAGCGGAGCAAAACCATGCTTCCATGTTTTTGAAGCACAGCTATTACACCACACCAGCAAAGCAGAGTTTGCAATATCACACTTTACACTGGTAGTGCCATTTCAGCCTGACATAGTGGAGGTAGAAATATAACACTTGTGCTGATCGATCTGTTTCAACCTGGTTTCCATTCTTTTACTTGATTAATGATTGTACCAATGACCTGAATAATTTGGTGAGAACATCAACATCAATGTGTTCAACGAATGTATTTAGAGCTGTGCAGTGTTACTCTCTCGGAGTTGCTTTCTCAATGTTGCCAATGTTGGGCATTGTGCTTGAAGCAGCTAAAAGAGGCATATGACCATTGGTCAGTGTGAATTCACCGCCATAGATGAACTTCCAGTGATTTCACCTCCATAGATGAACTTCCTGTACTTTTATACTTTACCAAATTGCCATACATCTCATCTCTCACTATCAACTAAGCCCTGTAGGTGGCAGTATCTCACAGCTATGGTAAGTTAGCCGACAGCACTTTACTGTAGCCCAGGGCTTCAAAAAGCTTGGTATGATTAAACCCCGCCTTGTCCTTGACCAGTCTCAGTTTCACTCCTGTCAATCTCTCCTGTCATGTGAACTACAGTTTTGGTGCAGTAGCATTCAAATTACGTTACATGTGGAAACTGTACGATTGCTCTATCCTGCTATACACATGAAATGCATATGGAAAGCAACTTTCCCAAAGTTAGAACTAGAAAATATTTGATTACCAACACATGCTTCATATTACAAGACTGCATTTAAGATGATTTAATTATAAGGGTCTGGAGAGATGGGATCATCAAATCACGGTCATTCAGGGCCAAGAACCCCTTCACCTGACTACCCAATCAGTAACACAAATTGCCCAGGTAATTACCCAGGGCTGGATTTGAGTTTATATTTGATGATTTGATCATCTAGGGAATATCCACATCGTACTCTACCTGGTGTTTTTAACTTGCGGCCGGGTTGTCTTGTGGTACTTTAGGTTGCTTGACTGGCAACTCTAGAGTTGCTGATTCACATAGATGCTGAATTGCATTTGAAGAAATGAAGTTGTGAAAAAAAGGAAAGAACCATTGGGCCAGGCCATTAACCCAAAAGCTGCTCCGGGGGCTTTCCCGCTGTTCTCTCTCTCCCTCACTCTCTAGACTTGCAACTGTTCTCTCTGCCATTTCTCCCAGGGTGCCCCATTTAATAACATGGTGTACTGCTGTGTTTCACTGTTTAGAAAGAGCCTGATGTTAAGTCAGTACTCTTTTTGTTACCATTTGGTATGAGGCAGCATGTAAAATGGACTGCAGCAGCACTGAGCATTTATACTACAAGGATTTAAACTAAAAGGATGGTTGTTCTCATTTTTTCGTTTTGAATATAACCATAATGCCCATTTATATCTCAATGTGACTTCCTTCTGCTTTGCTCTTTCAGTTCTACCTCCCCCTGTCCCCAAATACAAGCCCATCGAAGATGGGAAGATAATTAATTGTTAAAATGCTTCCTTTAAAAACTATTATTCCCTTCTATGTAATAGGCTACATAGTTTGTAATTCGGTGTGCCAAATTGTTTTGGAAATTTACCCATTTATTCATTCAATTGCTTTTGTTTGAATTCTTGTCCACTTCTGAGATCGCTGCTACATCCATACTTTTGTAGCCAACTTCCTGTAACAAATCAACTGACAGCCAATTAATAAAAGGTAGCCTACAGTATCTAAACAGAAAAATAATCAAATGATGGGAATAACAATAAACCGTCTTTACCCAATTATATCGGGTATAGTAGGCCACAACGAATGTTTATATTTTCCCAAAGTAAAAATTAGCTTCGAGTTTCAAAAACAATTTTAAGAGTTTGTAACTTCGTTATTCGCTGCACCCTGTCTCATCGGTACAGTAATAGCTTAATCACACCCTCTTCTCCTTTTGCTAAATGGAACTCATCGGGCATTTCCTCCTTTTAAGAGCCATATCTGCTTGCAGGGAGCATGCATGCCACGATTCCTTCGCCTGCCGGAATTACATCTGATAAAGAAAGTTTTTTGCCATCATGTTGCGTGTCGTGGTAGAATCCGCTAAAAATATTCCAAAAAAGAAAATTGGAAATCCGGATCCTATTGTTACGATTGTTTTTAGAGGTGAGTCTTTGTGGAATTTAACTAGAAGCAGTTTAGTTCTTGAGGTCTTTGTCACGGTGATGTATTTGCCTCCGCGAAAAAACGAAGAGGAATAGCATCTTTTTACCGTGTGCGCGTGCTCGCTTCAGCACGCGACTGTATGTCTGTGATAAATTTAAAATGTATCCTGGAACACTTTATAAAGAATACATTTGAATAGTCCTGTCGTAGAAATCGAGAGGAGGTATGCCTATTTTGCGCCTCTGCTCTGCTCTCTTCCAACTTAACAGTTATAGAAGTGATTTACTGTGACCTAAACTACAAGAGCATCGCTAAGTTTATACAGGCAGTGGACAAGGATAACGAATTGCGTCGAACATAGTTAATAGTAACCAAAGCTTTTACTGGTCATTATAATCATTTGTAGCTAATGGAATTGATCTGTGATGGCACGACAGACTGTGCGAATTTACTGCAAAATGCATTTCCTTTTAAGGTATTGAAACGCCATTCTCTGTCTGCTGGTGTCATTAATTTTATATATATTTATTTTTTTTAAAACGTTGAACATTGTAACAGTGAATGCAGACAAGAATGGCTGCAGAACATGTCTGAGTAGGCTATTAAAAAGTAAACTACACCTAACAATTCATGTTGTTTCAGGTGAAAAAAAGAAAACCAAAGCAATTGACAATGAATTGAATCCCGTTTGGAATGAAGTAAGTAAAAATCATATCTGTGTTTTCAAAGGACAAATTACTCTTGTGTTAAACTGTTTTCTTCTGAAGGTCAGGGGGGAGTATGTAGAAAATGTAGTGTCAGGAAGTACATGGACATTACTTAAACCGTTTTTAAACAAAGCCTTGTGACTCAACATTTCCATCCACATCCCTTCTTTCCAAGGGACCTCAGAACCATCTTGTGGCTGAGCTAAAATATGCCAAATATTCAGAGTGTAGTTTCTGCAGGGTTTTCCATTGTGTGTGTGCTAGTGGTGGCTGGCTGTCTGTGGCTGACCTCCTGCTCTTTTCACAGGTTCTGGAGTTTGATTTAAAAGGCTCTCCTTTGGATTCCTCCTCATTCATCGACGTGGTTGTGAAAGACTATGAAACCATTGGGAAAGACAAGTATGTACATGAGAACACGGCACACTCCTCTGGGATGGTTTAGTCTACTGTGCTTCCGTAGTAGTGATTCTATCAAGATCAAGCTTCAGCAATATCTAGCGTTTTTTATTTATTCATTTATTTGAGAAAATGAAATCAAGTGAAATAAATGATTGGTTAGACTTTATCAAGTGTTTATTATATTTAGTGTTTCAAGCTAAAATTACTGTGCATGAAAATTTATTTTCCTGATTAATCTCTGTATCTCTGTGTCGGTACTCTATATGGAGGGTGCTTTTCATTATTATTTTTTGAGAATGAGATGGAATTAAATTATTTGTTGGGCTATATCAGGTGTTTTTGCACAGCTTTAAAATAGTTTGTGGTTTGTTTGCCAAACATTTTCTTTTTATTTCTTTTTTTATGTTACTTCTAAGAATTTCAAGCTAAAATTACACTCTTTGCATGCAAATGTATATTTCTCATTAATCTCCATATCAGTCCCGATAGTAGCACAAGGTACTGCTAAATACAGAATAGTTTGGAATATATTTACCTTTCACGCTGATCCTGTTATTTGTGATAGTGTTTAGACTTGTCAGATGGTGGCTTGTATTTGTTACGACTGAAATGAAAGTGTGCCTGGGGGCATTTCAGTAGTCTTAAAGTAAACCTCAGCCACATGAGCGAACCCTCCTCAATTGAACAATATCATCCCTTATTTGTTAAACCTGAACACCTTTTTTTTACCTGTATCACACCTTTCACAGGTGTTGTGCACGCACTCGATAACTGCTGAATTGACAGCACAGTGTGCAGATTATTACGGTCTTCGCTTGTCTGGGCTGTAAACTGTGTGAGGTAATGTACCCGCATGCAGGCCACACCTCATTGCAGTGCTCAGACTTGTTGGGCTATGCGGGGGAAGCTAGGTGAACCGCGACCCAAGCATCCTGCAGTAGGAGTGTGAATCTAGGGTCAGGTTTCTCCTACTGTCATCAGTTATGAGCTAATGGCAAAACTGACCCCAGTTCAGCACACCTAGCTGGAGACGCGTTGTGAATAGGGGCTCAGTTTCTCTCCAAGAAAGGGTTGGTAGCTGTTGAGTTTTCATCCATGACAAGCCAATGTACTTGAAAAGACCTGTAAACTGTACATATAGCCCTAGATGACAACTATGTCACTTGTTTAGTAATTCATCCTAAAAAAATAAATAAGACACAAGCAGTATTATGACTACTTTACAGCTACAGTTATGGGAAACAAATATTTTATTATTAATAATTTCATATCAATGATTTTTACTGTTATTTAAAATGTTGTTATTTCACCTTTTAAAGAGTGTGTGTAGTTTGTGTATATTTGTGTGTAAGGCTGCCATGAAAGTGGAACTGCATCTAGGTTAGTTTTTGTCCTACATAAAACCTGTTTATAACTAAAATGGTTTTTATAGTATGCCGAAGTATCGTTTAAAAGTAGGTTAACATTTGCTTTTTAAACTTTAGTGCGAGTAAAATAGGAAATGGGTGTTTGTCTGTGATCTAATGCAGGCCCAAAATTTTGGACCCCTCTGTTAACAAGCTTTTAAATACAGTTTAAGTTCCTTGACAAACTGCTTGCTCTCGACAGATTAACCAATGAAAAAAAGCCTGGAAGGCCATATAGATCTCAGACGTATGTATTTATTCAGGAAAACCCACATGAAAAATATTCTCTCTTCAGAGCAACGTTAAATCTAGTTTAGAGTTTACTATGTGTGCTTACTATATACAGCAGTGGTAGTAGTTAAGTTCTTCAGTTTTTTAGAACACTTTGGCCAAGACTCTTTGCATTACTCTTTGCAGCCCCCTGTGAGTCACATTTGTGATCTCACCAGCCCGTCTGTGGGGGAAAGGGACTCTGACTCAAAACGTTTTTCCAGGATCGCAGGATAGCTCGTAACCTAGCAACAGCCAGAAAGTAAAGCTGAGGTGTGGAGTGGGTTCTTGTGCGGACTCGTCAGTGGCAGATGCAAGGATTTCCTCTTACATACAGCCAGAGCTGGAGTTTGTGTGTGTGTTTGTGCGCGTGTATATGTGCACTCAGGAGATGATCATGCTAAGATACTGCTTTGCGCAGGTTAGTGGGTTCATATGTACAGGACAGAGGTATTTCCTTTTGGAAAAATATTGGATCGCTTCCTAGTACTGCACTCTAGCCCCTGGGGCATTAAGTGTGATTGAAAGACAAAGGCTTACCTTTTGCTTCATCGTCGTGCACATGCTGTAGATCTATCGCATTATTGTCATATAGAAGACAGAAATATTTATGCATTATCCAGTTACTGTACACAGCTGGTAATGTCCTGAAGGAGCTCTTGCTAAGTGCCCTGCTAAAGGCTAAAATGATAGCACTTCTCTGAGACTCAAACCTTTTAACTTTTTGGCTAAAACCCTGTTCTCTGGCCACATCCCCACCCTGTTTGAGTTCTGTATGAAGGTCCAGGCTAGTAGGGCACAGCTGGCCAGGACTGTGTTTATGGAGTGTGCTCCAAAGGGAAGCAGGCCCTGCCATTACTGTGGTCCCTGGAGGAAACACAATGGAGTCAGAAGTGCATGAGTGTGACTCAGCTTCCTGCAAAACACCCTTGTCACGGCAGGGCACCCTGATTACAAACACTGATCCTACAGCACCCTGATTACAAACACTGATCCTACAGCACCCTGATTACAAACACTGATCATACAGCACCCTGAGTACAGACACTGATCATATAGCACCCTGAGTACAGACACTGATCATACAGCACCCTGAGTACAGACACTGATCCTACAGCACCCTGAGTACAGACACTGATCATACAGCACTCTGAGTACAGACACTGATCACACAGAACTCTGAGTACAGACACTGATCATACAGCACTCTGAGTACAGACACTGATCATACAGCACTCTGAGTACAGACACCGATCACACAACACTCTGAGTACAGACACTGATCATACAGCACCCTGAGTACAGACACTGATCATACAGCACTCTGATTACAGACACTGATCATACACCACTCTGAGTACAGACACTGATCATAAAGCACCCTGATTACAAACACTGATCATACAGCACTCTGATTACAAACACTGATCATACAGCACCCTGAGTACAGACACTGATCATATAGCACCCTGAGTACAGACACTGATCATACAGCACCCTGAGTACAGACACTGATCCTACAGCACCCTGAGTACAGACACTGATCATACAGCACTCTGAGTACAGACACTGATCACACAGAACTCTGAGTACAGACACTGATCATACAGCACTCTGAGTACAGACACTGATCATACAGCACTCTGATTACAGACACCGATCACACAACACTCTGAGTACAGACACTGATCATACAGCACCCTGAGTACAGACACTGATCATACAGCACTCTGATTACAGACACTGATCATACACCACTCTGAGTACAGACACTGATCATAAAGCACCCTGATTACAAACACTGATCATACAGCACTCTGATTACAAACACTGATCATACACCACTCTGAGTACAGACACTGATCATACAGCACCCTGAGTACAGACACTGATCATACAGCACCCTGAGTACAGACACTGATCCTACAGCACCCTGAGTACAGACACTGATCATACAGCACTCTGAGTACAGACACTGATCACACAGAACTCTGAGTACAGACACTGATCATACAGCACTCTGAGTACAGACACTGATCATACAGCACTCTGAGTACAGACACCGATCACACAACACTCTGAGTACAGACACTGATCATACAGCACCCTGAGTACAGACACTGATCATACAGCACTCTGATTACAGACACTGATCATACACCACTCTGAGTACAGACACTGATCATAAAGCACCCTGATTACAAACACTGATCATACAGCACTCTGATTACAAACACTGATCATACACCACTCTGAGTACAGACACTGATCATACAGCACCCTGAGTACAGACACTGATCATACAGCACCCTGAGTACAGACACTGATCCTACAGCACCCTGAGTACAGACACTGATCATACAGCACTCTGAGTACAGACACTGATCACACAGAACTCTGAGTACAGACACTGATCATACAGCACTCTGAGTACAGACACTGATCATACAGCACTCTGAGTACAGACACCGATCACACAACACTCTGAGTACAGACACTGATCATACAGCACCCTGAGTACAGACACTGATCATACAGCACTCTGATTACAGACACTGATCATACACCACTCTGAGTACAGACACTGATCATACAGCACCCTGATTACAAACACTGATCATACAGCACTCTGATTACAAACATTGATCCTACAAAAAGTTTGTTTCCAACCCCCCTCCTCAGACATGTCTTACACTCTTAAGTGTCAACATCTCTTTGTGCTGCATGAATAACAAAGCCTTACTATGCAGCTCTAAAATGAGTAGCCATTTTTCACGACATGACTATAAGAAGTAGCAGTCCAGCTGAAATTCCATTGTGTAGTGTGTTGTCCATTGTACCTAGCTATTGACCTGGTAACAAAAACAATAGGGCTAAAAACAATATGAATCACTGAATCACTAAGAAAAAAAGGACAAAACAAAACAATTGATAATAGCAATAATAACATCTTCCAGTGTTATGTGTGCGGTGTAGCAAACTGATTAACATGTTACTGTCATATTTCTACTTCTACTACTCTGGACACAAAACTAATATTAATACAAAGTCGTAATGCTACTATTAGAAATACCTGATAAATTATGTTTGTACAGTAGGTTTTCAGTCTTGAAGTGCAATGAAAACGTACAGCATGGTAGATCTCCAGAAACAGGATTGGGCAGCCCTGATGTAAACAATAAAATAAATGAGACAAAAATGTGGCAAGCTGACACACAATGTGCTGATTCACATAGCTCCATTCATTCCCAAGGAGACTTTGGAGTGTTTCTCTTATCAGGAAGGTTTGGAAAAACTTGGCAAAGCAGTGCAAGAAAAAATGCATAATTATTTTAGATAATTCTGGCAGTTGAGAAGGAAGTGCTTCTTTGATTTGACCTTTCACTTCTCTCTGCCATTGTGAGCACAGCTTTGCCTCTGAGAAGATAAATCTGGTCTCTGTAGCAAGGCGTGCTGCCAGGGATTTTGCGCCCCATGGAAAGATCTCAGAGTGGGCCCCACTATTCCAGGCGACCCCATGAATTGCGGCAGCTTTTTGAAGGCCCCTTGCAATCAGGGTGCTTTGAAGTCCTATTCACTCCCTCTCATAAGGCACGACAGTTATCTGTGGCTAAACTGCGCTCACCGTCAGTTGAACCCTTTCTCTCACTGACACACAGCGGCCCACTAATGCCATATCTTCCTCTTTTATCTGCATTTGTTGGGTCACATGAAACTGAAGCATTTAACAACAGGCTGTAAACACCTAAGTATGTGCTGTGTAACAATAGAGCATTCGTTAAGTCGAGCATCAGTATGCAGATGTGTCTTACTTCTGGCACAGGAATGGCCATCTGTCTAGATGTTTGTTTTTGGTTTATTTTTTGATATGTTGTTATGCTACATCCAAGAGAAGAGATGCTGTTTCAGAGTGAGCCTGGATGTACTTTTGATGCTACTCTGTCATCATACAGCACATTATTAGTTACAGTACAGCATATGCTGTATGAACTGTATGTTTACTATCTTACTAATAACTGCTTAGTCACTTATAGTTTCAAGATAGTATTTGCTGCAAAGGCAAAGGATGGTGAAGCCGGTGGTGAATATGGGCCAGGAGGGGGTGAAGGAGGAGTGATGAGTGAGGGTGATTCATTATGTTGGCGAAGGTACAATACACTGGGTTAGGACAGAACACAGTGCTATTGCTCTCACGTGGCAGACAGATGCCTGTTTTAGTAATCTTTCGGTCAGTTGTCTTATCCATTACCGCTGAATAGCATCTGCATTTAACCCTTAGAAGAGTCTCTTTTAAATAAATTTAAAAAATTCTATGTCAGTGTTGTAGAACTCCATAGTTTTCCACTGCCTAAGGAATTGTTGGACTGTCATAGGATACGTTAACGCGGGGTTAGCCAGCTGGCTGTGTTGGGTAGGAGACCCATAATTTCATTCTGAATCCAAGTACAGCTCATGTTCCAGCCTCCAATTAAAGACGTAGCGCTGGAATAACAGCCCACTGGACTGTACTCAGGGTTTTTGTTTTTATCTCGGCTTCATTGTGTGTTTTATATTAGTTCAAGACAGTTTTTCTTTTTGTGTAGGTTTGTGGGTGAAAGCAAGAAAAATACACTCTGAAACTGCATGTAAATTATTATTATTATTATTTATCTATCTATAATAGAGACTTGCAATACTGCATGAAACAATGCTAAACAAAATGTAGAACAACATGAAATCACTTGTAGAGTAATAACACTGAGAGCCATGTCTGAGCCTGCAAAGGCTCATAGGCTCAAAGATAAACATCGTTTTAGCGGGCGAGGAACAGCGCCGGTGCATGTCCTCCCACTGGATAGATTTATCCCGCTGACAGGCATAGGGGTTATTGCCAAGTTGCCTTTATGATTTATCTTTGCGTCGGTCGCGTGAATCTCTCAGGTCCGTTCTGTATCCATTACAGCAGCCTCAGTATTCGCTACGTAACAGCAACGAGTACGCATATACGCGCTAAAGCACACAGACTACCGTCCTCAGTTCTCCCTGAAAAATCCAACCCTGCGGCTGGCGTTTAATTGCAACCAGGCAGTTTATTTCCTTTGGATTTTGGAAGGAGGAAGAGAGTCTGGTCTGAATTATAAAAGGAAAATCCACGACCGGGACAGAGCTACATTCTGCTGCTTCACAGTGCCCATAGTATCTTTATCCAATGGGAGGGAAATGCGGAATTTTTTATTTGCTGATTGTGCACTGATTGTATTCTCATGAGATTTGTCAAATATACACATATTTATCTCTATGGAGATGGTGACACAGTCAGAAGTGGAATGCCTATGGCATTAGGTACTGTGAAAAGTACCATTGTCTTGAATGATGAAATTTTGGCAAATGAATGCCGTTTTTACATGCCACTACAGCCACTCCCTGCTCTGCTGTAGAACCGTTACCTTCTACCAGTTTAAGCTGTTTCTTAGTTCTGTAAATTAATACAGTAAAGTCAAAACTGCTGGCACAAATGCTGTATTATATTGCTATAATTGCTATTGCTGGTCTCGGGGCATAATTTTATGTAACTGCAGGGTACCATCCCAGTGACGAGCATTCATACATTCTGAGGTACTTTTTGTACCTTTTCTTCTGATTGTGTTTGGAAGTGCTTTTTAAACACAGTATTTCAAGCATAGTATTGTAGTGGTATTGTATGCTTCTATAAGTATAGTATTATAGTGACCATGCTTTTATAAACACAGTAATGTAGGGTAAGTGCATTAATAATCACAGTATTGTGGTATAAGTGCTTTTATGAGACAATTACTGTAGTCTAAGTGTTTATAAGCACTATATTTTAATGTAAATACAGTAATGCAGGTATACCTTTCTCTAGTGCTCACCAAGTCACTGGTGACCTTGTATATGCATACAAACTTGCAGAAGGTTTATTTATTAGGTTTACATGTTGTACATGAACAAGTTCTGTATTGTAGTTTGCATTTACAGGTTAGATTAGATTATAGTGCTAAAGAATTCTACATTGGAACAATGTTTTGAATGAAAAAGAAGGTGATCCATATTACCATATTTCTAGATCCTATATTAGAAAGTCAGCTATATCTTATGGAAACTGAGGGTGATTTCCTGGGTGAACATATTTTATTCACCCAGAAAATCACTTCTCATATCTAAATTAAACTAAATTCTAATTCAACAAAAAAGTAAATGTTGGTTTTAGGTGTCTCTATGTCAGGTTACAGGTCACATATTGGTGTGTGTCCATCAGCTGTTTACTGTGTGTGTGTGTGTGTGTGTGCGTTTGTGTGTGCGTGCGCATTTGTGCATCCATGCATGCATGTGTATTGCAGTGTTAGGACGTGGGTGCATTTAATTTGTGTGATGTAGCAGTGACACAGTGACACCAGGAGTTCGATTGTCACCGAGTGACATGGAAACTTGTGTTTCCATGGGGCAGTATATTTGGAGGAAGTGAAATAGAGAACTGAGTGGAACGTGTTGAAAGACATAATATTTGTCTATTCTGGCTCACTTCCTGTGCACCTGTGAGTCAGACAGAAAAAGAAACCAAAGTGCAGTGCACACTACCCTTAGTAACAGCTGTATACAGATTAGGAAACTGCTAATGCAAGGTCACTGCATACTCAATCTTTCATTTTCACATGTGGTTCATCTAATTTGGGTATTTTAACCATTAGTTTGCAGGGTCCCATAACAAAAAAGCATGTATCATTGAATGTAGTCTACTGTACATACTACCTACAGAGACACACACAGTCCTCCTTCTTAATTGGCAAAAAATAAACGGTGAAGGAGAATTTGTGTCTGTGGCTTAATGCCATGGTGTCCTGTTCGCCTTGTACTACATTAGCAGGGATATTTTTCTTATTTGTAGCCTTGCGTCCCGCACCCCATGAGGCAAGGCCTTACCTACTATCAAATGAAAAGATAACATGTTTTGTGAAGGGTTCTTTGTAAGATCAAAGTAGCTTTTTCACTGGCACAACACAAAATCTGTGTAAGCACTGTAAATGCTTATTTCACTAACAGAAAATCGGCATACGTTTTGGGGAAAGTGGTTTTGTTAGTAAGAATGTTGTGCTAAAAGCAACTGCCCTGCTATCTTTTGTTATACAACCTTGAGTTGCACCCTGTATCGTTTGTTTCTTTGAGCATTGTACTGTCACCTTGAGTTACTTATGTAAAATTAATGACAATGTAGTTCTTAACATTAGTCTTTCTCTCACTTGATGTTTTGTAGATTCATTGGCTCTGCAAAAATCTCCCTCAAAGACCTAGCCAATAGTCAACAAAGTTCCCTTCCATGTAGAAATTTACCTCTCGTGAATGAAAAAAGTCATAACACTGCGGTAAGTAAATGTCTGTGTTATTCGCCCATCAGTACTCACTTCTATTACAATATATTGACAACAGTTTGGCAGATTAATTTATCCACCAGTTTGAATTGTTTGCATAGGCAACCATCAGTGTGATGATTGGGTACGAACCACCTGCCGGGACCACTCCAACTCCTTATGACCAGGCAGACACGGTGCAGCCATCAGGAGATACTGGTACGTACGCGCGTCAGCCATATATGGCATATTAGGTTCACATGACATCTTGAAAAAGCAAATCACTGATATGGCTTGTAGACTATAGGCTAATGGTAATAGATGAAAAACATTTCATGGATGTAAGTGATGTTTTGATGACATCATAAAGTCACAGGGAGCATAAATCCTTATTATCTGTTAAACATATAGACTGATAGTTATTGTTTGGAACTGAAATTGTCAATTATTTTTTATCTTTATCATGTTGTATTCTAAGAAACCATATATGAAAGAATACATAAAGAGGATGAACAACAAATAGAAACAAAAGCACATTTACTCTGGATTAGTTACTGATCATGAAATATACCTCTCAAACATACAGTTAGGTCCGGAAATATTTGGACAGTGACACAATTTTCATAATTTTGGCCCTGTACGCTACCACAATGGATTTGAAGTTAAATAATCGAGATGTAATTGAAGTGCAGACTTTCAGCTTTAATTTGAGGGTATTTACATCAAAATTGGAGGAAGGGTTTAGGAATTGCAGCAATTTTCATACATAGTCCCTTCATTTCAAGGGACCTAAAGTAATTGGACAATTGACTCAAAAGCTGTTTCATGAGCAGGTGTGGGCTATTCCCTTGTTATTTCATCATCAATTAAGCAGGTAAAAGGTCTGGAGTTGATTTCAGGTGTGGCATTTTCATTTGGAAGCTGTTGCTGTGAATCCACAACATGCGGTCAAAGGAGCTCTCAATGCAAGTGAAACAGGCCATCCTTAGGCTGCGAAAAAAGAAAAAATCCATCAGAGAGATAGCAGAAACATCAGGAGTGGCCAAATCAACGGTTTGGTACATTCTGAGAAAAAAGGAACGCACTGGTGAACTCAGCAACACAAAAAGGCCCGGACGTCCACGGAAGACAACAGCGGTTGATGATCGCAGGATCCTTTCCATGGTAAAGAAGAACCCTTTCACAACATCTAGTGAAGTGAAGAAGACTCTCCAGGAAGTAGGCGTATCATTATCCAAGTCTACCATAAAGAGAAGACTTCACAAGAGCAAATACAGAGGGTTCACCACAAGGTGCAAACCATTCATAAGCCACAAGAATAGAAAGGCCAGATTAGAGTTTGCCAGAACACATCTAAAAAAGCCAGCCCAGTTCTGGAACAGCATTCTTTGGACAGATGAAACTAAGATCAACCTGTACCAGAATGATGGGAAGAGAAAAGTATGGAGAAGGTTTGGAACGGCTCATGATCCGAAGCACACCACATCATCTGTAAAACATGGTGGAGGCAGTGTGATGGCATGGGCATGCATGGCTTCCAATGGCACTGGGTCACTAGTGTTTATTGATGATATGACAGAAGACGGAAGCAGCCGCATGAATTCTGAAGTCTATAGGAACATTCTGTCTGCTCACATTCAGCCAAATTCAGCAAAGTTGATTGGACGGCGCTTCACAGTACAGATGGACAATGACCCAAAACATACTGCGAAAGCAACCCAGGAGTTTTTCAAGGTAAAGAAGTGGAATATTCTACAATGGTCGAGTCAATCACCTGATCTCAATCCGATTGAGCATGCATTCCACTTGCTTAAGACAAAACTTAAGGCAGAAAGACCTGCAAACAAACAACAACTGAAGACAGCTGCAGTCAAGGCCTGGCAAAGCATCACAAAGGAGGAAACCCAACGTTTGGTGATGTCCATGGGTTCCAGACTTCAGGCAGTCATCGCCTGCAAAGGATTCTCAACAAAGTATTAAGAATGAACATTTTATTTATGATTATATTCATTTGTCCAATTACTTTAGGTCCCTTGAAATGAGGGGACTATGTATGAAAATTGTTGCAATTCCTAAACCCTTCCTTCAATTTTGATGTAAATACCCTCAAATTAAAGCTGAAAGTCTGCACTTCAATTGTATCTCGATTATTTAATTTCAAATCCATTGTGGCAGTGTACAGGGCCAAAATTATGAAAATTGTGTCACTGTCCAAATATTTCCGGACCTAACTGTATCATTCCTCTTCTACTCAAAGTTTAAAATGGGTCAATTTGACCCTTTTACTGAAAGGGATGAAACCTACAGTATTCTTGTTCAGTGTGCCTGTGTATTGCTATCACAGCTTTAAAGGTATTCACTGTTGATAGAAAGAACTGCACTCTATTTGAGCTTGTAGGCCCTGACTGTTTGATTAATGATAGCCATACGTTTTCTGTTTGGCTTGCCCTTGCCTTCAATCTCCTTCAGTAGAGGCATTCTTTCATTTCATAAAGGGAAATATTTTTATGGAAATAATCTGATGCAAATGAACAATGTTGAGCAGATATGCATACAGAGTCAGAGAGAGATAACAGCCCCCATGATTCCTACTAGCAACAGGCTATTTGTTTTTGCTACATGTGATGTGATTTCCGTAAAACATGATGGTGACTAACATCCCCTGTTATACAAAAAATGAAGGATTTTCAGTCATTAAGCCAATGGGTGCTTTATCCATATACAGTCATTTTAAAAGATGGCATATGACTAATCATCACTATGACATAAACCAAACCCATCCACTTTTTCCCCAGAGTATTTTTTTGGGAAAAAAAATAACCATCCTAGGGTGATTTCTAAAAATTGTAAAAATCTTGTTTGGTTTTGCTTATTCCATAGACTATATATAATTAAACAAATTGCCTGGTATTATGTTCATTACACTCACCTGCCCCTGAAATCCAGTATATGGTCATCCTACTATAGTTCACACAGTGGATGTTATTAAAAATGTACTTGATTGTAAGGTACGTATGAATATAAAAGCCTTTTATGAGCTTTCAGATGGGATGTGATGTAGCCAGACGTCATAACAGCAGAAATGAAGCAAGAATGCCTGAAAAGAGTTTCTGTCTGGCCCATGACTTTGGGTGTGTCTGAAAACTGGAAAAAATGCAGGAGGAGATACGAATGAAGAGGAGGACGTGGAGGATGGGGAAGGAGGACAGGGGGTGACCCCAGGAGAGACCTCCCTCCCTCCTTCTCAGCCTGGGAAGGGGAAGGCCACCCCAAGGGTGAAACGTGTGAACAGGAATAGGCGTCGGGCGCTGTCCAACAAGCCCCAGGATTTCCAGGTACATTGTCCCACAGGCAGGACAATATACCCCCCCCCAACCCCCCCCGCCCCACCAGACAATTTCCAGAGAGCACAGATATTTAACTAGGTCAAGTGAGTTAATGGTGTAAAAAAACAGCTGTAATTCAGTCGTTAGTAAGTGCAGAGTAACAACGGAGACCGGCAGATCCCATGGCACCAGGACCAGGGTTGCAGACCTCTGATAGAGGCTGTTGATAGATAGATTAGCACTACTACTTTGTAGTTTGAGAGAGAAAAAAGGTTTCCCTGACATAAGTAAATGACATTTTTTTACTTACCCGAATGCTTTGTAGGTTCTGTAATTTTGTAGTGTTCTCATGAAAAATTACTTTGTAAAAAACTTTGTGTGATACCCTCATTTTTTCATCAGATCCGCGTTCGGGTTATTGAAGCACGTCAGTTGCCCGGTAACAACATCAAGCCTGTTGTCAAGGTAAACGTATGTGGACAGACACACAGAACCAGGATCAAAAGAGGAAATAATCCTTTCTTTGATGAGGTAACGTCCTGACTTTTTTGCATAATAATTTTATGATTTTCAATAATAATTTAAGATTTCCTTTTCTGTTTTGGCAACTTGTCAGTTAAGATTGAACTATGCAGGATTTTTTTTTTACACAAAAAACGTTGCCATTCTCAACCCCACCTCTCCGTTGCAGAAGACCATGTGCTGTGATAGCAATGAGCGGAGAAACTGTGGTCTAATATGATTCGTAAATCATCAGCTTTCATCGTCGCTTTCCGCACAGGCAATTTAGCTAGCTATTTATCTATTTATTTATTTAGTTGTGTTACCATTTAGTTAGTTAACTTTAGCTAAATGTTAGCTAGTGGTGAAGCTAGCCACTGCTGCTAACATCAGTTGATTTCAGTCTGCTGTAGCCTTGGGAACAAATTAATAGAGACACAGGTTGCCAGTGTATCATAGTAATGACTGAGCATGTTTGTTTTATAATATTTTCAAGGTGAAAATCCTGCAGAGCATGCCTTCAAGTTTGAATGAATAAAATGCTATTGTATTTTTCCTGTTATTTTCTCTGCTGCTATTCCTGTCTTCTCTGCTCAGTAAGTGTCTTGTGTCTTTTTTCTTTAGTGTTGGTCTAATGGGGCCTCTTCTCTAATACTCTCATTCAATGTTCTGGATGCATTTTCTACTTGCTGTGACAGCAATAACACTTTTCCTTTTAGTTAACAAAACTGTGGTAAACATAGTATTATGAGTAATCACTCATTAAAGATCAACTAAATTAAAAACCTTGAAGTGTATGAAGCCGTTTTGTAGGGATTGAACTCATGTGACATTGTCCGAGTGAGTTCTCATGTTACTATGTTTTACCATAGGCTTACTTTTTTGTCAACCATTTTATAATTCTTTAGTAACATGGTACTCACTTTAAAATATAGTAACATGAGTACTCATTTATTAAAGATCAACTAAATGAATAATGTATGTTTTTTACAGATTTTCTTTTACAACATGAACATGTTGCCTTCAGAGTTGCTGGATGACTACATCAGCATTCGGGTAAGTTAATGATTCCCAATACTTGAATGATTGCAAATGCTGAGGATTTTAAGATTATGTAAGAATATAAAAAAACATAAGGTTTAAATCAGTGTGTGTTAACATGGGCAATACTTGGCCAATGAGCTCACAAACTGTATCTGCTGTCAGTGAGCATAATTCATATCCCTGCATTAAAGTACCCCTTCTCTGGTCTTTGCCTGATTCATGTGGAATGTGCAAATGTACGAGAGTCCCGGTTTGACCCGTTCAGTGCTGTAATATTTCCTCCCCCTCCAGGTGTATGACTCATTTTCCCTCAGAGCAGACAGCTTGATGGGAGAGTTTAAGGTAGGGTACTTGTACAGTCTCACTTCATTGATACAGTTCACCAAATAATGTAATTAAAACTGACCAGGTTCATAAAAGAGTGTACTATAACCACTGGCTCTCCAGTAGTACTGTGTGGTTTGTAGGGTGTAAAATAGTCACTTGTTCTCCTGTAGTACTGTGTGGCATGTATGGTGTAATGCATTATGTGTAGATATGCATAGTTAATCATTGCATGTATGTTTCCATTTTAAACTTTTGAAATTCACTTTTCTCTCTATAGCTGGATGTTGGATATGTCTATGATGAACCAGGTATGCATAGGTTTGAAAGTCAACACATTGCATTGAGAATGTTTAGTATTCATGAATTATTTTAGGGGCTGTTGAGATAATAAATATTACAAAAGACATAAAGACAGAAAGGTTGGAAAACAAGACATAAGATACTTAAGGGTCTTGCTTGAAGATTAAGGTTAAGCAAAAGGTGACTAAGAGTGGATTTGATTGAGGTTTTTAAATTAAAAAAGGGATTAAATAGATTACATGACATTAACTACTAAATCATTTTAATGTTGTGTTCTGTCAGACAAAAGGGCATATGGGGAAACTAGCTAAAATAAATTCCACATGGATACCAGGATAGGCATTCAGGGTATTCGAGTTCAGGCTTGAAGCAGAGCTTAGTATGTAGGTAAATGGTGAGCTTGGATGGGTTGTTGCCCTCATGTGTCTATGTGGATGGGGAGAATGGCCTGTTTATCCTGTGTTGTGTGTATTCTTATGATCTGATGTGTGTTTGCACGTAAGCTCATGCTATCCTGAGGAAGTGGCTGCTGATGGGTGACCCCGATGACTCCAGCTCAGGAGCAAAGGGGTACCTCAAAGTCAGCGTGATGATCGTAGGGACGGGAGATGAGCCTCCGGTACAACTTCACCCTCACAACTCCCACACTGATGCTGTACACCCACCCACACTACTACAGCCACATATATTGCTACAGCCATACTGCTGTACACGCTACACCTATCAAGCACACTGCTACACCCACCCAGCCTGCTATACTTACCTACACTAATCCACCCACACTGCTACACACCCATCAGCCCACTAACCTCAACCTACTAACATATCTGAGAACCACACTTAACCTGCATGAACTGTACAGTATAAAATACCTGTGTCAATATAACATTTGTGTATTTAGACAGGATAAGTACAAGGCTTTCATTTCGTAGCTTCCTCACAGTGATTGATAGTGTTCTGAAGCAGGTGGAATTGAAGCTTTTGAAGTGTAGGTCATGTGATTCATGTGATGTCACAGATGGAGAGGAAGGAGGCTGATGATGAGCAGGATGACATTGAGAGCAATCTGCTGCTGCCAGCTGGAGTCAGCCTGCGCTGGGTCACCATGACTCTGAAGGTGTTCCGGGCCGAGGACATGCCCCAGAGTAGGACCCCAGCACCCTGAACACTGCACTACTGAACACTGCTCTCACCCTGAACACTGCTCTTACACTGAATACTTCTCACACACTGAACACTGCACTACTGAACACTGCGCACACACTGAACACTGCACTACTAAACACTGCACTACTGAACACTGTTCTTACACTGAACACTGCTCACACACTAAACACTGCACTACTGAACACTGCTCACACACTGAACACTGCACTACTGAACACTGCTCTCACTCTGGACACTGCTCTCACCCTAAACAATGCTCACACACTGAACACTGCACTACTGAACACTGCTCTTACACTGAACACTGCACTACTGAACACTGCTCTTACATTGAACACTGCACTACTGAACACTGTTCTTACACTGAACACTGCTCACACACTAAACACTGCACTACTGAACACTGCTCTTACACTGAACACTGTACTACTGAACACTGCTCTTACATTGAACACTGCACTACTGAACACTGCTCTTACATTGAACACTGCACTACTGAACACTGTTCTTACACTGAACACTGCTCACACACTAAACACTGCACTACTGAACACTGCTCTTACACTGAACACTGTACTACTGAACACTGCTCTCACTCTGAACACTGCACTACTGAACACTGCTCTTACACTGAACACTGTACTACTGAACACTGCTCTTACACTGAACACTGCTCTCACACTGAACACTGTGCTACTGAACACTGCTCTTACACTGAACACTGCACTACTGAACACTGCTCTTACACTGAACACTGCACTACTGAACACTGCTCTCACTCTGAATAATGCGCTACTGAACACTGCTCTTACATTGAACACTGTACTACTGAACACTGCTCTTACACTGAACACTGCTCTCACACTGAACACTGCACTACTGAACACTGCTCTCACTCTGAACACTGCACTACTGAACACTGCTCTTACATTGAACACTGCACTACTGAACACTGCTCTTACACTGAACACTGCTCACACACTGAACTCTGCACTACTGAACACTGCTCTTATACTGAACACTGCACTACTGAATACTGCTCTTACACTGAACACTGTTCACACCCTGAACACTGCACTACTGAACACTGCTCACACACTAAACACTGCACGACTGAACACTGCTCACACACTAAACACTGCACTACTGAACACTGCTCTTACACTGAACACTGCTCTCACTCTGAACACTGCTCTACTGAATACTGCTCTTATACTCAATACTGCTCTACTGAAAACTGCTCTTACACTGAACACACTGTTCCACCTTTTGTATGCTACTTTGATAATATTCTAAGGCTGCTAAAGCGGTGTAATAAAACAATGCCAAAAAAATTGTCAACTGTTCAAGAGTCTGCTCATGTGTGTGTTTGTCTTATTTTAGTGGATGATGCCTTTTCCCAGACAATCAAGCAAGTCTTTGGAGGAGATGGTGAAAAGAAGAACCTAGTGGATCCATTTCTAGAAGTCAGCTTTGCTGGCAAAAAGGTTATTATTTTTTTCTATGATTGCATGTGTGCTTGTATGTGTGTCCGCTGCAAACCCTTGCTACAGATGCCCATATTCCCAAGCTTTCATATGTATTATGAACTTAGTAATGTATATAGAGTGCTAACCCTTTATTATATTGCAACAAGCTAGCAGTAAAACAGCTTGGTACAGAGCCACTTCAGACAAAACAAGCATAAGTTTTGCCAACAGATCACTAGTTTTTCGGTTAGCAAGCTACCACTCTTCACTGCAAAAAGTGTATTCAAATAGACTATTATACTGTTTAGGAAACAGCATCATGCTAAGTTTCTCAAATTGTGTTGTTTCTTTGTTTAGCTCTGTACAAAAATAATAGAGAAAAATGCAAATCCAGAATGGAACCAGTTGATCAACTTGCAGGTCAAGGTAAGATCTGGAAGAAAGCAGTCTTCTGAATATTAGTGAAAATAGATGTTTCTTTTACTTTCTAAATGATTGAAGTATTGACAGTTATAACGTATTAACCCTTTCCACTTTGCCCCCTCAGAGGGACACTTCCACTTATTTTGCACTAGTCCTATAAAAGTGTCAATATCTCAAAGACTATTTACTGCACACACATGGTAGAACATATTTATGTCAGAGAGCATGTGCATTTACCTATAGCAAGTCCAAATCCTGTAATTATGCATTTCTGTACATTCATACTGCTATGTGAACACAGCAATATTCCTAAACTGTCCTTCACCTGAATATGACACATTATACCTTGTTGGAAAGAGTAGGAAAGAAGCTTACCATGTTTTACATGAGTTTGGCACTGAAATGACCTAGCAATGCATATATGCAAAAATAAAAAGTAGTTCAAGATGACATTTGTTTTGGTATAGTCCCGGCAAAAACATGAAAATGGCTGAACAGATTACGGAATAAACAGTCGTAGTTTCATAACCAGCTGGGATATCTGATTCCATAAATATGTCTCTATCAAATAATTTGCAAAACAAATTATTACCAAACCGAAAATATGTTGGCCGGACATGGAATAAAAGTCAGCTAAGAAAAAACAATGTGTTTATTCATGCAACTTCTGAATTGTAAATTTTTGTTCTTATATTGGAACATGATTTTTTGACGTAGAGAAATAGTATCAAGGATTATTAGAATATGCCTTTTATTGTCTGAGTCTGAGGCGAGGTGAGGGTTGCAAACCGTGATCATGGTGTGGGGGTGGGTGGAGATTTATTGCCCTGCTTTGCAAATAAGAGACCGATAAGCATCTAAACTGCTGTTCTTGCTAGCAGAGAGTCTTTAACAATCTGCCATTTTTGGGGGGGTTTATTACGTCACTGTTGTTTGTATGAACGCAACAATAATTTGAGATGTGGACGAGTCAACCACTTGGGGGCAAAGTGGATACGGTTAACGTAAAACATGCTTATGTCTTATTTTCTCAAAAGTTTGAGTGTCTTATATTCATTTTTGTTAATGCAGTTTCCATCCATGTGTGAACGCATCAAATTGATGGTTTATGACTGGTAAGTCAACTATTCAGCAGGCTGCATGTTGCATGTTTACATTTTTTCTCAGAATACAAGTGTCTTGGATGACAAAAACATTAAAACTGTGAAAGTATTAGCATAATTGAATATGGTTCTTGAGATTAAGACTCATGTCCCCTATGAGGGACAAGAATAAACTGCCAGGTCTTTAGAGCATATAGAGCTCAGCTCAGTTGTAGTCTGTGTTGGGGGGTGTAGGGGAACAGGGCGAGGGTGGGGGTCTCGTAGGGTTTCGTAGCAGGAGAAGCGCGAGACTAACTCTGAGTACAACCTGGCTGTGCTGTGTCAGAACTAACTTTTGGTCCACTTAATCTCTCCATCAGGGATCGGCTCACCAGGAATGATGCAATAGGAACCACCTATTTAAATCTGACTAAAATAGCATCCTCCGGTGGTGAGGTTGATGGTAAGGTCCAATTGCAGAAACTCAGATTGTAATCTGTGATGTGAAAATGGTAGAGGGTTCATTCTTTGAGGGGTCTGACCATGCTGGGATATGCTCCAGCCCCCCCACTCCTACCAAAACGGGATGGATAAATGAAAGATCATTAAAGGAGGGACAATTTAAACATGACTACTGGTACTGTTAAAGTAACTAATGCAGTATTTTAACAGTGGGATATGTAAGTGTAGTGTTGATGTCTGAAGTGTTGTAAGGCAATAAAATAAATATATAAATGTGAAAGCAGACTTTTCAGTTGTTCTTACATTTACATTTATATTTTAGTCATTTGGCAGACACTTTTAATCCAAAGCGCATAGGTTCTTCCACAAGTTAAAGCATGACATCCATAACTAGTAAGATACACATGAAGTGCTGTTCTAAACAAAAAATGCAGTCATCGTAAGTGCATAAATTAAAAATTTTAAAATAATCTTTTTTATTATTATAATTATTTTTATGGGCTAGACAAGAGGGATATTGGAAAGGGGGGGGGATTGGAAATCAGGAGGGAGGATTAAGGTACAGTTCGAAAAAGTGTGTTTTTATTCTGCGTCAAAACAGAGGGAGGGATTCTGCTGTCCTCACTGTGGTAGGCAAGTCATTCTACCACGGAGGAACCAGAACCGAAAACAGGCATGAGCATGCAGCTTGACACCACAGCCACCTGTCTACCCCTCTCATCTGCAATCCTCTCCTCCTTACCATCTGTGGAGTCTTTCTCTTGACTGTCTCCCAACGATGCTGCCGCAACCCTCATGTCCTCTCTCATCTTTCTTTGACTCTCTGTGTCCCCTCACTACCAAACTTGCCCGGGCCTCCCTCCCTAGTCCTTAGCTTTCTGCGGGCAGCAGAGAGAAAATGGCCTCCTATAATCTTTCTATTCCTTTGTCTCTCTTGCTAAATCTTTCTTATTTCACTGTAAAATTAACGCAGCCACCTCTAACCGTTGCAAACTGTTTTCAACCTTCTCCCCTCTCCTCACCCCCCACCACCTCCCTCATCACTCACAGCTGATGACTTTGTCTCAGAAATACTTTGTCCTTGAAAAGAAGGTAGATGACATCCACAATTCCTTCTCCCCACCCTCTCCCCCTGCTGACCCTCCCACCTTCCCCAACTCCCTATCCTCCTCCGACACTTTGAAACTCCTCACATCCCACCGCCCAACCACGTGTCCTCTTGACCCCATCCCTTCTCCCCTTCTACAATCCATCTCAAATTACATTCTCCCTTTTTCTTCTCTCTAATCAACACCTCCCTTTCTTCTGGCACTGTGCCTTCTTCCCTTAAGAGGGCCTCAGTCACTCCCCTGCTCAAAAAACCTAGTCTTGACCCCTCTGCTCTGAACAATTACCACCCTGTCTCTCTTCTTCCCTTTCTATCTAAAACTTTGGAACATGCGATGTGCTCCCAACTGTCGACTTATCTTCTCCAGAACAATCTTCACAATCCCAATCAGTTCGGCTCAAGATTGGCCACTCCACTGAGACCCCCCTACTTGCGGTCACCGAGGCACTCAACTCTGCTAGAGCCAAATCCCTCTCCTCTGTCCTTATCTTCCTTGACCTGTCGGCTGCCTTCGATACAGTCAGCCATGAGATTTTGCTCTCATCGCTGTCTGGGATAGGTGTCACAGGATCTGCAATGGTTTTCTTCCTACCTCTCTGGTCATTCCTACCAGGTGACTTGGAGGGGCTCAGTCTCCACACCCCCTAAAAACTGGAGTTCCACAGGGCTCAGTTCTTGGTCCTCTCCTCTTCTTTCTATACGCCATGTCTCTTTGTTCTGTTATCTCTTCCCATGGCTTTTCTTATGATTCTTTTGCCAATGACACTGAACTCTTTCTTTCATTCCCCCCCAATACCCAGGTCACCACACAGTTCTCTGCCTGCTTAGATGATATCTCTGTGTGGATGACTTCCCACCATCTGAAGCTTAACCTTGGCAAAACTGAGCTTCTCTACATCCCTCACTGATTGTTGAGGACTTTGTAGTATCCTCCTCCCATACAGCCAAGGACCTTGGGGTGACTCTTGATAACCACCTCACCCTCACTCCACATTTATCCTCCACTGCCAGAACCTGCAAGTTCGTCCTCTACAATATATGCCGTATCCGTCATCTCCTGACAGAGAAAGCCTCTCAGCTCCTAGTCCAGGCGCTCGTCATTTCCCTTCTGGATTACTGCAACTCCCTCCTGACCGGTCTCCCAGCTTGTGCCATCAAGCCCCTCCAGCTGGTCCAGAATGCTGCAGCCCGCCTGACCACCAGTCAGCCCAGGTCGGCTCATGTCAGCCCAGTCCTCATTGGCCTCCACTGGCTTCCTATTACCGCATGCATCCGCTTCAAGGCACTAGTGTAGGCATTTCAGGCTGCTAAGGGGACGGCCCCAGTTTACATACAATCTTTAATTGCTCATTACATTACATTATTGGCATTTGGCAGATGCTCTTATCCAGAGCGACGTACAGTTGATTAGACTGAGCAGGAGACAATCCTCCCCTGGAGCAATGCAGGGTTAAGGGCCTTGCTCAAGGGCCCAACAGCTGTTCAGATCTTATTGTGGCTACACCGGGATTAGAACCACCGACCTTGCGTGTCCCAGTCATTTTACCTTAACCACTACACTAGTAGGCCGCCCTACTCCCCAGCAAGACCGCTCTGGTCGCCTTGTGGTTCCCTCACTACGAGCACCTGGCGGTCGAGCTGCACGTTCACGCCTGTTTTCTGTTCTGGTTCCTCAGTGGTGGAATGACTTGCTTACCACTGTCAGGACAGCAGAATCCCTCCGCATATTTCGACACAGACTAAAAATACACCTTTTGAAACTATACCTTAGTCCTCCTTCCTGATTATCTCCCCCCCCCCCCCCTTCCGATATCCCTCTTGCCTAACCCTAACCCTTAAAAAAAAAAAAGTTACTTTTGCTTAGAACAGCCCTTCATGCGTATTTGACTAATTATGGATGTGATGCTTTAACCTGTGGAAGAACCTATGTACTCGTAAATTGCTTTGGATTAAAAGCGTCTGCCAAATGATGAAAATGTAAAATGTCAATGTAAAATGTTGATTGCTATGTTTATTTCTCTTGAAATAGATGCATGTTCGGATACTGAGGCTACTCCAGGACCTGAAGGTTCAAAAAGCGGTTGGCATGTTCTTTTGCATGAAATCCCGTGCTAAAATCCAGCTATATACTTTGCATAAAGGGGGAAAAGGGTTAAGCATATACAGTACTAGTCAAAAGTTTGGACACACCTTGCCCTTTTCTGCTTTTTCTGAATGATGACAAACAGAGGAAATAAGACATCAAACAATTCACATGTGAATTTACATACCTCAGTCCCTTGATGACTAAAAACCATTTAATCCACAAATGTGTTCCATACTGTATCAGCATAATTTACAGCTCAATCAAGTCCCAACCCCCAATTCCCATAGAGATCCAATTAAATGCAAAGTAGTTTCAGTATCACTTGAGATATCCAGACTCAGGTGATGCTGATAGATTTCATGGCATACAAATATATGCAACCAAATACAAAACATGACTATTTCATTTGACTTTATGTTAATTTGTCTCAAACATTGAAATGTATAAAAAGTGTTGTAATTGCTACATGTTAAAATGTATAAATGTATAAAAATACTCTTTAATAAAAGCTGAGAATCTTCGTATTGACCACATGTGAATTGTTTGATGAACCAACTAAGCCCAGAAATCAATGCTAACAGATAAATCCTGGACAGCATGTGAACTAACCAAAACTCACAGTTCTCACCACCTTTAGCCCATCTGCTTAAAACCTGCTGCTATGAACCCTAGGGAATTCTGGGATGACGGAGATGGGTTTTCTGCCGGCGTTTGGTCCCTGCTATGTCAACCTGTACGGAAGCCCCAGGGAATTCACTGGCCTCGCAGACCCGTACGACGACCTCAACTTTGGGAAGGTACATTGGCGGACAATAATGGTGTTTGCAGGAAAACTCATTCATGGGCATTCGGTTTTCAGCTGGGTGAGAAAATTGCACTGACAATCAATTCCAGGTCATATGTATTTGTGAACCAGGCATAATATCTGAATGCAGTAGACTTCATCTTTGAATACTCTGACTCTACTGAAGTTCTGTTTAGTGACAGTCTATAAGAGTGCTCTTTGTTGCTATGTGCATACTTACTGAGTATTTTTGCAAAACTAACCATGACATAAGTGCAATACTTTAATAAAACAAAGTGCTGTGATATAGGACCTAGAATCTCCAGTAGAAACCTACATTTCAAAATTCCTAAATGTTCTTGATTTATAACAAAATGGGCTCACTGACACAAATTAAGATTGTCCTGGTCTAAATTGCATTTTGTATGGAGAATCTCCATTCAAAATGTTATTTAGTCTAGGCCAAGGCTTAATCTGCATTTACAAAACTGGCCCTATAATTTTCTTATAGCCAGGAATTTGGCACTTTGATACCACTAGAATCTGATGAGTGATTGAGAGTAAAAAACTCAAATCCACACATTTTCAACCTCCTGCAAAGGATAACATCACAGTACCCCATGTCAGCAACAGAACAGGGTGAATTTAATCCTGCTTGTTTGTATTTGTAGGCATATTTTTAAACTGAGAGGAATAGGTTGTTAACTTTGCAATATACACTCACCGAGCACTGTATTTGATATTTATTACATTATTCATTATTTGGTGAACTTCTGTTACAAGGGGAAAAAATAAACACTGCGCAGTAGCGATTCAATTTGGGAGTTTTAATACTTATCAGATGTACCACTTTTGCTGCTTACATCATAATCGTTTACTTCCCTCCTGTTTTTTAATCATGCCTGTAAAGTTGTGTGTTGACCATATCGCCACTTAGTCAAATGTATATCGGTTATTTCCATATATGAATCTGCAATAGATATAAGCTGTTTATCAGGGGCTCAACTTATCCTCTATATTGTGCATTGACTTCATTGCTGTGACCCAGGAGATCTTGAACGATAGGCTCTAAAGCCTTTTCTGTATCAAAAAGTTGTAATCTGTTTTAGATTTTGGCCTAAACAGAATGAAACCTGTCAGCTAATTGTGCTACATTTCTGTTTGCATGTTATATTACATTAATGGCCTGTATCCTGCAATATTGTGTGTGTGGCCTCATACACGAATAGTTCAATCATTTTGGTTGGTGTCAGTGTCAGTGGTTTCTCTTAACACGACTTACAGGTGCCCTGTATTTTTACTTTTGAATGTTTTTACAGATGTTGAGTTTTGTTAGGCCTCTTCACTTGACCACAGATAAAACATATTGTACTGCATCAAATTTGATAATTTGTTTGCCACGGAAAAGAAATAGTGTTAAATTCATGGCTAATTCTAATAACAGTTCATTCATATAAGCTGAGGCTTTTTCTGACTTAGCTTCTTCATTTTGGGAAAAGGGAAAACAGGTTGATTACTTATGTATGAGAAGAACCATTTTTAGACATTTTATATGCCGTTTCTCTATTGTTAATATGTTAATATGTACTGTATGTATAACCAAACAGTGTGAATTCCAAGCAACAACCACAATCGGCAAATAACAAGACTAACACTTTGGGGCTGGTCCCCTGTACCTTCCCCAAGGGGCATCTTTACCAGCACCCGCTTCTATTACATATAGCTACCAGGTCTTTCCCATACCTTTATAGTCAAAATGTAAATGTGTCAAAATTTTATCCTCTTGTAAATTCACTTGTAGACAGCACGTCAATCACTTACTTAAGGACATGATAAAAATAATATACTCATGTCCAATGCTGGATATGATACACTGCACATGGGTGGTTGTGATTATATGATGAGTATATGATGAGAAAACTCTCTTAAATTCACCACATTCTGATAAAGTGCACTATCAAAAATGGGGTCTCTCTGTTCGACAGGGTGAAGGAGTGGCCTACAGGGGGAGAGTTCTGGTTGAACTCACCACCCAACTCGATGCCAAAGCTGAGAAGAAGGTGGACGACATACCCAGCGATGACATCCTTGTGGCTCAGGTAAAGATGCCGGGTGTTGGGCGCATCTTAACGTCTCAGGTAAAGACGCCGGGCGTTGGGCACATCATAACGGCTCAGGTAAAGATACCGGGCGTTGGGCACATCATAACAGCTCAGGTAAAGATACCGGGCGTTGGGCACGTAACGGCTCAGGTAAAGATACAGGGCGTTGGGCACATCATAACGGCTCAGGTAAAGATACCGGGTGTTGGGCACATCATAACAGCTCAGGTAAAGATACGGGGCGTTGGGCACATCATAACGGCTCAGGTAAAGACGCCGGGCGTTGGGCACATCATAACGACTCAGGTAAAGATACGGGGCGTTGGGCACATCATAACAGCTCAGGTAAAGACGCCGGGCGTTGGGCACATCATAACGGCTCAGGTAAAGACGCCGGGTGTTGGGCACATCATAACGACTCAGGTAAAGATACCGGGCGTTGGGCACATCATAACAGCTCAGGTAAAGATACAGGGCGTTGGGCACATCATAACGACTCAGGTAAAGACGCCGGGCGTTGGGCACATCATAACGGCTCAGGTAAAGATACCGGGCGTTGGGCACATAACGGCTCAGGTAAAGATACCGGGCGTTGGGCACATCATAACAGCTCAGGTAAAGATACGGGGCGTTGGGCACATCATAACGGCTCAGGTAAAGACACCGGCTTTATTCGGGACGAATCCCAGGAGCGTAGTCAAAGCAAGCAAAGTCCATACACGTAGATCCAGCCAATAAAACAATAAATAATCCGAAAATACAGTGCCGAGGGAAGAGGCAAACTCGTAGTCGGTAGACGTGCAGGGAGGTCCGGTAGCAGGAGAGCGGTCAGCGGGGCAGAAGTACAGGCGGGCGGCAGGCAGGGTCGTAGTCGAGGGCGATGCGGAAGTCGTACCCGTAAACAAAGCAGCGAGGCAAAGGTACAATAGCAGTAGGCGAGGACGTAGTCAAAAACAGGCGATGGTCAACGAAACAGAAATCAATAAACGATGGTCGAAAAACAGGCTTGGCTCTTAACGTGAATCAAAAGTAAATAATGCTCACGCGTTGCTTTGACAGACAAGAGGCAAACAATTTTGCAAAGAACAGAAGTTCGACTGGGCTATAAATGCGGGTGTAGACAGGTGTAGACAATTAGTTAGAGAGCAGCAAGGGAATGGAAAACAGGTGTGATGGATGACAAGTTAACAAGGTAATTAGTAATCGTTAGTAATAAACCTATCCTGCCCTAGCATTAGTAAATTAGTAAATGACATGCACGAGAAACGTAAGGTAACATGAACACATGATTAGTATGTTAGTATTACCCAATCCTGATCTAGCATTAGTAGATTTAGTAAATAGACAATAGAAACAATTAGGGTGTGAGTGACAGAAAGGGAGAGAGAGAAAGCCGGAATGCAAGGTTTGCGGAAAGACACGTAAAAGTGTATGTTTAAACAACGACCAGTCTACGTAACAATAAACATAAATCAAAACATAACACTAAACAAACTAAGACGATAACCACTCAACATAACAAGGTTAAATAATAGTAACGAAAACATAACTAGACATGACAAGACAATTAATCATAAAAAGAAATAAACTAAACAACATGATGAACCTAGACTAACATAATACATGATAAGGCAATACGTGACTAAGACAAATGATCAAATGCCAATCAAACATAAAACAAGGCATGACAGACCTGAAACGTGACAGATAAACCTATAATTGGTTAACGATTAACAGTTTTTTAAATTCAAGAACAAATTAGCATTAACTAGCGTTGTTGCTAACCTGAATGAATGATGTACAAATACATTAACAAAGCTGTCCAGATGAACTTGGGTAGTTTAAAACGACATTATTGAATGCCAATTCCCGTGACATTATTGTAAGGTGTTCCCTCACTTCCTGCAGAAGTACCAAAGGCGCAGGAAGTTCTCCCTCTGCGCCGTGTTCCACAGCGCGTGCATGCTGCAGGAACCTGGGGAACCCATCCAATTTGAGGTCAGCATCGGAAACTACGGCAACAAGTTAGACTCCACCTGCAAACCCCTGGCCTCAACAACCCAGTACAGCTGTGCCATGTTCGATGGTGAGAGGGTGCAGTTATCCTGCCAAATAAGCCATGCGATCTGCATTTGAGTAATGTATCTTGGGCATTTGTATCTTAACTGGCCAATGTTCTGTTTTTGTTCCTCCAGTATGCATTTATGCATCTGCTTAATTAACATACTCATTGAATGCTCTTTCTAGGAAATCATTACTACTACTTGCCCTGGGGAAATACAAAGCCAGTTGTCGTCATCACATCTTTTTGGGAAGACATAAGCCACCGTTTAGAGTCGGTCAACATTATACTGTACATCGTAGACCGATTGGTAAGAGAACTATCTATTTGATGATAGCATGATGTAACGTGATTTTTTGTTACATAACAAAACTACAAATCTAATAGAAGTAGAAGTGCAACTTCACTTGTGTCCCTGACAGAAATCGCATAGTCTTATGTGTAATTACAGTACATAGCATAGCCTTAGATAACTTTTTAATCCATTCCAACATTGTATAAAGTGCACTGTTCATCCATACAGATGGATTTTCCATCTGGTGCATGCTTTAAGGCTTGCTTTTTGGTTTCAGCAATCCAACATCACCTCCCTGAAGACAGCCATTTTGGCGAAAGTCCCTGAAACTCGTCTCGCAGAGATCTGGCTGAAGCTTATCAACCACTTGATTGAAGACCTCAGGAGGTAAACAGAGACGATGGTAGTTTCAAGTGAGCCATTTGATTATTGAATGTTGATAATTGGGCTGATTAATCAATTATGACAAAGTTGATTTATGACAGTCATTGATTACATAATTTATAACTTTGATGATTTGGCTCTTCACTGAAAAGATTCAGCTCATATTTGGCTGTCCAATTTTGCAGCTACTTGCAAAATAATGGGCATTTCTGGCACAGTAGTTCAATGCAAAATTGTTCAAGTTACTGCAATGAATAATTAAGCTCTCACTGTCTATGTGTTCATTGCTGTGGGACGGGTTTGAACAGAATGTAAGAAAAGTTGTCCAAAAGGGCTGGCAAGGTAACTTTACTGCAGCTTTGACCTTTTTACCTTTACCACTCCATTTACAGTGAGTTAACTGACTAATTAGATAGTTAGCTGGTAATGTTAACTTGCTACCTACACCAAACCTAGCACCTAACTCTACTTGGGAATTTGAGCCCACAGTTCAACAGGATCATAAGAAAACCATTTTTTCATTAAAAAAAAGAAAAATGTTTGGAGGAGAACCATGGATATCTACACTCTCTACCAAATCGGCAGTGGGTTTTGAAGCATGAACGCAGCTGCGGTAGCAGATGATAGGCTATTCCAAATCAGGCCGGTGACTGGGCATACTATGCCCCACACAGGGTGCCAAATTGATATACAAAAAGAAAAAGAAAAAAATAGTTGTGAATGATCGATCACTATCCAGGTTGATGTTGTTCATAAACGATCAGTCACTATCAGGTTGATGTTCATGAGTGATCAGTTACTATCAGGTTGATGTTGTTCATAAACGATGAGCCACTATCAGGTTGATGTTCATGAGTGATCAGTCACTATCAGGTTGATGTTGTTCATAATCGATCGATCACAATCAGGTTGAGTTTTGTTGATGAGAGGCTGCACCTTGTGCTCCTTGCAGCTTCAGAATGCCGGAGCTGGAGGGGAGGCCGAACCTGACGGCCCTGGACCTCCAGCTGAAGAAGCTGCGGGACAGCACCATCGAGAAAATCCAGCAGGAGGCCTGGAGCATGAAGGAGGAGGCCACCAATGTGCAGGACACGCTGGGGGACATCGAGGACTGGCTGGAGAAACTGCAGCAGCTGGCCGAAGAGGTTTGGTTAACCACAGCCAGTACTCGAGCTCTGATACAAAAGCCCCTCAATTTGCATTGAAATGTCAGGACTTACTTACTCTCCAGAGCTCAGATAAGCTCTGATACAAGCATACTTCAAAGTTAGCTTTCATACACAAGCGCTTAACTGGGTGGAACTTGGTGTGCTTTTTCCTGCAGCCCCAGAACAGTATGCCAGATGTGATCATCTGGATGCTGCGGGGGGAGAGGAGGGTGGCCTACATGCGAATCCCAGCCAATCAGATCATGTACTCTACCAACAGTGAGCAGGCCATGGGAAAGTACTGTGGTCGGACCCAGACCGTTTCCATGCAGGTACCTTAGTGCACACAACACAACTGCAAAAGGAATCTCAGTGTGCGCTACACAACTTCAATATGAAAATGATGGTTTATACAGGCTATTGTAGGTACCTAGTGCACACTAAGCAAGTCTAATAGGAAGCAGATTGTTTTCATATAGGTACCTAGTAGTATACACAACAACAATATGACACAGACTGTTTTCATTCTGGTACCCAGTGTACACTGCACAACAGCAGTGGGAAACCAACTGTTTTAATGTACTGTAGGTACCTATTGTACACTACACAGCTGTGGTTGGAAACAGATTGTTTCCATACAGGTGCATTCCACATAAAGAAAATCCTCAAAACTCCTAAAACGCAGCCCTTGGGCGGCCAGGTGCCTGCCTTGCCTGTTCACAAGATTGGCCTGTGAGGAATAATGACGAGGTCAAGGCAGATAAACATAATCCATTCTCTGCAGAGTTTGAGCTTGTTTTCTTTCTGAAGTACCCCATGGACAAAAACAAGGGGCTGAAGATTCCAGTGCAGCTGCGGGTAAACATGTGGCTCGGCCTTTCGGTACATGAGAATAAGTTCAACAGCTTCTCCGAGGGAACCTTCAGTGTGTTTGCAGAGACGGTAAGGATCATATTTATATAATTTCATGATATAACAGAATTATATTAACATGCAATATCCTGAAAAAAAAACACGAAGAAAAACAGACACGGTAATTTGTATAGGTACTGATCTGATATTTATTTAGAGATTAGTATTCTGTATATTCTACAAAAGAGCGACATTAAACGATGGACTGCAGTGTATTTGTGTGTAGTGTGTGTAGTACTGCAGTGTCCTTTTAGCTTCATCTTCCTGTTAACTAGACTTGATGTTGATGATACTTGATGTTGTATCTTGTCTGACCTATGTTCTGTAGTTGCTCCAAAAACCTTCGGTATGCAGTTATTATACGTTGCGTTGGATAAAAGCATCTGCTTAATGTAATGTAATGAACTAGAACTTGTTGTATTTGTAGTGTTCAGTGTTGCAATCTGTAGTGTTTGTCAGCATGCAGTGTCATAGAATGTGCTATAGTGATGGGAAAATGTCATAGAGTGTGTTGTTTTGGTACAGTGTTATAGAATGACTTGTTATGGTAATGCTGCAACATAGCAGAGTTTTGGTGTTGGTGATGGCACAGTTTTGTTATAGAATGTGTTGCTTCAGTAATGGTGGCAGTTTTTGCATGGGTAACGGTGGCTACTTCTCTCTTCTGTGGGCAGTATGAAAACCAGGCACAGGTGTTTGGGAAGTGGGGCACGACGGGACTGGTGGGTCGGTACAAGTTCTCCGACGTCACCGGGAAGCTGAAGCTGAAGAAGGAGTACTTCCTGCCCCCCCGCGGCTGGGACTGGGAGGGGGACTGGTTTGTGGACCCAGAGAAGGGGTGAGGGAGTTTATGCACACCGCTTAATGGAACCTGTTTTTGGAACAATGAGTCAGCATTAATCCAGTGATATGCTAACAATTAGCATTAAACTCATACAATAACAATTCGTATTAAACACATACGGTAGCAATTTACATTAAACACACTAACAATGAGCAATAAACACATACAGCAAAGATTGGCATTAAACAAATACAGTAACAATAACCCAATAACCATTAAACTCATACAGGAGCAATGCGCATTATATTACCTTAGTAGATGGACCCATTGGGACCTAGGACTCCAGGACACGCCATCCCTTTTAAGAGTGCACAGTTGTTCGGCTCTTTGAATCATCCTAACCCCTGTAGCAATTAATATAAAACACGTCGAGTAACAGAGTCAGCATTAAGCAGGGTTTAGAGGTCATCTCAGCAGTAATTATTTATTATGAGTTGAAGGATTGTTAAGCAACCCCACACCCAGCACACAATTGGAGGAAACAGACTGTTCTGGAATGTTCTACGGTGTGCCAGGGCCTGGTAGCTCTCCTTGTGTTTATCCCGCCGCTTGACTTCCCAGTCTTTTTCTCCTACGTCAAACTCCCAAGTTTTTGTACGTGCCAATTTATTTTCGGGACGTTGTTCCTCTTGGCACACCAGGTCTAAACTGTGTGACAATATTGCGGCCCCCCCAACGGCAGTGTGTTTTAATGGGGAAATAGCTGCACAGAGGGATGCGTGGTAACTGAGTGGGAGGCAATGAACATCATGTGAAAATTACACACGCATTTGTCACTCCTTTTTCACCTGACCATCGAGAATGTGTGGCGCATTTGGAAAAAAGGGCAGTTTAAATGCTGACATCACAGTTGGCACCATGTGACCTCGGGAGACACGCAACTGTAAAAATGGCTTCTGCATGTTTTAGAATGAAAACTTTCACGTTTATGTTCCTAGGAAAAGTGATGGAGTTCTAGAACAACAAAAATTTAAAAAATGTTTACCTGTGTGACCCCAGGCTGCTGACGGAGGCTGACGCGGGACACACACAGTTCATAGATGAGGTGTTCGAGAACGAGACGCGGTTCCCGGGGGGAGAGTGGAAACCGGCGGCGGAGCCCTACACCGATGTGGTGAGGAAACCCCGCCCGCCCTATCGCACTCCAGCCAAAGATTCAGTTAACATCTCCCTTTAACCCATTAAGACAGGGATGTGCTTTCCCATCCTCCCTTCACCTGGCAGTCAGGTGAAGACAGTCTGGCCAACCTGTTGCACTAATTACCCGGGAGAAAAGAAAACCAGGGCTGGATTTGGATTTGCGGGCCAGATTTTATGTACAGTGTACAGTGTTCATGCCAGCAGCTGGCTCCGCAGTTAGCCCACGTCATCTCCCAGCTCCTGCTGGGTATCTCAGTATGTCAGCTGTAGCTAACTTCCCTGTTGAAGTCCATTCAAACCTATGAATTTACCCTGGTGAAATTATACTATTTTGGACAGTACTTTTCAATTCTAAAAAAAATTCACACTGAAGTAATTACTCTCCAGGGACCAAAAAAGCCCCATAGTCAAACATGGCAGCCTTCATGAACTGGCTTGAGCAGATTGAGCAGATCCCATAGGAACCTACTCTTCAAAAGGTTGCATCTGACTTTCAATTACATTGTGAATTGTACATCTTTGGCGTGTAGGGTATCAAAGTGTCTGTGGCTCTCCTGTAGCACTGCGTGGGTATAAAGAGACAGACAAATGTATTGGCGCCTGTGGTGATTTGCAGAATGGAGACAAGGCCCAGGGCCCGAACGAGATCAAATGCTCATCTGGCTGGAAATGGGAGGACGCATGGATCTATGACACAAACCGTGCCGTGGATGAGAAAGGTGAAAACGATCAATTCCGAATGTGAATGTGTGTGTGTGTGTGTGTGTGAGAGAGCGAGTTAAAAGCACTGGGTGTGTGTGAGTGTGTGTTTGAGTTATGGAGCACGGGGTGTGTGTGTGTGTGTGAGAGCGAGTTAAAAGCACTGTGTGTGTGTGAGTGTGTGTTTGAGTTATGGAGTACGGGGTGTGTGTCTGACTGGGAGTATATGTTGACTGTTTGTGCTACTCTAGGTTGGGAATACGGGGTAACTGTTCCTCCCAATGACAAGCCCAAGTCCTGGTCCCCGGTGGAGAAGATGTACCACGTGCACCGGAGGAGACGTATGGTTCGCCAGCGCAAGAAGGTGGCAGAACCCACCCCCTCCTTAGAGGTGAGAGGAGTGAACCTCCTGTGGGCATGGCATTGATCAATGGATGATTGAAAGTACTCATCATGGTCCCGCCTTCTGTGCCCCTATGAACCAATAGAAAAGAGAGCCTGGGGAGGGCTGGGAGTACTCCTCTCTGATCGGATGGAAGTTCCACCGGAAGGAGCGCTCATCGGACACGTTTAGGCGCAGACGCTGGAGGAGAAAGATGGCTCCCTCTAACCAGATGGGCCCGTCGGCCATCTTCAACCTAGAGGGGGCGCTGGTGAGCTCTTAGCGCTTTCAGCACAACAAGCCACTTACATATACTCATTATCTAAGGATTCACTGTACAGCAAAACCTCACGGATACTATTCATAGAGATATCATTTTGTTGTACCTCAGTGTCTGAAATAAATAAATTGAATGTTTCCTAGTGCTTAGCGCTCACTGTAACTTGTTGACACAATGGGCAATGTGGAATTACTCTCAAGGTTTGCCTTTGTTTTTTGTTCAGGGGATTGATGATGAAGGCTCCAAAAAGGACCCAACCCAACTGTTCGGTGCCAACACCCCCACCGTTTCCTGCAGTTTTGACCGTGAGTGACCTGAACCAGTGCCAGCTGATTAAAAGCTGTGATTGTTTTACCGGGTGCACACATCCCTTCCTCTGGACACACAGAGTCACACATGCATACACACACACACACACCAAATGTACACACACATACACACACACACACACACACACACACTGAATGTACACGCACATGCACACACACACCGAATCTATGCACACACACACAAACACTGAATGTACACACAAGTACACACACACCAAATGTACACACACACCGTATGTATACACACACACATACACACACACACACACACACACACTGAATGTACACACAAATACACACACGCACACCGAATGTACACACACACACACACCGAATGTACACACACATGCACACACGCACACACACCGAATGTATACACACACGCATGCAGTTACTCTGTACTCCCAACTCCTACCAATCACCACACACACTCACACATGCAAACTCACACCACTCACACACAGGTGTGTACAAACACACATCCAAAAACACACACACATCATACAAACGCTTACACCATACACAAATATTAAGCTCTCTCTCACACTTAAACGCACACACACTCAAAACCATTTGAGAACAATAAATAGCTCTAGACATTAGACTGAAGTGATTGTGAGCAATGATATCACAGAGAAGGTCATCATGAATGGAATTCTGCTGGTCAGTTGATTGTTTCCTGTCATTTTCAGTCACTTTCAGTTTGTTTTTCTGCAGGGTCTTTTATGTACCATCTAAGGGTCTATGTTTACCAGGCTAAAGACCTCACTGCCATGGACAAAGACAGTTTTTCAGGTGAGCGGCTTGTAAGTAGGCATTATAGTACATTTTCCTGGTTGTATTTACTGTTTACTTGATTGTAGTAGCAATCCGGAGCTCTGTTTACATCAGCTGACTAATGTTACCCGTCATGATGATATCACAGATATTAGACTAAATATTTACAATTTTTTACAATCACTTCGACCCTAATCTCACAAGCTTGTGCTCAATTTTCAAAACCTTAGACAAAACACACAAAATGGTAAGCACTTGTAACACAGCCTGTTCGCCTGTTCAAAACATGCATTGTGCATTCATATCTTTGAAGAAATCTTGCACTTCCAAACTCATCGGTTCAAATTCCTAATTTTTCATGAAATACTGTAGGAACATTTGTTTAGATCGACCACACAAAAGATACCTATAGATTCACTGTTTAGTTATTTTTACAATACTTTACTATAGTATGAAATAATTATTGAAACATGTTTCAATATGGTCTTTTTGTGGTTCTAAATAAAGGGAATAGTGGAAACAATGAGTGGAATCATTAAAATAAAATCAAAATACAAAATGGATAGAAAGATTATTTTCCAAAGTGCTTCATATCTTTGGTTTCAGCACAAACGCACCTATACTAATATGGCAACAGTAAATAGGTCAGAATCATATGAACCATATGAATCATATCCGAACAGAACTTGGGGAAGCGGCCGCTTACAAAATAAACTAGTGAGTCGATAAGATCATTTCGGCCTACCTTTTTTTGAGAGCAAAAATATCATGCATCATGCTAGCATGCATGCCAGCTTTTTATGGAGTGGCTCCACTTTTAGAAAGACCACAACTGGTGGTTGATACATGTCCCCTGTGCTGGCGCTAGCAGGGCAACATCCATCCTATTTCAAACGTAGGCTAATGAAAATATACATTGGTACATGAATTACATCGAATTGAGATGTAATGAATGAAGTATTTTCAAATGCATTTTGATTATCCGTTTTGAGTTTTTTGTCTACAGTTTTGTAAAATTACCTCAATGTTCTGAAATTAGTGTCAAAGTGATTGTAGAAAACGGTAACTAACTGCGCGCCAGTTTCGAAAATATAGATTGCGCCTAGGTCTAGTCTAAATTCAATTCTGAATGGAGTTACTTCATAGAAAACAGAATTTCATCCACGACTAAACTGTCTGTGAAACCGGCCCCATGAGCAAAATTGGTCAGACTGCAGCTAAATCGGGCCCAATTTCCGAATTCAGTCACTCTCCATTTGACAGGTTAATGTCATAATTCTATATTGGCAATACAGTAGGGTCACTTACAATTTATTTTATGTTGATTTTTAAAAAAATCATATCTAAGCAAAAAATTCAGAAATTTCAGAAAGTTTCCGAGACTGAGCTGGATATTTGTTGACATGCTGATGGCTCTGTTGTCTTTTTCACTCAGATCCCTATGCACATGTGTCCTTCCTGCACGTGAGCCAAACTACCGAGATCATCAAGTCTACTCTCAACCCAACCTGGGACCAGACGCTCATCTTCGACAACATCGAAATTTGCGGTGACCCCCAGACCATGGCCCAGAACCCGTCCAGTGTCGTGTTTGAGCTCTATGACAGTGACCAAGTGGTAAGTGTCTGTCCGGTCATCCGGTCAGAAATCAGTTTTTTTCTTTATTTCTGAAAATGAACATGTTGGTGGTGGCAGTGTGTTTAATGCTGTGGTTCACTGTGCTGGCAGCCATGTTGGCTCTGGTGTGTTTAGACTCAGTGGTGATTACCTTTCCGCTGCAGGGCAAAGATGAGGCTCTGGGCCGGTGCTCCTGCCCCCCCCTGGTGAAGCTGAATCCTGGGATGGACGTGTCCCCCAAACTCCTGTGGTACCCTGTCATCAGGAAGGGCAGAGTCGCTGGGGAGATGCTGGTGGCTGCTGAGCTCATCCTGAAGGACAAGGTAACGTAGCCCTCTCACTATTGGCTGTCGATTCAGGCTCCTAGGGGGAAGTCAAATTTCTCAAAAAATGGCAACTCCTTCCAGCAAACCCTGAAAATAAATACCTTTCTGTCGCTACATGAATTCAAAGTGATGAATAATTTGGTTTGCCTGAATTGTGAGTGTTTTAAGTGAAGGCTTTGAAATGTTTTAAGATAATTTTAATGCATTTTATTTTTTTATTTTATATGAAATTAATATTTTAAAGTACCTTACCATTTAGTTTTGAATCGTAATCATTTATCTATTCCACTTTGCACTACTTATTTTCCTTTCTAATTGTTGTTGTATTTTATGTGCACATTTGGCACAAAAGAGGGCACCTGCTCTCTTTACTGTGTCTCCCAAGTTTAAGTAAAAGTAAACGGAAATGAACGGAACCTGAGCTCGGTAGGTTACCCGAGTGAATGGACGCAGACCACCCCCAGGTGAGACTGAGTGGTCTCTGTGTTTTTACCCCCTCTGACCCTAGGCCAGCGAGACCGAGCTGCCCATTCTGCCCCCCCAGCAGGCGGGGAGGCTCTACATGGTGCCGCAGGGGATCCGTCCCGTGGTGCAGCTCACCGCCATCGAGGTCAGTCAGCCTCCGCTCTGCGCTTCCCGTGAAGTCCAGGGGCCTTCGGCTGTGTGGCTCAGGGATGGTCGTGTCTCCAAACGACCTCATAGTGTTCATGCCAGCAGCCGGCTTCGTGGTTAGGCCACGTCATCTCCCACCTCCTGCTGGGTATCTCAGTGTGTCAGCTGCAGCTCAGGGGACGAGGGACTGACATTCCCCCACAAGCTCACACACTCCAGTGGTTACCAGAGATATTGCAGCTTATTAAGCATCAAGTGCCAAAAAGCTAATTTCCCCATTGAAGACCCTTCAAAAGTATGAATTCACCCATTAAAAAATGACAGTACTTTTCTATTCTAAATCCGTTATTTTTCTCTGAGCCACACAGAAGATGTTTTTCATTCCCAATGCTCCCTTCACGTTTCAGTACATAGTGCACATGCCCCATAGTCAAACATGGCAGCCTTCATGAACAGGCTTCATGGGCAATAGAGCAGCTCCCATAGGAATCCTTGAAAGCGATAAGAGGAAGTGGTCTGGAGTTCTTGTGTATCTCGATGGCTCTAACGCGTGCTGTTCCAGATCCTGGCCTGGGGACTGCGCAACATGAAGCCCTACCAGCTGGCCGCCGTGTCCTCCCCCAGCCTCATCGTGGAGTGCGGGGGCGAGATCGTCCGCTCCACCGTAATCAGGAACATCAAGAAGAACCCCAACTTCCCCGCATCCGTCCTCTTCTTCAAAGTGGTACTACCCCGCAAACCACCCGAGACACAGCACAGTATCCCGATGACAGACCGTTTTTTAACACATTCAAACGCGCTTCAGGGATCTGCGCAGTGACACGACACTGCTATCACACTTGCTGGCTATAACTTGAGTGTCGCGTTTACATTTTAGCGTGTGGTTAAGAGTGTGGGATTGACGCAGGTTTCTCGTTGCATCAGCTCCTTCCCAAAGAGGAGATGTACAGCCCTCCCATCGTGTTGAAGGTGATCGATCACAGACCGTTCGGGAGGAAGCCCGTGGTGGGTCAGTGCACCATCGGCTCCCTGGAAGAGTTCCGCTGTGACCCCTACAGGACCGGGGCTGAGGTCGCCAGGTCTGCCAAAGGTGAACAGCCTCTGCTCCTGTTTACAACAGGGATTGCCTTCATCCGTTGTTTATAATAGGGACTGCCTCCATCCGTTGTTTATAACAGGGACTGCCTTCATCCGTTGTTTACAACAGGGACAGCCCATTTCAAGTCACTTCATGTCAAATTTACTCATTGAAATGATGGTGTTATTATTTGTGTTTGTTAGAAATTACAATTGCATGTGAATGCAATCCTATGCTGCTTCGTAAGTTAAAGTATTGAAGTACTGTATCTGAACAACTCCCAAAACTGGAACATGGACTAAAAAGAGCTGTTCTGGAATTTAAATTTATTATCCAGTAATCCTGCTTGGAAATAAACCCTGCAGGTAGTTGAAAAAAAAAGATTGTCACAGTATAAAAAAAATAAAATAAATGAACATTGTGAATGTTCTCATCACTGATGCGATCACCATTTAAAGTAACAAATGTTCATGACGCTATCTTAGTGGCTCTCATGGCTGCTGCTCCATCAACATTCATCAACATTGAGGATGAAGGCCTGCTTCTGGATGCCAAGGTACACCTCCCCCACCCCCCGCACTCTGCCGTTTAGACCTGGGTCAATGTCTAATTGTTTTGGAATCACGTACTTTTCTGTGCTCGATTGGTCTTGCCTGGTGCAATTGAGCCAACCAAGAGGACTAGAAGGCAGGTTTTTCACCTTTACTATTTCATAGGTTCCAATATATCAGACATGGTTCGTTTATGGACTTACTTTGGTGACATTTTCTGCATTTAGATCAGATTGAGACTAACACTTGCCCTGATCTTCTGTTTTACCCTTTTCTCATCCTGCTCATCTTCCTCGACAGCAAACAGAAAAGGTGAGTGGTTTGAAAATTTATACTTGTTTTAACTACGCATTTTACCCTTTGACTGGCAGCTCAACCCAAGTGGTAAAGTGACAAGAATCCCTGGTGCACATAACGCAAAAGGAAGCTACGATAAGGGGAATTGCAGTGAGAAAATCCAAAGAAATATGCTACGACTGAAATACGGGATGAATCAAGATTTTCGAGAATAAGAAGAGATATATGAAAAAGCCTGAAACGCAGGACTTGCCTGGGAGAAAATGGGATTTCTGGTCACCCTACCAAGTGGTAGACTAGCCAGTTAAAGTCTTAATATTAATATTACCTTTTAAAGTGCGGACTTTTTGACATTTAAATGTACAAAATAAGGCATTTTTGAAAGGAACGCAAATACTTACCAGCTCTGTCTTATAGCCAGTTTTATCTGATTATACATTGGTGGTTCTGACCCAATCCCCTGTGTGGTTACAGGAGAAGGAAGAAGTCGATTGGTGGAGTAAGTTCTATTCCTCCATTGGAGAACATGACAAGTGTGGCCCTTACCTTCAGAAGGGCTACGACACCTTAAAGGTGAGGAATATGAGGGTGTGTTTGTGTAAATCACAGGTGTCAAACTCCAGTCCAGGAGGGCCACAGTGTCTGCTGGCTTCCTTGGTGGTCCTGACGCCAGTGGCTGGCTACACACGTTGTTCTCAAGGCCTTACTTAAAAAAACACCCATACTTAATGATTGTGTGCTTGCTTAACCTGTGCCTCATGATCATGTCTTGCTTGGGGAGTTGCAATGATTATCTCTGTGCATCTTCTATGCTTATGTCTGTGACTTTGACTTTTTTGTGCCGTGATTTTAGAGGTGGAGAAACCGACGCTTGTTAATTGCATAACAACGCCCTGTATTTGCGTAAACCCTCCCCCCCTTTAAATACATTAAGGAGAGAAGCGAACCTTGCGATGACTAACCAAGATGACATGCATACTGCAGTTCCAGCCACATGCACCTCTTTGATAGACGACATTGAATTGGAGTGTGATCTTCAGGTGTACAACACTGAATTTGAATGTGATGTTCAGGTGTACAACACTGAATTGCAATGTGATGTTCAGGTGTACAACACTGAATTGCAATGTGATGTTCAGGTGTACGACACTGAATTGGAGGAGGTTCCTGACTTCAGAGGACTGACGGACTTCTGCAAAACCTTCAAACTACAGAGAGGCAAGAACGAAGACGAGGAAGAAGACCCTTCGGTGGTCGGAGAGTTCAAGGTGAGGCGTGTTACAATCCTCCATCCCTCTACCACCTTGTCTCCTATCCAGAAGTAAGGGGGGAGGAGACGAGTGGAGGAAAGGCACTTTTTACTTAGTATTGGGACACCCCCCCGCAGTCACTGAGTTTTACTGCCACCTGGTGGAGAGTTCATGAATATGAACACCCCTTTGGTAATAACGGTTGTGTGCATTTTGTTCAGGGTTCATTCAGAGTGTACCCTCTGTCAGATGACCCGGGGGTCCCTGAACCCCCTCGGCAGTTTCGGGAGCTCCCAGACAGCGGGCCTCAGGACTGCCTTGTCAGGATTTACATCATCCGCGGCATCGACCTGCAACCCAAAGACAACAACGGCATGGTGAGCTGAATAACGAGAGAGAGATTACCAGCACACCCTTACTGTCCCAAGAGTGCCTTTAGGCACTGAAGCGTAACTACCGTAAAAAACCCAAGAGTGCCATATATGACCATATGTGACCGTATATCTTTTCAACCAGTCAAAATGACTACTATTGTTTAAAATCCGACAACATTTTCAAAATTTTCTCAACCAAAGCCAAACCCCCCTGGGAATCTGGGTGCAGCCACTTCATATTGGGCTTGGGACTGAAAGGGTTAATACATTTCTGTTATATCCATCTACTATTGCACCTTGCTGGCCAGCAGAGGATGGGCTCCCCCGTCTATAGTCGGTTCCTCATGAGATTTTTTTCCCATTGGGGAGGTTTTTCTCACCACTAGGGTTTTTTTTTTTTTTTTTTTTTTTTTTACCTCAGGGCCTTGCTGTTTTGGGGGTCCAGGTGTGGTGTCTGCTCTTCTGCTACTCTGTAACGTGCCTTTGTAACAGTCTTTTGTAAATAACATTTTATTGAATAGTAACATTGCACACCAGTGACACTGCAGGAGCACTGCTTATAACATTTGCCGGAAATGTGCACTTTTTTTGACACCATCCATTTGTATGCTAATGCTTTTTTCCCTTTGCAGTGTGATCCATACATTAAGATTTCTCTGGGAAAGAAAACTATTGAAGACCGAGATCAGTACAAACCCAACACCCTCAACCCAGTGTTTGGAAGGTAACCCTGAAAAGCAGAAGAACATGGATGTTATAAGAGTGTTGAAATTGTGCGGAAGCGTGAAATGTCCTCTTCTCCCACTCCCCAGAATGTTCGAGCTCTCCTGCTTCCTTCCGCAAGATAAAGACCTGAAAATCGCCATTTACGACTACGATCTATTGACCCGGGACGAGAAAGTTGGAGAAACCATAATTGACCTGGAAAACAGATTCCTCTCTCGCTTTGGGTCATATTGTGGACTACCGGAGACATACTGCAGGTGAGTGTTTCACTCCTGACCATTATGTAATTAGTCATGAATTCAAGCAGATTTACCAGCAGAACAGATGTACGAGTTCAGCATTGGAGTTAGCTGGATAAGTGCTCTGAGTAAAACATGGAAACTCTCCCAAATCTGGAACATGGGCTGAAGTAAAAAGTGCTGTTCTGGGTTTTACTCAGTACCGTTATCCAGCCTATTCAGTAATTATGATTTATGAACTACCCCCCAGTTTGTGTGCTCTAATCATTACATCACATCCTGTATATGTTTTCCGTATTACTGATGGTCAGTGTCCACCTGCTGTGGAACAATTGATTCAGATTTGGTCCCTCTCAAAAACAGCTCTGGTATCAACCAGTGGCGAGACCAGCTGAAGCCATCTCAGATCCTGCAGAACCTCACCAAGCTGAGAGGCATCAGCCCCCCCGAAACCAGGGACAACGGGAACACACTGAGCTTCGGAGGCAAGGAGTACAGCCTGCTGGACTTTGGTAAGCTGCAACCAGCATGGTCACAGAGCAGTTAACTCCAAAAGGTCAAAAATCGTGTTAAGATTGTGTCGGCTAGCTAGGGATTCTGGATTTAAGAATGCGAAGAAAATTAATATGCTGAATTGTACGGTTGTACAGAAGAATTGAGGAAATACAGGCTTTTTTTTTTTACAATTGCTGAGCAGAAGCCAATAAAACCATGAACAATCACCTGGGCCCCCCTGCGGAGCGCATTTCTCTGCACGTGCTCAGAAATCAGGGCCTCGTCCCTGAGCATGTGGAAACCAGGACCCTCTACAGCAGCTTCCAGCCCACACTGTCCCAGGTTAGTCCCACACTGTCCCAGATCAGCCCTACACTGTCCCAGGTCCGTCGCACACTGTCCCAGATCAGTCCCACACTGTCCTAAGTTTAGTCCCACACTGTCCCAGATCAGTCCCACACTGTCCCAAGGTTAGTCCCACACTGTCCCAGGTCAGTCCCACACTGTCCCAGATCAGTCCCACACTGTCCAAGGTTAGTCCCACACTGTCCCAGGTCAGTCCGAGACTGTACCAGGTTAGTCCCAGTCCAATCTACACTGTCCCACGCAAGTCTAAACTGTTTTCAATATTATGTCTTATGTATTTTCTCATGCCCAGGGAAAGATCCAAATGTGGGTGGATATCTTCCCTAAACATCTTGGTGCTCCTGGACCACCCTTTAACATTACGCCTCGGCAATCCAAAAAGTAAGGAGCAGTTTGGGTATAGCATTTAGAATTTTAGGTTTGGCTGATCTGCCACTGTTGCTCATATTAATCAGAGGAATGCACTGTTCTCCTACACTCTGAGCTGTTCTGGATAGGTCTGCTACGTGAATGTAATGTATTATGTAATGTAATGTATTATGATGATAGGGCCCAATGAGATTATTAATTAATACTTATACAACCACAATAAGAACCATTTACCTGGTGCAAGCTTGGTGTGTCAAATTGAACTCTTTCAGTTGGGTTCCAAGTTTTAAATTCTAAATGATTTTGTCATGGTTTTCACTGCCTACTTCGGGAAATTCCAGTATTTACCTCTCGAGAGGGCATGCCGGCCATGTTCAGCAGGAGAAGTTACCTCCCGCATGTGGAATGCGGGTGTAATCAGGGCCAATTGCAGTCAGCTGCGTGGAGAGCTATTTAAGTCTCTTCCTGGCGCTGCTCTGAGGTGTTTCATTTTGCCACGTGCACTAAGCCGGTATGGAGGTCTAGAGGTAGAAAGATAGAGAGTTTTAGCTTGGAAAAGCATTCAGTTTAGAAATTAGTTAGAATTATAGGGACCTGTATTGTTTCTCTTGGGTTGGTTGGTTCCTGTGGACCTTCCATATTTTTGTTGCTTAGGTCCGCTTCTGTTTAGAGGAGTGAGTGGCAGAGTTCGCCGCTAAGGTTTAGCCCATTTCAGACTGCCATTCAGAAATCTCGTTTTGTAATCCTGACCGTTATAATTCAGGTCAGATTTTCGGTTGGCAAATCGGTTTGGTTCCCTTTTTTAGTTATCTTTTCACACAAAACATGCCTGCTTCCTCGGGCATTCTGTGCTAGTTTGCACTGATCCTGTTTGACCGATTTTCACGGTTTTGTTTCAGTGGACATTTCGCCAGGGAGTCTCTCTCCCGTTTTCTGTTTTTATATTCCTCGCTTATTTCAGTGGTTATCCAACTTATCGTTAACTTTGTGATCCCTTCCCGGTCGCTCTTGGTCTCCCGCACCTGCTCCCTCACAGATTTAGTTCAGTGTCCAGCAGCATTAGCTTGCTAAAGGATAACAGCAGGGTAAAGTAAAGGTTTTACCTTTTGAAGGAGCCTGGGGCAGTTTGGTATAGTATAGAAGTATAGAACTTAAACACTCTATTGTAGTCTAGTGAGCTGTTTCAGAAACTGGCTTTTTTCAATCCTTGATCTACAGTATAGCCCTCTGCTTTCAATGTCTGACTAAAGTTTAAAAAAGTAGGGACAGCCTTTTTTTTAAGTGTCTAATGAAGAGCAGCTATGGTTGAAAAAAAAAACAATCATAAAAGGGGACCCTGAGGACAGAGAACCCTTGAAACTCTTGGTTCCCTATGATGGACATTTTCAGAGTAATTTTTGCTGACTTGAAATATGTAGCCTGAGCAGTGTTTGTCCCGTGAGAGATGGCTTATGGGTAATATTTTCCTTGTTTTCCAGATATTTCCTGCGTGTCATTGTTTGGAACACCACCGATGTCATTTTGGATGAAACCAGCGTCACAGGGGAAAAAATGAGCGATATCTATGTGAAAGGGTAATCCATCAAGAAGTGTTTCAATACTGCTTTGTGTCAACCTAGTGGGCAGCTCTCAGTCCTTGCTGCTATCGCCATGGGATCCATTTTAACACATTCAGTTCTCTCGCTCTCTTCCCTCGAAGGAGCCATATTGTGACTAAGTCGCGATGCGCGACAAGTGAACTTAGTAGGCACACTCTGCCAGGGAGGATAGACAAGGAACAAACCAAAACAGAAAGTAACGGCCCTCTCCTCTTCTTCATGTGTGGAGCATTGCATTGTTGGATTTCCTTCTTGCTGGAAGCTTGCAATTTATACCCTTGGTGAGAGGAAGGAAATATCAGAAATTGGAATGGAACGCCACTTTGCGTAGCTGCCATATTTTATCCCAGCCTCTTGGGGGGTACTCCCTATGGAGCAAGGGAAGGGAACATTAGGAAGAAAGGATAAAAACAGGTCCACATGTAAACCTGTATTGCTACCATTATATTTGGCAAGTTGCCTAGTTTTCAGTACCTAAATTACACAGCAACCTTTGTTAACAAAAAGCTATACTGGGCCTGGCTTAGAGGGTATTTTGTTGGGACATGTCCAGGGTAATCAAGGTTTCTGCTGGGAAGAACTGAGTCTGACATAATTGTGTGGTATAGACTTGATATCTTCACATAGCTTTGTGCTGTAGAACAGTTACACTGACTTGCCTGTGTGGTGTGTATACCTGGACAGTTACCCTGAGTGGTGTACACCTGTGTGGTATAGGCCTGTCATTCTGACCCACCTGTCTGGTGTATACCTGGCAGTTACTCATCCTTACCAGTGTGGTGCATACCTGGGCAGTTACTCATCCTTACCTGTCTGGTGTATACCTGGCAGTTACTCATCCTTACCTGTGTGGTGTATACCTGGCAGTTACTCATTCTTACCTGTGTGGTGTATACCTGGGCAGGTGGATGGCAGGGATGGAGGATGATAAGCAGAAGACAGACGTGCACTACAGGTCCCTGGATGGGGATGGGAACTTCAACTGGAGGTTCATCTTTCCATTCCACTACCTGCCCGCTGAACAGCTCTGCCTTGTGTCTAAAAAGGTTAGTATGGCTGGCTGTGTGTTAGCAGCCCCGGTGTGGACTATGTAATGAATCGTTTGAACTGTATTTAACAGAAAGGCTTTCAAGATTCCAATCAAATTAACTGACAAATCATTGGTAATCATAAACAATATTGTTGGCTATTCATTTTATATGATATTTTATTCTCTAAGGTGGTAAATACATTTCAGCAAGTGTAATTCATTGCTGTACCATCATCTGCAATATTCTATTGCTTAAACCTTTTTTTTTGGAACAGGACCGGTTTTGGAGTCTGGATAAAACAGAGTTCAGAATACCCCCAAGGCTAATAATCCAGATCTGGGACAATGACAAATTCTCCTTGGATGATTACCTGGGTAAATAACATATTCTTGAACATATATATAGTATATTGTTTTATAATAAATACAATTATGTGTAGGCATAATCCTAATTATAGAATCTAAATGAAATCAACAATGTGTAAGGCCCTGTCCACCTAATCACGGTCCTCAAGGGCTGAGCACTGCTGGTTTTCCACCCTCTGTTTACCTGTGAGTCAGGTGTGAAGACAGTTTGGCTAATCTGTAGCACTAGTTCTTCAGTTAGTTACCATTTTATTATCAAAGATTTGAGGGCCAGATTCGGCTATCCCTAATGTAAGATATTTAGTGTAGTGTAGTTTTGTTTGTATTACAGGTGCAGGTATTTGGGGGTTACATGCTACAGGTATAGCGGTTCTGAGTGTGTTACTGGTGTGGTTGTTCCGATTGTGTTACAGGTGCCGTTGAGTTGGACCTGCACCACCTCATTCCTCCTTCTAAGACCCCGGAGAAGTGCAGCCTCAAAATGTTGCCAGGGGTGATGGGATCCAAAACTTTGCCATCCAAATCTCTCTTTGCCCAGAAGTCTGCCCGAGGCTGGTGGCCCTGTGTGATTGAGCAGGATGAAAAGAAAGAGCTGGGTGTAAGTAATGAAGTCCTTGTTCCTCGTGAAGAAATGAAGTACTGGCATGTAGTGCACTCATTCATATAACAGAGAAACAGCTCATGGAACAGATCCGAGTACTGGTGGTATAACAAGGATTTGTACCCTCTGTTGTCTGCTGTGTGTGTGTGTGTCCATTCTGTCACTCTCAGGGGAAGGTGGAAATGACCCTGGAAATCGTGACTGAAGAGGAGGTGGATGAGAAGCCTGCTGGGAAAGGCCGAGACGAACCCAACATGAACCCCAAATTGGAACCTCCCAAGTAAGAGAGAAACATCCATTTCATCTGAGGGCTGGGGGGACAATTCCATATTTGTATACATATTATAACACATGCAGCCAACAACACCCTGAGTTACAATATCCAGCCAGCCAACAAAAGGCACATACAAATCACACACATTAAAAAATAATATTTGATACATAACAAAGAAATCCAACATGCCAGCATATTGAGCACAATATGAGCATGGATGCACACACAGACGATGGTCTGCTGCAGTACCATTACAGTGATTTATCCAGAGCGTCATACAATAAAGTGCAAATCAAAACCAGGGACAAGTGCATTGAAAACCCTAGAGGAAATACAGTTCCAAGTCCTAGAGCGATCACATTGATACATTCTGAACCATTGACGATTACATCAACTTTCCAACTAGTGTACCACAGTTGGCTGCTAGAATACCCCGAATACAAAAAAATAATTATACGTAAGTGCTATTATTCAGTCTAGCACCCAAACAGCCACAGATGTCACGCTATGCTAATACCCACCCTGCTCCAAAACTAACAAATGTCGCATGACAACTGAATTAACTCCCCAGAAGATTAAATGGCAACCAAGGAGACAACTTGAAAAAGAAAAAGCAAGGAAAGTGGGGGACTCACAGGTTTTGCATCGTGACGGAGCAAACTGCTGGCTTTTACAGCATCCCGCCTCTCATCTGACCTTTACATTCCATTAGGGATGTCCTTGGCCCTGAGCACATTTCTGCTGCATAACCATAACCACGGGGATTTAATTATTCACTTATCTGTAATGTTTTTTTCTCTATTATTCCAACAGTCGCCCCGAAGTCTCCTTCTTTTGGTTTACAAATCCCTGCAAGACTATGAAATTCATCATTTGGCGCAGATTCAAATGGATCTTCATTGGAGTCATTGTTCTTCTACTAGTGCTACTGTTCCTTGGAATCCTTCTGTATTCTTTACCGGTGAGAGATTTTATGGAGTGAAAGCTGGTTGTAAGAATAGCACCTGTAAAAGAGGTTTATTTTTCTTCCAAGTGATGTATTCAAAGAAGCGCAATGCATTCAAATCGAACGAGAAATATGTATAAAGAAAATGTATGCACAATCACAGCCCTTAACATAATATCAGTGAACGAAACTTAATTAAATTCTGTAGTTACAGTAGTGTGCAGTGAAACCTTTTTGAAGAATAGGAATTCCAAAACAGAATCCCACTTTCTGCCACATGGTGGCAGCATTCATTCAACTGGAACATAAATAAATGGAACCCATAGGTTACGATAGCATAACTGCAGTCATTAAAAATATATGGATTATGCAAATTCAGGTAATTTTGCGACTGCTATCTTGCCACTGTTTTGTTGATAACATTAACATTTTGACCTTAAATTGAAATTTAAGTTGTAGTCTTGGATTTTTAACTGATTTCAAATGTGCCATTGCCAACTGATTTTTAGAACATATGGTTGGCATTTATATAGCGCCTTTATCCAAAGCGCTGTACAATTCACCCATTCATACACACACTCACACACCAACGGCGATTGGCTGCCATGCAAGGCACCGACCAGCTCGTCAGGAGCATTTAGGGGTTAGGTGTCTTGCTCAGGGATACTTCGACACAGCCCAGGCGGGGGATCGAACCGGCAACCCTCCAACTGCCAGACGACTGCTCTTACATGTTGCCCCTTGTACATATGTACATATATGAACCATACATATCACTCACATTATTTTCTGATGATACCCTGATAAAAGTTTTGTTAAACTATTCTTTATCTCTTTTACAGAACTACATCTCCATGAAAATTGTGAACCCATTCAGATGAGACTCATGTGAAAACAATGGAAACTACTAGTCTGTAAGCACGGATGGAACATGCAGCTTCACGCTTCTAATATATATATAAGTGGCCACACACAGCTGCTGCAAATGTTGGGCTACCATGAGTACGGTTAGCTCATAGGCTAACACACATGCTTACATATGTTATATCTTATCAATTTACACCGCTGGGTATTTAGGTTCAGATTCAGTATGTAACCACTATGAAACGTATAAAAACAAATATTGTGCCATTTTGCACATTCTTTTAATGAATTCCATTGGCCACACCTCTTGATTGTTAATGTTGATTCTAGTAAGACCCATTCAGTCTAGTACATCCAACCATTTCAACAGTATGTAGAACAGTAAAGATGATCTTAGTAGACACAGAAATTTGTGTTTGAGTCTGTCTTAACAAGTGTTTGAGTCTTGCAATGAGAATCCTGCATTTTAGTAGAAAATATTATCATGTTTTAATTTGCTTTTTGAAAGTTTTACCCCATTGGCAAATCTTGAAATTAGTCAAATGGTCTTACCATTTTTGTCTTACTTTGCAAAAAAAGTAAAATAAGAAATAAGATTTTAAGTTTAAATGTAAGAATAAACTACTTAAGATAGACATGTCTTTGCTTTTTTCAATGCAGCTACACACAGCTACCACTGTAATGCAGTGTGTGTTCATTTATAATACAGTATACTTTCAGAGGTTTAAATGCCACCTTTGTTTACTCCATAAACAAACAAATTAAATATTTGACTACATTAAACATTCACTTATACTTTCACAACCATTTTGATGATGCTCATAATTGTATCTAAACCTATGGCTCAATAGCTAATACAATAAGTTATCATATATTCCAGTTTACACCCAACCATTTCAACAGTATGTAGAACAGTAAAGATGATCTTAGTAGACACACAAATTTTCAGTTTCTTTAGTGACAAGAGGAACTTACAATCTTCTAACTAACCATACAGCCGTTAACCTGTTCAAAAAAACAACCAACATTTATGGAAAACAAGGATCCATCAAATCAATTTCATCACCTGTGGAAAAGACAGCCAGTGCATTATTTGGCATATCTATGTAGGAAGTAAGCAAACCACAAATTTGTCTTTGACTTGACTTGGCAATTTGTAATCTGGCATTCCTCAGGGCAGGATCTGGTTTAAGACAAGAAATATTTATACCCTATCTGTGCCATTTAAAAATGTTTTTCCTTTTATAAAACCAAATCACGTATCATTGAAGTACCTTCCAGTGTTATTTCAACTCTTCTTCTGCTCTTTTAAATTGCAGCCAGTCTATACATGCGGGCTCACAGTAAGCAACACAGAGTTACATTTGTAAACTACTGCTCTTTGGATTTTTATTAATGTTCCTAATGTATAATATAATAAAGAACTATGCATTAATTTATGTCTTATACCTGTACCGTTTTTTGTGTGAACATGTGCATGTATGCTTGCTGTTTCCTTTATTTCACCCATGAAAGCGGTAGTTGTTGTGTCAGCTGTTCTTTTTAATAATCGCATACTAAATGACTAAATGATGCAAACATATTTAGCAAGAATCAATCACTTTGAAATAACCATGTGTTTCTTGAAAGGTTCTTATCCAGTCACTTCTTTTTGGTCGTAAAATGTCAGTGCCTTGCCCAGGAGTGGATGCCTAAATGCGTACAGGAATCAGTGATACACAAGGAAAAACTACAATTTAATTTTATTTCATTACAAAATTTCTATGCACATCAGAGTAAAAGGCATTCAGACGGGAAAAATACAGACTTAAATAGAACACAAGTACAAAGGTTTATAGCTAATAGAGTGTAAACTGTTGATGATTTTAAGGCACTTACAAAGGAGTTTCTTCCATGTCAAAACTGTAGCATTCTACAACCTGCAAAGCTGTATGATTCCAACAATAAACACAGCCGTTATCAGGATCGGCATAAAATAAAAGGAGGATTTCAAGGAGAAAAAAATATGAATTTCAGTGTTAGACCAAAATTCAGGGCAAGGACATACTGCCCTCACAGTAACCCGGGGTAGAGGGTATACTTGCCTCATTGGAATGCAGGTTAGGGGTATACTAGCCTCCCTGAAACACAGGGTATGGGGTATACTGACCTCACTGTAACCCAGGGTAGGAAATATATTGTATCCACTTCACTGGGACTCAGGGTTTGGGGTGTTATCCTCCCTTAAAGCAGGATAATGTGTATACTTGCCTCATTGGAATGCAGGGTAAAGAGTATACTAGCCTCCCTGAAACTTGGGGTAAGGGCATCCTAGCCTCTGTGGTACTCCCTAAGGTGTATAATCCTGCAGCAAGCTAGCACTTGTCAAAGGGTCTGGAATTGGTCCGCTCATCATGCCCAACCCATTGTGGGCAAATATTATCATTTATAATTAATTTAAATGAGACAGAGGGGAAAACTGCCAGAGCCAGCAGGCAAAAGTAACATGCCTGTGGTCGAAAGATGTGGAAACACATGACTTGTATGTTTCCCTGAAGGTTGCTTTGACAAAGTAATAGCACACTGGGGGTTCATTACTGAAGTTTGTTTTAAAAAGCAAAGCAGGCCTCATACAAATGAAATGAAGATTGCATCAAACTTCAACACGGGCAGCTCCATCCTGCCCAATTTTTATTCATGGTAAAATCTGCTCTCTGAATATGGGGTATACAAACCTCGTGAAACCCAGGGTACAGGGAATACTTGCCTTCATGGAATCCAGGGTAAAGTCTGCTCTCTTGATATGGGGTATACTAGCCTCCCTATAACTCAGGGTATGAGGTATAACTGTCAAACTTTGAAAATGCGCTTCAGTAATAAACCGTAGGATAATTACTCTTGCTGACGAATCATGATATTGTGTAGGTGGGATTCCTTTTGGAGGTGACCATTCAAAACCAGAACATTCTCTGGAGGTCCTTGATATATGAAACCTGAATATCATCAATCCCATATCCCTAAATATGTACCATACAGTACAGCTAGTTATCACCTGGCCTTCCTCGACAGTACAGTATAAAGGTCCAAAATAGGGAACTGCTTCTGTATGTCTCCATGTACACAACACAATAAACTGCAGATTATTGTTTGAAGCCACTGCCCAACTGCCACTTCCTCACACATCGACTGGCTACAATCGTTGCCATCTCTTCGATAAGTGGGTGCTTTTGACCCTAATACCACAATCCCTATATAAGACTGCAGCCAAATGAAAACAGTAGTCTCTAGACGGATCAATTATATTTCTCTCCAAACATGAGGCGCGTGTTATTATTATGATTTGGTGGTATCTGTTGTTAAATGTGGTGCAGTGTCTCAGTATGCCACCTGGGAAGGTATGTAAGTGTTGGTATGGAAACATCGAGGGTCCAATTATGATAGAGAGAGCCAGACACAATTATGACAGAGAGAGCCAGACACCTTGACCGCAAACACTTAAGGGGATAGAGGTGGAGGGGCAAACGCCTATATTTACACTCTGGATTTTTTCAGGCAGGTTTTTATTTGACCTGAGGAGCAAAACCCCTTTATTACTCTAAAAAACCACAGACAATGAATTGAATGTTTTTTTGTTGCAGGTTCAATTCAATTCAGCTGGAACATTGGCCTTGCCCTAGGGGGGGTTTTGGGTAAACTGATATAGGGAGCTGTGCTCAGTTCACTTCGTAAAGGTTACTAGCTCTACAAAAGGCACGTGTAAGAAGTTTACAGCATGAGAAGTGTCCTTACATTGCTAGCATTGCTAGCTCTTATCTAGAGCAATGTACACAACTTTAGCATTTTATTACACAGTATCCATTTATACAGCTGGATACATACTGAAGCAATTCATGTAAGGTACCTTGCTCAAGTGTACAACAGCAGTGTCCTAGTTGGGAATCGAACCTGAAACCTTTCGATTACAAGCCCAATTCCCTACCCATCAGACCATCAGAGTCAAATACGTAATTGTTTTGATTGAAAAACATTTCTATGCTTTACTGAGCTTGTCTGGTGTAATAGAACCTACAAAATACTATCAGAAAGCGCAAACCCTGCCTTCTGGTCCTTTTGTTGGCTCAATTGCACCAGGCAAGATCAATCGAGCACAGAAAAGATTTAAAAAATATTTCAATCCAAAACAATGACACATTTGACCCAGGTCTGCCACCTATTATACTACACTGCTGTCCCAACTACCGCCATGTTGTGTTTTTCCTTATAGTACAACACCTTTCACTGGAGCTGAAGCTAGCTGTTCAATAGTGTGCATTATTGCATTAAGTGGCTATGCTGTAGCGTTTGGGCTGTACTGTAGGTAAGAAGCAGTGGTACGCATCCCGACGGCAGGGGCAGTTAAAAAGTGTACGGTCCCACGATGATGGTGAGCCGTAGCAAGGAGCTGGAGCGGTAGTTGATGACGCTGTTGTGCGTGATCATCTCCAAATCCACAACCTGCTCCCGTGGACCCGACAGCGGCTTGGTCACCACCAGCATCGCGCTCAGGTTACTGGAACGCTGGAAGAGGTAGCGGGAACGCCGGAAAAATGGAAGGAAGAACAACAGAAAAACGGGAGAGAGGAAGGAAGGGGGAATGAAGGAAAATGGGAGAGAACAGGAGAAAATTAAAGGCGAGAACTCACTTCAGGGTTCTGCTTCCCCATATTACTGCCTCATCTGTACAGCCCATCCCACCTTTAGCATTAATTTAACACACAATTATGGAGCAACTACACAGTATGCTTACAAATTTGGAACAACAGAAACCCTATTGTATTGTGTGTGTGTGTGCTTCCTGCTGCAGCCCTGTGTAATCTCTGATATTCAGGTCTATACCACACAATGGCCAATAAACTCTCGGTAAGACCTGGGTCAAAATACAATTTTGAAATGTAGGCTTTGAAATGCCTGGGCCTGGTCTGCAAGAGTCTCAGGACTCACCCTCAGGAAGAACTCCCCATCCTCGTTCCCGACCTTTATCTGGAAGGAGTTGTGTGTGTTGTGGTAGATGTTGGTGGCCTGGATCTGAAAGATGTCCGCCGGGACCGTGTGTTCCGACAGGATGCTCATGTACTTGTACACGATTGTCGTGGGCAGACCTTGACAGGCGCTCGTCACTGAGGGACAGACGCAGCGGCTAGGTACACAGAAACACCAAGTCCGTTTCAGTGCCTCAGGAAAGGAAATTAGGTGGGTAGGCAATTCAACAAACAGCCAATCAGATGAAGGTGGACAATTCCAGAAATAGAGAGTCAGTTTTTTTTGGTGATTTAACATCTAATCCACCTTCTATAGCACAGTGTCCCCATCACTGTGGTGGGGCACTGGAGGTCCATTTGCGATTTCCCAGGTGGCCTCCACAAGTACTAATCAAGCCCAAGCCTGGTTAGCTTCAGTAGATGGACTTAAGAAGGATCTAGAGCAGAAACCTTGTGACATATTTGGACAAATCACAAAAAATGAGATTTCCATTTCATAAATGTTTCAGAAAATGTAACGTATGTATCTGCAAATAAAAGCATTCCCTCTATATTTCATCTGAATAATATTATACATATTAAAATACACATATTTTATTCATATCTCTCTCTGGACTGAGGTGAGTGTTTGTGAGGGGAGGGGCTCACTTTTCAGCAGTCCTCACATAGGGCTCCTGGCAGGAGTTTCTGGGATAGCAGCGGAACCCGCCGTGGTAGTTCTGGCACCTTTCGTCATCCCTACAGGTGTGGCCCCTGTCGCACTCGTTTATGTCTGTGAGACGACAGGAAAACACCATCACCATTTACTTACTCTATTCCATTCCATTCTGTCCTCCATCCATCCGTTATCTGACCCACCCATTTGGGTGATCCTCGGCGTACTTGTTAATCAAGGAAATTTAATGAAAACAGGTGATCGGTTTAAAGGAAAGGTTTGGGCTACCCCGGTTTTCAGCACAAGCATCGCCACTGCTGCTTACTACTGGTCATGGTCGCAGAGCCTATCCCAGCATGCCTCAGGCAAGAGGCCGGAATATACCCTGGACATACCACTAATCCAAGGCGCCATAAACCATTAACTCACACACCCATACCTAGGGGCAATTTAGACTCTCTAATTAAACTTTCATTCATGTTTTTGGACTGTGAGAGGAAATCAGAGTACCCGGAGGACACAGGAACAACATGCACTCAGGCTGAGATTCAAATGTAAATTTAACTTCAATACAATGGAGAAAATACACAGCAGAATCAAGGCTACATGGCAGAATTAACATTCCATTGCATAATCAAAGCTCTACAGTGGAATTAAAGGGACAGTGGGTCATCTGAAGGGAGACCCAGCAGCCATGTTTCAGATTCCACATGTACAACAGCTTCACATCAGTTTTACGTTCTTACAGTAACAATGAAAGTTCTGTTTCTCTATGGGGACCTCAAGCACCCACTGTGAGGACTTCAGGCACACACTGTGAGGACTTTATGGAGACACTATGCTGAGCCACAGATGCTCAACACTTCACGGCTCCACAGAAAATGCCATGCTTGCCCAATACCATCTCCAACACTAGCATTCACCAAGCCCGCTGAACAAGGAAGAACATATTGTTCACACTGCTGGGCCAACTACTAGCGCAGCCACCCGGTACCTCCCCCAGCCACACGGTCGCCACTGCGTTACACCCCAACTCCTCATGACCTTGGCCTCTTCCTGACACAACAGAGAGGCTTAAGGGAAGAGTAACAGAAGCTTTTCGGCACGGCCCAAGAGCCGCAACCCCTCCGAAAAAAGAAAGAAAAACAACAGTGCCTGACTTCGAAAGGTCAGAGTCAACCACAAGAAAAAAAAATCAAAAACCTTTGCTAGCGAATGCAAGTGAAATGCCGGTTACGTGCCGAGGAAGTTTGCTGTATTTGGTCTTCTGAACCGAACATTCTTTCCATGACAGGCTCAAAACAGCGTGCCCATATTCCACAATATATCTCCCACCTAAGCTCCCTTTTTGGGAAGGCTGCTCCAGGTTGGTGGGGAGAGGGTTGGGGGGGGGGGGGTACTTAATTGTGAAGAAGCCCATACCTTGACATAGCCTTGATCCCTGGAGCTGGTACCCCTCTGGGCAGGAACAGGAGTATCCGCCAGGATTGTTCACACACTGATACTGGCACATGTAGTTAGAGAAGCTGCACTCATCGATATCTGCAGGCACACCACACACACATGCTTGCCACAAAGTCTCAGGTCGCTAAGTGACCCAAACCTGGGTAAAATAATATTTTATCATATTTGAAACACTATTAATATTAGCCCATATTTGACTAAAGGCTAAAAATATAATGTTACGAATGACAGCAGGGTCATTCTGTTTGGCGGAAGAAGAAACCCTTTGTGACCAATGACTAAAAAGTAGTAAGTTAATAAAAACCCAGGGTGTAGCCTCATATGTTAATGGACAATTAGAAAAATGCCAAATCTAATTTGTGATCAACACAACTACCTTGACAAGTGTACCAAAGGCATTCCAAGTTAACCCTTTCAACACTGGCAAAAACCTGACCATTTAACATTCAGAGGCATATCAGCCATAGAACTTTTAATGGATAGCATGATCGGTTGGATATAAAGTCAAAACAGTTTAAAATACAATGTAGGCTTTTTTTTTCCTTCTAATGACCCACCTTAACCCCCTCTCATGAACAGAGGTACTAACACTGTGAAATTATCCTTTGAGTCCTTCCGAGAGTTCCACATAATTTTCTGAGGGAAATGGAGAGAAGTGCTCACCCTGGCAGGATCTGGAGTCCGACGCTAGCTCGTAGCCCTGGTCACACTGGCAGATGAAGGAACCGATGACATTAAAGCACTGGTGCTGGCAGGGGTTGCCGCCCTCACACTCGTTCACGTCTGCAACACAAACGGTGCTGGCTTAGATCAGGGTCCTCACATCCCCATCAACATACAACTGAGCGGCCAGTGGGGGGCGCAGTTGGGTACAAATCCATTTCAATTCAGTCAGTTCAGGAAACTGATTGAAATTCAATGAATTGATTGAGAAATCATAAAAAAGAACACAGTTTCCATATATCAATGGTTATGTTTAACAGTTAATGGTACCTATTCATACCATTCATACCGTTCTTTTGACGATTCAGCAAATGCCAGTTGAAAAAAGAAAAGAAAACAACCAAAAATAATAATTTTAAGTCTAACCAGCCTAACTAGTCTTTAAGGCTTTAGATGCTGGTGAAATTTGAAAACACTCCTACAAACCCCTTAGAATAAAAATAAAAAAACATAAACAAAACATAAACATCACAATCATATAAAAGAATAATTTGTTCAAAATTATTATTATTATTTTTATGTAGGCAACCTGCAAGTAGCTAACCCGGTGCATGTGCATGTCTGAGATACATGTGGCCACAGGACTACCACTGTCTCTAATGTAATACAGATCAGAAACAATGGTTTCTCTCCATAGTCAACATTTTACCTGTTTTTCTTTATGCAGGTGAAAAAATTAACTGAAAATGTTTTAAATTTCTTTGAGGGAATCTAGAATTGTTATCTGGTTGGACATGTCAAATACTATGTTACCCACTGGCCTTGGAAAGATCACCTTCTTTGGGCACTCCCATAACTTTAAAACTTTCATTCACATTTTTCCAGAAAAATTCTAATTCACATCAAGCTCCACCAGGCTTGTGAAGTAACATGCTAATCATTTGTATGACAAAAGCCTGTGGGATTCAAATTGCTGTCAGTGAAACCATTTGAGCAAAAAGTAATAAAAATGGATGGCATCGACGATTGGTAGTCAAGAGAAAATAGGGGTAGGATCACAACCCCCATCAGGCTGTTTTTAATCAGCCTGATAAAAAGGAAGTCTTCTGAAACTAGTTGAGAGGGTGGTGGGAAAAAGAAAAAAACAGTCAGGTGTTTCATACTTGTGAATTATCCTGTCTGTTCTTCTGTGTCTCGTGGCTCATAAGCTTGTAATTTAGTGCTGCCTGTGAGGACTGGGCACGGTGTTTGTGCAGTAAAGACAGAGGGGCCCTTAATGGAGGATTAGGAGGCGGCCGTAATCCCTGTGTCCTTCTCTCCTCTCTCTCTCTTTCTCTCTATCTCTCTCTCTCAGATCTTTCTCATCTTTGAAGTGTCATTTGCACCTCTGCTTTTTTGGTTGATTGGCGAGTCTGGGCAGGCAAGATCAGAATGTAACATTTTTCATTCCAAACGGCAATACCCAAACACAGTGCTAACATTATGGACTACACTCTGCCAAGCTGGATAACATCTTCATTAAACATCCATCATACCTCTCTGCTAAATGCTTTTCCACTCAAGAACAAATACAATCCTGTGGTAGCTAAAAAAGCTGAAAAAATAGAATTAAACTACAACTGTAGAATACCATTTATGGGCACTTATACAAACTCATCATAATAATAACATGGACTTTCACAATCTATAGAGTAATGTTATTGGACAAGCAGGTACACCCCCTGGCCCTATCCTACTCCTTAGCTCTTCCACATAATGGTCTAAAAGCCGGATCAGAAAATGTACCTGACTATACCTACACTACTCATCTACATGGCTACCCCCAATACAATATCACTGCCATGTATCACTTACAACTTGATATTCTAGCACTTTGATGTCATACTCTTCATCTTGAAATTGTAGCTCTTTAACATATCGCTTCTAATCATGCCTCACTTCTAGTTATGACATGCCATAACTTTACTGACTTGGCCTATATTTGCCATGAACTAGATTTCATGGAAATGGATAACTGATACTTTATGATAATTCTACCTTATCTGACCTAGTATGTTCTATAGTTGTTCCAATGACCCTCAGTAGGCACTTAGTGCGTGTTGTTTTGGATAAAAACATAACATAAATGTACAGTAATGTAAAGTAACCAGACAGAAACTTACAGTTTTTTGCTGAGGTTTGCTTTTGATTTTCAAAGAAAAATCCTAAGGGAAGTCACACACCTGGAGCCAAACCCTGTACAGGAGTGGTTGTTGCTGGCCAGGCGTAGGCCAGATGTCTTACCTATGCAGGAGTGGTTGTTGCTGGCGAGCTTGTGGCCTGTGTTGCACTCACAGTGGTAGGAGCCCTCAGTGTTGATGCATCGGTGCATACAGTAATGGGCCTGGAGGCACTCATCTCTATCTGAGGGTTTACAGCAGAAATACACATACGTACACATGAGAGTATACACACAAAGACATATGTATACCTGAAAACATACAGCGAGAGGCATATGTACATATGCGAATATACACACAAAGGCATCCTCCAAAGCACAAGGCATACTGTAAGCAGCTGTTAAGAAGCTCAGCTCACACAGACATGAGTGGGAGGAACACACTTCATGTGCATTCAACAAATGACACAACAGGGTTCGCTAGTGAGCAAAGAGATGCAAATCTCAGCTGACTACACCCATCCTATCCCTGACACCAGAAGTCTGAAATCCCAATTCTGAAAATGAAAATTCTCCACAATTACATTACAATATTATTCAGCCAGGAGGTAGACCTAATTAGGGAAATCAGCTGACAGAGTTAAAGTGTGGCACAAACTTTAACTATCCGGCAGTGGTGTGAAGTCTCCCCATGGGGCTAATGGCCACAGTCAGCACTGGCATGGTTCAACCTGACTCGATGGAACCTATCCATGCACTAGTACAGAGCCATGGCAGGATGAGCCACCCAGCAGCCCCCTTGAGTGTCACTTTTGAGTGGGCTGAGCTCAGGGCATCATGGGAAACACTTACCCACACACTGATCTCCGTGTTTCTGGTAGCCAGGCGGGCACTGGCAAGTGTAGGAGCCTCTGGTGTTGTGGCAAACCTGATCAGAGCTGCAGGTGTGCATCTCTGTAGCGCACTCGTCTATATCTGTGTGACACAGGAAGGAGCCGAAAGTCACTATTACGATGGGAAAAAGTTCATGACCTGGGACAAATCTGCATTTTATATACTCCTCACTGACCGGTCAAAAAAACGAATCTTTCATTCAGAACAAAACTTGTCTCATATAATTGAATGATCTGGTTAGTGAACAATACAGCAAATAACCATTTTTGAAGCCCAAAAACTCCTTAATCCAATTTTGTGAAATAACCTGAGGCTAAAAAGAAGATTTTAACAAAGTCGATCAATGTGCAGGAAGTGCTGGAGGACTGTGACTTCTCAATCACCACAGAAACAGAAACATTTGTGAACTCCATGGAACCATGGAATAGAGAAAATGCTGACAATCGCCTTGGATAAGAGTGTCTTCAAAGTGTGAGAAAGGCAAAAGATACCAGAAAAATTAAGATAAATGAGGTGGACACCCTTCCCTCCCCTGTAGGTCAGCCATCAATCCTCATGAACCGGTCTTATGTTTTCTCTGAGCTGTTTGGGTGTTATGCTTTCATTCCTTAGTGAAAATTGTTGTATGTTGAATGTTGGCAGTTGATCAAAAGGGGGGAGAGGTCTAATCTAGTTAGCAATGGGTGTGGCGAACGGGAAATGGTTGATCGTATCTCCCCTAAATGGATGAGTCAAACAGGAAAATCCTATGAAGTGAGCTGCAGCTAAATCACTGGGGCCTGTGAAGCAGGTGTTTCGAGCTGTGTACCCCTGGAGGGCCACAGTGTGTGCAGGTTTAACCCCAGTCCTGGAGGGCCACAGTGTGTGCAGGTTTAACCCCAGTCCTGGAGGGCCACAGTGTCTGCAGGTTTAACCCCAGTCATGGAGAGCCACAGTGTCTGCAGGTTTAACTCCAGTCCTGGAGGGCCACAGTGTGTGCAGGTTTAACTTCAGTCCTGGAGGATCAGTGTGTGCAGGTTTAACCCCAGTCCTGGAGGGCGACAGTGTCTACAGGTTTAATCCAGTCCTGGAGGGCCTCAGTGTCTGCAGGTTTTCTTGTGGACTCTATAACCATTCATTGACTTAATTTAAGCATTTAGGTGCTGAATCGTGCCAAAAACAGCAGAAACTGCCACCCTCAAACTGTAGAAGTATGATAATAACAATTATTATTATATAAAACTGAGCAAGCCACATGGGTGAAATATAATTGTCATAGCACTGTGTACGTGGTTCAATCAGCAGTGCCACTCACACAGTGGAGCAGCTTAGCTTGGTGGACTGCCAGGCGAGGAAGAAATGCAAGCTGTCTTGAAGGGCCTTGAAGCACGTAGACCAGGGATCATCAAATCATGGACCTGCAGGGCCTGTTTTCCACCCTCTTTTTACCTGGGAGTCAGATGTGAGGACAGTCTGGCCAATCAGTGGCACTAACTGTTCAGGTAATTACCCGGGAGGAAAGAAAACCAGGACTGGATTTGGATTCAAGGGCCAGATTTAATTATCCCTGACATATATGTTCTGAAATAAAGGTACAGTATAGCTACATTCTTTAAGGAACAGCTTTTCCAAATATACCCTGAAAGTACATTGGTGCTCCATTTGGGAACTAAAGAAATTTGCAAATGAATTATGTAATGCTAGCTAAGGGTATAATTGTATGTACCTATAGAGTACAACCCAAGGAACAAGATTTTGCACCATTTTCTGGCACCTTTTTTCATTTTTTGATTGTACTATCCTTCCATCAGCGGAAAAGGCTCACTTCAGAAGAATCTTTCAAATACAGAACTGAGAGTCCACTAACAATGGCACTATTATGCAAGTATTAGGGCTCACTCCTACAGTGAGGATGTACAACATCTTTCTTCCTCGCACTTTTTGTTTTTGTTCACACGCACATATCTCTTGATCTCTTTCTCACACATACCCCCCATGAGAAATCCTTAAATTTATTACACTGCTGACAGAAAGCCATATAAAGGGATATTGTCTATCTCTCGTAGATACTCCCCATGTCATACATCACAAGGAATATGACGACTGTTCCAGGTCAGCATAATCTCTGGAGCCTCGTTAGCTTTAGCGTTAGCGTTAGCATCCCTTGGATCTGCCAGTAGCCTCCTCCACCTCCAGGGAATATGGGAAAGAAACCCCAGCCAAGGGCCCACCCATCTGGATGTTCAACGGAAAGCTGTGCCAAATGAGCCACAATCACATTCTCTGTAAAGGAGAGCAGTTCATTCAGCCTGAGCATTATCATTGTCCGTATCTTTGATTTAAGCCATTCTTTATGCACCTATCTGTCTTTGTAAATTCCACCTTCTTTTATTGTTCCCATCAAGAAAGAGTGCATTTTATCGCAGGAATACAGGCGAAAGATAGCAGTAGCTCAGGCAGTTTGGATGGTAATAGTCCTCAGGACGTGTAACTGTGCAGAAGATATCCGATGGCTCATGGAGTCCTATGGCTCAGTTGGGAGAGTATTGCACAAGCAATACCAAGGTTGCGAGTTCGAAAGCCAGGGGATTACATATACAGAAACAATATATGCAGTCATAATCCTGTATGTTGCTTTGGATAAAGCTTCTTATAAAAAGCGTATCTGGTTTTCTCTCCAGCGTGTTTTGAGCCTCAGTGAAAACGCTACACGCGACCACATTTTCAGACGGATACATAACATTACAATTTATCAGACGTTGGTATCCGTGCTTACATTCTTTCCGCTGTTCACAGTATCCATTTACACAGCATGATATACCCCTGCTGAAGCTATTCATGCAAGAAAGCGGCTTAGATCCTGGGTACCACAGTTTCATGCTCAACGGTTTCAAAGTGTTAATATTGCACTCCTGAAATACATTGTTTCCCAGTGCGACGGTGAGTTTTTAATACAAGTTAGGATTTCCTTTTGTGTTCTTCACGGTTCAAGAGTTATTAAACCAGATCGATGTGACCAGAACCTGCTGCACTCCCAACACTGACATTTGTGAAAGCTAATGCCTTTGTGCTGTTAAACGACACCGTCTCATTCCACTTGTTGTAAAACAAACTGGGCTGCATTTGAGGTTTGTGTGGGGGATCGATCTGCCATTATAGGGCTTCCACATCATTCCAGGCTGGATTTATTGCCTATCCTGCCCATTTGATCTCAATATCTTACTCTGGAGGGTAGGGGGTGGGTGGGTGTTTTTAAGGGCCACCGAGGGGGGGTAGAGGCCCACCCTGGACAGGCCTCAAAGAGAAAGGGCCCCAGCAGCACTGACCCTCACTGCGATTTTATCGGTGCCTTAATGTGATCCCCGAGGCCCACTGAACCCTGGAACAGCTGGGGCGTGTTAAGAGTGGAAGAGTGGCCTCGTACCAGGTCCAGGGAGGACAGGAAAGTGGAGCAGAGGACCTGTGTGCGCTTGTGTACCTGTGTGTGAGTGGTGTGAGTTTGTGGATGTGTACCTGTATGAGAGTGTGTGTGTGTGTGTGTGTGTGTGTGGGAGTAGGAATTCGGAGTACTGGGTGACTTTTTGGTGTGTGTGTGTGTGTGTGTGTGTGTGTGTGTGTGTGTGTGTGTGTGTGTGTGTGAGCGTGTGTGTGTGTGAGCGTGTGTGTGGCGTGTGAATTTATTATGCGCTGAAGAATACATAACTGTCATGAACCTGAAGTACTGGTGGAATAAGTTTCAACCTACAAACAGACAAACAGATTGAGCTGGCATTCAGTTCACAAAGTGTCATGAGAGTACACACTTTCCACCCAAAAAAAACACAGGGAACTTCTGACAACCAAAAACAACAGCAGCTGAAACTTGTCTTAAAACTAACGCTTGGCCACAACAAGTGGAAGTTGTTTTTTGTGACCCAACTTTTACTGACAGGCTAGAAGTTCTAGGAATTACAAAATCACAGGTGCATTTGGTTTGTTTTCACTGAGTCACTGGAGTGGAAAGTGGGACTGACTCCAAAGAACAACTTGAGTCATATTATCTGTCAGATATTCTATTTGGTTCAATTTATTAGGAGTGGTAAATCTTGAAAAGCACAGGCAAAACTGTTTTAAGTTAATCATCCAAAATAAATTCCCAACTCCCATTTATATGCCTGCCAAACATGATGACAAAGGGTATGACTTCTTCACTCTGGAAATCCACATATGTGTCACCACATTTGCTTGTGCAATAATACTTACTACACAATATTATGTTATTATGCAAGTGACATAAAAATAACACAATATCAATAACCAGTTAATAGACTGTTAGTCTCTGTTATTCAGCAAAACAACTTACCAAAAGGGATCAAGTTAGCGATAACAGAAGATTTGCTTGAGTGTTTTCTTTCAGTGGTATTTAGTACTTTCACCCTTTCATTGAAAGCCCTTCAATAAATGAGCAGGGCAAATCTAGTTTTGGAACGGTGTGTTTACATGAAGTGCCTCCCAGCAGTCCATACAGTACTAAAGCCATAACCGACTCGCTCTTTAATCATTTTTCAGTTGTTTCCACATCTTTGAATGTTCAACTTTGAAAGGTCACTAATACATTGTAGCTCCTAACACATGACACAATAGGACACAAAAACTCTTGTCTAGATCTTGTGCAGCGAGCGGTCCAAAAAATACCACGGGCCAGAGAGAACAGAAACATTTCAATTAACGTTATCTCTGAAGCTATTTCAGGTATTTTTGTGAAACTGCATCTCAGATGTGACCTCAACAGGAAAAATGCATGTGCCAAATCTGGGAAGGGCCTGCCAAAGAAGAATTGATTTCACACAGAGTAATCCCATAATGCCCCTGACAGGGAACCCAAGAAAGCAAGCAGAGAGACAGGCCAAGAAGCTCAAGAATGCGGCCCATACTGGTCTTGTTTTCCATCGTGTCCCACAAACAACTGGTGCGGATACGCTTCTCCAAATCTCCTCATATTATCAAAAGGACATTTTTCATCAACTTATCAAACTCAGCTTCCAGTCCCTGCTTCCCACAGATAAGATAGGAGCCGCTATTAGAACGTCAGAAAAATGTCTTAGCAAACAAAAAAGCACAATGGCTTCTCTCTGACATGTTTTTGTCACATCATAAAGAGTGGTCAAAGACATCCAAGGCAAGCGTTTGCCCCAGGCAGAATGTTAGATCTCTGTCCCTTTAAATCCAATTTTTTCTCCTCAAAAATGCACTTTCCACAGCATAATAATATGCTTGTCAAGTGAAATTGTCTTGGGAAAATGGGAATAAAATCTTGAAATAAGTCAAACACTCTTTGTATTATTGAGCAAAAAGTAATAGAAATTTAAATATCTAAATTTAAATATAAATATACGGCTAAAAAAGACAATTTTTTGCTCTGTGGTTGGACTGTAAGAAATCACTCTCCCCCAGAGAGAAACTTTACAAGATCTTTCTCCTACTGTGCCAGCTCCATACCTCAAAAGAAGCAACCAACTCTCTGCTCCTTGAAAAGAAACTATACCAACTCTCCCCTTCAGAAAGATACTGCGCCAACAGTATAGGTTCTCTCTCTTCAGTAGGAAACAATAGCAACTCTCTATCCCTGAGAAAGAAACCAACTCTCTATCCCTGAGCAAGAAACCACCTCTCTATCCCCTTGGAATCCTTGGCATTTTGCTGGTGTACAGGTATGCAACTCCTGAGCCAAACACCCACCAATCAGGGTAGGGAGACGCAAGCCGTAACCGTGCCAACCAGTGAGTGACAGCCCAGCAGGCATGATTCGGCAGGCAGTAACGGGCGGGGCAGAGCAGATTATGTGATAGATGAGCCCAGTGCGGGACCCTGTCCCACTGCCTCCTGGCCAGGCCGCTACAGTTCCCATAATTCCCTGTACAATCCTGCACATTCCTGCCTCATTCCAGCTGTGTTTTTATGCCACTTTTTTACAGGGGCACGGTCACGAATAAGCTTTGAAAAAGAAAATGTGAAAACTGGGCTAGATCAGGACTGAATTACCTGCATCGTAATTCATTGCGGGTACTCCAAAAAGGGAGAAAATATGTAAAAACTTAAGAGACAACATTCATTGAGATGTAGTAGATTTGACGTGTTTTTTGCTCCCTATCTCAATCTGGTCCACTTACATAAATGTGGCAGGAATTTTAGCGTTAAATGTAACAAACTTTTAGTAAACAGATGACAGACAGACAGACAGCGATAGATAGATAAGGAGAATAAAATGTCAAGCTGAGTATCTCCACGCTTTAAAAATAATAATAAAAGAACCTTGAAATCAATCTAAAAGTGCACAATAGACCAATGCAGAGATGAGAGTACCAAAGTTATGTAAGCTTTCCTTCTAGTCTTACTCAGTATTCCGGCAACCGCAGCAGCAGTAAGCACATTGCGGTAATCAAGCCTCCTAGTAATGAAAGCAGAGTCAGTATCCGCTTTCAAATGACACATCAAAGCTTTCCAGAATATTCCGTGCAAACTCATCAGATTAAGCAATGGTGCTGTTTTCGGATAATTCCCAAACGGACAGTGGGTCAATTTGATTGTAACCATGTACTCTAGATAGAATTTGCTGTGCAAGACTTTTTGCTGACCATTCATAAAATGTTTCAGAACTTTTTGAAGTAAGCTGCGTCATTTTCATGTAGGTTGTGATTCAGCAGGTCAGCAGCTTGAACCTTAAGTGGTTTTCATGATGATGTCAGTGGAAAAACTAGGACACTAGAAAGCAGCAGGACATAGCTGAGTCAACAAAAACAATGTCAACATTTACCACTCATAGCTAGAAATTTCTTGGTTTCCTGTAAATTCTTATTATTGCCTTTACTTACAGGAAATTAGTTAATGTGTTGTTTGAAGCTAGAGTTTGTATCACAGCAGAAAAGTCTAACCCAAACAACACGCTAACAAACACACAGCTGTATAGCATTGATACGCAAATCTCCTCTTCAAATCAAAATTCAGCCTGTTTTCAGTTTTTCAGTTTTCTTTTCTCCCAGGTAATTAACTGAACACTTGGTGCTACTGATTGGCCTGACTGTCTTTACAGGTAAAGGGAGGGTGGAAAACCAGCAGTTCTGAGCCCTCGAGGACCGTTATTTGACTAACATAACTGTATAGTATACTGTATGAGTTGTCACTGGAGATGACAATCAATTGACTGAAGTTGATAATCAATTGCAAAAAAAACTGTACTTCTGGTTGTCTCAACAGAACAAGTTTTCTACGGTTTAATTATAAGCAAAACCTTTGCTGGTATATAATTCCCAGAAGTACAGTTTTAATTTAACCAAATGCATTTCCAATTCAAAACAACAGACTGTTGGTTGATATCTCTGGATTTTCATTGTTTGAAAAATATGGAGGTCAAAAGAGGAGCTGGGGTGGGAATGAGGAGAAGTACTACAGTGTGGAAAAAATGCTTTGGACTGAACAAATAGCTGAAACAAGCCCATAAGGGCTCTCAAAATAACATGGGCAGGTGGGCGACTGTTTTGGGAAAAATGCCTTCTTCCAAACCCTGTCTATTTGATGCTTCAAGAGATGAATAGGGATCAAAGCCTCACTCATGACACATCTTCGCAAACAGACTTTGAATATCAAAGGCCTGCCCCTTTAATCCCAAACTGAGTTGATACACTGCAGGTAACCAGGACAGAATGTTTTATACAGTCTAGAAGACGGCAACTAAACAAAATTAAAAACTGCAGTGCTTTTGAGAGGAGTAACAGAAACGGGAAAACCCTAACACAGCCTACAAGAGTCTGGAAATCCAGAAAACAGAAGGTACCCCTGCGAGCGTCATTCAGCGTGAATGCGTAGCCAGTCTTGTCCAACCAAAATACTGCTGCGGTTGGCTGTAACAGAGCCAACGCTGTCCAAATGTAGACTCCAGAGCTCAACAGATGTGCTAGAGCAGGGGATAACGGCCAGGTCATGTTTTTAACATAAAATCTGACTTAAAGATCCCCTCGGACAGGAAGTTAAAAGAATCGCTCCATAAGCTAGGAAGCTTATTTATAGTCAAAGGACCTTTTCGATAACAGGGCTTGCAGCAATAGCCAATGCCAATAAATATGGCAGGACATTCCAACTTGGGAGAGAAGAAGCAGAAATAGAAAAAGTCCACAAGTCTATAAGGGTAAACCACTCATTTGACAGAATTTGTAAGGAATATTTTTTGACATTTTATGTGCTCAACACTCTTCACGGTTGCATGCTTCTTCAGTTCATGCTACAGAGCTGAGTTCACATCACACTTCTCCGCAAATCAAGAATATGGAATATCATTGCTGAAGATCAACGTTTTAAGTTCCTGTATGCAAAATATTTTCTCATTCATGTTGTACTGTGCAGAATGGGCATTTTCTGGGGGAAGAAATACAGATGTGTATCAGATTTGAAGGTATTTCCTGTCAACTGCTATCATGGCACAAAGACCTCCATGTTATTTTTGCAGGATATGCTCAGTTGATTTTTTTTGGCTGAGGGGCTATGGTTTCTTGAAGGTGTTAATACCCATGCAAGCGACTATAAAAAACACTGGTTAGTTATCTTTATGCGCGCTGTGTCTATTGTTTTTCACCACATCTCTTCAGCCTTGTGTAAACATCATGTGATCTGCAGTTTCCTGGCAGACCAGGCCTTTAATCTAGAGTTTGATGAGTTTGTTTCTGTCTTCAGTGTTTCACTGCTTCTTGAGTTCATGCTTATCATTCCATTCTTATGTTGAAAAAGCATTTTATCATAAGTGATAAATCTAAGGGAAAACAAAATCTCCATTGTAATGTCTCCAAAACAAAACTTAATTCCTGTAAAAGATCCACATGGTGGAAAAACACTCCACCATGACAAATGGACCCCTTGCTTTCAATTGCTGATGTCCTGTTTAAAACACCACCTACAAAACGCAGTAAAATCTGAGGTATGTTCTTCTCATGCCAGAGATTTTGGTGGTATGTCTGGGAATGCGTTGAATCATACATGACATTCAAAGTGTACACTATCGTGTCCCATCATGTCCTGTTGCTGCCTGCAAGAGCGCAAGCTTGGCAAACACAGGAAACCAAAAAAATGCGACTGAATTGTGGATAGTTAACTGTGAACTATTAATGCCATCAATAATTTGTATAGGACTACAAGAGGAGTACATAACATCTTTTCGAACTGAAAGTTTTAGTTATGAAAGACTGAATCCATTGATTGATTAGTTGGTTTTTGGTTCATTAGACTAAAGCTAAATCCATGCAATTGCAATGTATACTGATTTTACAATTTCATTTTATAAATTTCAGGCTTGTTGTCAGAATTAGGCTAATATAAAAATATATATGACACCACATGGGACCTCATGAAACATAGCAAATATCTTCATATATTTTTTATTTGTATCTGTACCTCTGAGAAGTGCAATCAGCGCAGTACAGATAACAGGTACCCACTTTTAGTGATTCGTCTTGGTCCGTTTCCACCACTAACATGTTCAGTTTCCATGTGACTTATGATAATTCGTAATGGAAGATAAATTACTTATTGTGGAGAAGGCTCAAAGACGCCATTCTGGAGAATGCGGTGACCTGGTCACCTGGACTATCCCCCCACTGCTGTCCAGCCTCCCCTTCACCCCCCATCTCGGGAGTGTCACCTAGCCATGGCTAATTTTATTAGCATTAGCACTGACTGTGTTGGTCCCTAAAAGACACATCCTGAGCCAGCCAGAGGAGGATGGGCTCCCCCCCTTGAGTCTGGTTCTCCCAAGGCTTCCTCCTACTGGCCATCATGGAGTTTGTCCTTGCCACTGTTGCCCTAGGCTTGCTCTTGTGGGGGTTCAGGCCAGGGTTTTCTGTGAAGCGTGTTGTGACTCTGGATAAGAGCATCTGCCAAATGCAAATAATGTAATGTAATGTGACTATTGTTTGTGAAATGCACTATACAAATACATTTTGATTTGCTTTGCAGGCAAACTCTGATGATGGCCTTAAGTCATGGAAAGAGAACTTCAGCAGATGGGGTCAAGTGCCCCCCACTTGTAAATTCACCTGGTTTTCAACCAAATTATCTTTGCAACACGTTAAGGTAGCCCTAGTGTGGTGGCCATTGATGGCATGCTCCTAGTTTGCACCAACTCTCCCACAATCCTACCCTCCCAGTTATGGGATCCAGACTTCCTATCCTGGGAAATGGTGAGGTGGTGTAAGCGCTATTTGATACGGCAAGATTTCTGCAATAATGAATTTATGGAGTCTTAACTGAGTCAATGTCTGGGCCTTATGCAAACTAAGCATTAAAATACAGCCCATTAAGCACCTTCCACAGCAGAATGCCATCCAAAAGAAACAGGCCGGGATTAACACAAATTAAAAAGGGAAATGTAAACACTGGCTGTTTTGTACCATTCTCTGGAGAGTGCAATTCAAATAGTTGAGCCAGAATGAGATGTGTTGTAAAAAGGGCTTTCTGGTGTCCTTTTTTCAAACAGACAATTATCTCCAGTGTTTGGACTTTGCCTTTCCCTGCAACACTCCGGGGAAAAAAGTGGTGAAATTCTAAATGCACAAAAACTCTTTACAGCTGATCGTCATCTGGACTGCCTCAATCTGAATGCCCACTAGCAGACTGCTGTAAAATGTAAATTTGCAAAACACTGGCAGATCAACAGCTATGCTATGCTAACAACAGACTGTTAGTGGGCTCTTGTGGAAACTGTATGCATGCTAGGTCAGGCTAGGTGGATTAATAGTCCGTAGCCAAGTACCTACCAGATAGGGATATTCTTTTTCTTTTTGTTCACATTGAAACCCATAAATTGAAGTAATGAACCAAAAAGTGATCAGTACTTGTGATTTTATTTTTCTGGGGAGCAGGGGATGAAATTGAGACATGTCAAGTAGTCTTGGCCATGAAACTCAACCTTGTCCATTACTGGTACAATGCTCAGACAAGTTCGAAGCTAGCTTGCTAGCAGTTGATTAAAGGTCTAATTAGCCTACGTAGCCCAAGATTGCCAGCGAAAAACTCTGTACAGAGTGCTTTGCACCAATCAAAACGTTTTTGAAATGACTCTGGCATTCGGAGAATTCTCACTTAGTTGACCTATCAGACTATAAATAAATAAATCCAAGCAATACAATTATTTTTTGACCTTTAGCTTTCATTTTATTTAAGTATCTTCAATCCCCTTGATGCCATATTTGCAAATTCGCAAAGTATTATGGGACTTCGAGCGAGCGTAACAGGTTATCACAATAATCAGGTGTCCATTTGCAGTCACGAGCGAGACATATACTGTATGTAAAAATATACCAAAGTATATCGTGAAATGGCACATATTTTACCTAACCACTTTTAGCCTAATTATTATTCAAGCGAAGAAATGGAATACTAGTCGGGTAGTGCTTCAGAAAGCGAATTAAACGCGACTCAAAATGACGTGACTCGGACAGCGAATGCAGATTGGTGCCATCGTGCTTCTCGTCTGCCGATGCCGCCGATGCCGTTTCTTTCAAACACAACTGGAGGTTAGTAAAGCTGTTCTATTCAAAGTTCTTGATAATATCTTTTTTCTGACGAAGAACCATCCTGTCATGTTCTTCCTCATAAGCCTCATACGTTTCTTTCCATCCTCAACTGTGTTCACTATCGCAGCCATCCAAAAATTCTTACGTGATTTCTCCTTAGTCTTTTTTGGCGATCATATTTGTAGTAGTGATCACATGGAAACCAGCCTTTGATATAATCATAGCACAATGTTAATGCAAAACCTTCTTACACTAAAAAAAGTTACAAAAAAAATTATCTTAAAAAGGTACACTTGTCACTTGTCACAGGACTGACACCATACAGGTAACTAGAATTGTACCCCAAAGCCATGAGTTTAATAATTCAATTGTAGATGTCTTGCTTGTAATGGGTGTTTATTACTATCCGAAGAACATAAGGGTACATTTGGGAAATCTGTTCCTTGAAGAACAAAAATGTACCTCCGCTGTACCTTGGGAACATGAGTGTAGCATCCCTTGAACTGAAGTGTGCCTTTGCAAGCAAACAAACCAAACACACGAAACAGCAAAGCACATGCAAAATGGTGAAAGCAAATGGAAGCACTGACACCTGTGGATATGACTCATAGCCCTGCCGCCTTTTATCCCAGTAGAAGGAGTGCAATAAATGCACCAGGGAGGCGTCACAGTGCGAGGGGAGTTCACATCCAGATCAACATGGACGCCACCGGCATCACGTCAGCCAAAAAAAGGTTCCACAGGGTGTCATCAAGGAAGGGTTAAACTTAGAACAAGCCTTTGAACCCAAACTTTGGAGAATAAAACACCATTTCAAAAAAAATAAAAGTATACTGCCAGCCCCCCCACCTCCAATTCCCCAACCCTAGAGAGTGCTGTGCTGCTGAACAGGAAAGCGAAAAAAAACTGCCACATCTGCAAGTAATTAAAGACAACCGAGCACCGTGTTTTACTTACTAATGACTTAAACAAACCGGAGCTGCTGGAATAACGCTGGTCATCTCCAGGCCTGGAGAACAGGCAACAGACCTGGAGGAATAACACTGGTCACCTCCAGGCCTGGAGGAGAGGTACCAGAGCTGGGAGAATAACACTGGTCACCTCCAGGCCTGGAGGAGAGGTACCAGAGCTGGGAGAATAACGCTGGCCATCTCCAGGCCTGGAGGAGAGGTACCAGAGCTGGGAGAATAACGCTCGCCATCTCCAGGCCTGGAGGAGAGGTACCAGAGCTGGGAGAATAACGCTGGCCATCTCCAGTCCTGGAGGAGAGGTACCAGAGCTGGGAGAATAACACTGGTCACCTCCAGGCCTGGAGGAGAGGTACCAGAGCTGGGAGAATAACGCTCGCCATCTCCAGGCCTGGAGGAGAGGTAGCAGAGCTGGGAGAATAACGCTGGCCATCTCCAGTCCTGGAGGAGAGGTAGCAGAGCTGGGAGAATAACACTGGTCACCTCCAGACCTGGATAAGAAGTAATAGGGCCACACAAGTCTTACCTCTCTCAAGGTTATCAGGAATACATTGGCTTGTACACAAGAAATTAAGAGTGTCTCCCTTTTTTAATCGTTTAATCATTGGATGAGCATGCCTTAATGCAAGCCTACCAAGCAAAGCACAGCCGAGGCAAGCAACAAAAAACTGACAACATCTGGGTGTCCATAAACTTTAGTGTGCATGGCAACCACGTCCCAGCCTGCAGGAAATGTCCAAAAAATTCCTCGAAGGCGTTATCTAAAAAATTAGAATCCAGTAACATGATTCAAAGATCAACTCATTAAAAAAAATCTATGAAAACAGTGAAAAGTATAGGCTAGTCCTGTTTTTAATCCAGAAGTTCCACAGGAGAAAGGGGGCGCTCAATAAGGAGCGTGACCTTGTAACATCTCTCCGGAACTTTCTAAGCTGTGTAATGGTTCCTGTTTTGAGAGGAATCGGTGAGCAGGCCAAAACATCTCACTGCAGTTTGAGTGAATGTAACTTGGCAGGGAAGGGGGGAAACGAGAGCGGACATCTCTGTGTTTAGCACCACTCTCTGGTTTTGTCGTTTGCTACTAACTGGGCTACCAGACAGCTCTTGCGAAACGTTTGGATGATAGAGCGGGATCAGTTGAGCCAGGGTTGGGGCTCTCCCTCGAAACACCTGCTTTTTAATCTCGATTGCTTTCGAAGCTAGCTGAACCGTTAAACAGTGAGAACCCCTTCCTCCTCCATCCCCTAGTCTCAGATGTACGCTAACCATGTGGTAAAACAGTAAGAGCCACCCTCCCCCCCCCCAACACATTAATAAGCTTCACATCTGTTCTCCCAAAAACAGTTTTGTGGGATTTCACAAAGCCCCAAGTGCAACTGAATCTATTGGGGGGGGGGAGTAATGTCCCTTTTTGACTTCAATCCAAGGAGGGCAGGGGGCGTTCCGTGTTTCTTTCCATTAATGAAAACAAGCACGCTGATGGTAAAACTCAATGTCAGGAATCCAAAACAAGCTCAGCAGTAAATCCTGCTCCAACATGGCACATTGTCAGGTTCGCATTTGTGCAAAACAGTGTAGCTACGGGCTCTTGTGTTAGATCTGTAAAGAGCCTGCTTTTAGCTGGTGCCTGTTGGCATACGCTTGCCCAGTTCAAAACAAACGGCGCTATTGAAGTGTCTTGCAGCGACAACAGAATGATTTCAGGTACCTCCTTTCATGTTTAAAACCAAAACACATTAAGATTTTATAGACATGGAAAACTGAACTATGTGCCACATCAAGCAATGCACCAAAATATACAATTAATGACAAAAATTAATATTTTGCTTCTCCTGTTGTGACGTGTGTTTGTGCATGTGGTTATGTGTAAGTACATGTCTGTGTATTTCTGTGAGTGTGCATGTATGTGCATGTCTATGTGTGTGTGGGCATGCACACATGTGAGTTTGTCTGTAAGTACATGTCTGTATGTACGTGTGTGTGTATACGTGTGCGCATGTGTGTCTCTCCCAGGTAATGAAAAGGCAAAGCGAGTTCAACAATATACTGCCAGCTCTGGGTTTACCTCCCGCTATGTTACGTTCACCTCCCCCACCTACCTGTGGAATTATTTATTTGCCACTCTACAAGGCAGACATTAGGATATTCACAAACAGCCTCTGGGAAGGAAAACAGACTGCTGAAAGAATCAAGCATTTTCACCCCAAATCTGTTCTCCTCCCTGAGCTACGAGAGTGGAGAGGGTCTCAGGTGTTGACTGCTGCTGAGGTCCTTTTTTAGAAACTTCTACCTGCCTCCACATTTACTTTCTATGCTTTTGTTTTATTCCTGACTTGCTGTTTCCAAGTCTCAGTACACCTGCTTGTGTTTTAAAGCTTATCTTCAGTTTACCTTGTTTTGATGTGACCTGGGCATCTGTAGAGAAAAGCTGTACTATTATTATAGTCTTACAGCTTTTGAATAAAGGGCTACAGTATTGTCCTTACGAGGGAAAAACCAGTCCTCTGACATCACGTGTCCATATCTGAGGTGAACACAAACCTGAACCTCCATTCCAACCACATCACAGAACCTACCTTGTCAGACACACATTTCACCTGGGACAAGAGGTTCAGAACTTGTTTTTATACACATTTTGAGATCCAGCCCAAAATAAACCATTTCACTCAACCCGACTGACACTCTCCAGCTGAACAGGGCATCAGCCAACAACAAGCCACATGAGAGAAACATGATCCAAATATCTGCCGTTCAGTTCATATGAACCCAATCCTACAGGTGTGTCCCCACGAAGAGTAAGAAATGAACAGCCACGTCTTAGGAGGCCCTGGGTCCAGTTCGCTTCAGTACAGGAGACAACAAAATCCTTCCTTAGGAAGTCTGCACATCATCAATCAACAGGTACATTAAAAATTTTATATTTGGAGGGGCTCTGGAGTACCACGTCCAGCTAAAACATTGGCTCTTGGTGCAGTAATCTACCTCACAGCCTAGACCCTAATTGTGATTAGTCAGTGTAGCCAGGAGTCTTTGCTAGTTAAAGTCATTTAAATGTAACTTGAATAGTGTTTTTTACACACACAGGCTGGGATTAAATTAATTTGTCCTTAACAATTAAAGACAAGAATATATTTTTTTCTCTCACAAACACATTTTGGGATGTTATTAATATTAGTAAAGCTAACTTATATATTTAACAATTGCATTTACTTTTAAGTCAAATTCCCTATCTCTGCAGTGTATAGCCCATGAGGCTAAATGGTAAAGACCATTTTGTAGACCTGACAAAGATCCACAGGGATCGAAACTCATAAACGGTAAAAGGACCACATTCATATAGCGCTTTTTCCAGCAACGACAGCTGCACAAAGCGCTTCACATTTAATGCCTGTCATTCACCCATTCACACACCAACGGCAAAAGGCATTCCAGCTCGTCGGGAGCAATTAGGGGTTCGCTTTCTTGCTCAGGGACACTACATCGACAGACCCAGAGCAAGGGATTGAACCGGCAACTTTCCTCTGCCAGGCGACCACTCTACCTCCGGAGTAATGTTGGCGCCGTTTGGTGAGAGGGTGTGAGGCCTCACCTCTGCAGTAGTTCTGCTCGTCCAGCGTGAACCCCATGGCGCACTGGATGGTGCGGCCCTGGTTGAGTATCACTCGTCGGTTCTGCGGGGGGCGCGGGGCAGGCACGGGCGTTGGGGAAGGGCTGTCCTCATCCCCGTTGCTGACGTATATCTTGGCATTTTGGGGGAGGCACAGATACCCGCCAAAATGGTTTATGCACTTCATGCCCCCTTTGCAGGCATCTGGCATGAGGGCACACTCGTTAACATCTACAATCAGACACAGAACGGGGGAGAGAACATGTTTGTGTCCAGTAACAGTGTGCATTGTACACTATCACTACAACATTGTACTAAATCAAGATACTTCCTCTGATTTCTCCTTCCTCATGTTCCACTTCAGATTTGAAAAGGATTCAAAATAATTTCACTAAAACAGTGGTTCCCAAACATGGTCCCCCCTGTGTATTTCATAATTTTGTCCTTGCATTAGTCAACACAATGCATATTTGGATCATTATCATTTGTTTGCTTCTGAATTCTGTATTATCTGCCAAGTGGTTAGTTTTAGTGGCCAGGTGTCCACAATTTCACTCATTAGGACCCTATGGATTCACCACATTCTCTAATTTTATCTGTTAAAAATAAGTTGTTTCTATGTCAATACTAGCAATTAGCACAATATTTTATTATTTGTGGCATGCATAACTATTTCTGACCTAACATGGCTTAGGAGGGTAAATAACATATAAAAACATCAATAGCACACAATGGGATTGCAATTGTGATTGGAATGAGCCCCAGGACCGAGCGTAGGAGCCACTGTACACTGAAACATTACAAAACCTTGTCATTATTAACTAATGGCAATCAAGTAAAAGGTCCCAGTATTCCATATCTCTAGTACCCACATGTAGAACAAAACACACAAATATTTTGCACAGTCTATTGCTTATTAAACATAACAATCACAATTAAAAATCTGTTTGAAATGCATGTGTATGTTACCTTTGCATATTTGTAAGACAGGATCAAATGTGTAGCCATCTGTGCACTGTTGATTAAGAAAAGCATACAATATTTATTTACATGAAGGCTGTTATAATGATAGCTAAGACAGCTGAAGTTTTATGTCTCATGTCTACAGGCTGGTTTTCCTCCTGTCCCCACCTCACCTAACTCCTCACTGTGTGTTCACCTCAACTGGACTTAATACAAATGTAATCTGTACATATTCATAATTTTTATTTTGCTTATTTATTCGCACAATTGACTACTGTACAAGTGAATCTATATTGACTGGTCTGGGGAGGTTGTTAGGTAGTTCAGGCAATATTGCACTATTAATCAGGTGAATGCACTGAAGTCCCTCAATATAAGAGCTAATTCAATCTAATGTGATGTAAATTCCTCCCTTTATGCAATAAAGATGGTATTCACTCTGGCCCCATGAGCCATAGAAATACTCATCACCAGCACCCTGCACTATTCTTGATTACACCTAATTAGACCCTTCTTATGTAAATAGCAAAAATGTAGTATACAGTACATAGGGGGCATTTGCAATACATAAAGTCCTATCTCACCAAATATAAATGTGTGAAAAACCTCATCAACCTGTTCACACTGAGATCACTAGCCTTATTCTACTGAGTAAGCCTACTAACTGAGCTCTACCAGTATGTATAGAGGGACTGAAATAGTGACATATCTAAATCAAACTTGCTCACATGTATTACATTACATGTTCATTCAGACACTCATATCCAGAGTGAATTACACTGTATGAAACGCATAAGTGCAATGCACTTATTAATATGCACAATACTGCCAGACGTGGCTAACAACATTCCCAGACCAGTGAATAAACCGTAATATCCTTGAAGCACAAAAGCAAGCCAACTATGCCAAGTTAACTATTCTAATCACATACATAGGGCCTACTGCATCCATACCTTCTATGAAAAAAACATCAATCAGGAAAATACAACCTTAAAACCATAAAAATACCACAATCTGATTTAGAGCAAAAGGTAGGAGTGCCACAGGATGGGGTTGGGAAGGGAACCAAGATGCAAACGGAAGAGGTTGGTCTTTGGTCTGTATCCAAACATAGCCAATGATTCCGCTGCCCTGACCACTTTAGGAAGTTCATCCCACCACTGCACAGACAGGCATCCTGACTGGGGCAAGGAACCGCAGAGGGAGGGGAGAGCCAGTCACGCCAAGGATGCAGAGCGAGAGAGATCTGGCCAGGATGTAAGGCTTGAGATTTTGACCGGAGGTGTGGTGGAGTCGTTCCATTCACATGCCCCTAGGCTAGCACCAAGGCTAGGCTATCAAACTTGATGTGAGCTGTAGCAGGTAGCCATTGAAGTGAGACAAGGAGAGATATGACATAACTGAAGCTTCCAAGGCTGGTTGTTTAAATTAGTCGCTAATCTCTGAATCAGATGTCTGCGACATCAATAAGGATGCACATTGGCATCAAACTAGCAACATTTAATAGGGGAAATATCCCACCACAAAATTATCTTAATACATGATGAGTTTTCAATTTCTTATTTTCGTTCACTGAATTTCAGTGGAACACTGCAAACCTTTGTATCTCATTATTTTATTTGCCGTCATTTGGGTAATCTCGGCAATGTGTTCTTCAGAATATACTCTGTAGGCTCATGCACTGTGCAATGCCACTCACCGTGTAGGAGATGGGTTCTTCTACCTCTTGAGAAGCAATGCAATTGATGGCGACATATAAACACATACAGATCCTGTACATTATGAAGAGTCTAAAACAGAGGAGGGGTAAGAACTTCATTAACTCTTGTGTTCGGTTTCTAGAGCCTGTCTGCATATTATAAAACAAGTTATTACATCAGTAGCTGAATTGTTGAGCGAGTGCAAGCATATCCCTTGTTTACATACTATTTTCATTGGCCAGAGGCCAGCCAAATCTTACACACTTTGCAGTGCTGAGCATTTCACATCAGTTATCCGCATAGATCGCAAGTGCCTGTGTCATATTTTACCAAATAATTTTGAGATATCAGTGCACTCGGTAATCCTAATTGATCACAACACCACAAAGTTTTGTAAATACTTCAACTGTTTTGTTTAGTCTATACAGTTACATTTGATTTTAAACAGCAAAATGTGTGACAAATGTGATCCCATAATGTCAAAATCCAAAATCTAGATAAACAGAGATAGATATAAATGTGCAGGTGTTTTACATTTGTACGCATTTCCCTTTTAAAATGGATTACACAAGGTTACACATCCTTTAAAAAAACATGAAAAAAGATTATTGAACACGTGCATAATTTACAGTGTGTAATCTTAATTAAACTAACTTCTTTGCGATGAAGTGCTATTCTATAGGCTACTATAAAAACAAGAGAGTGGCTGCTCACCTGAAGCAACCTTGCATAAACGCGTCCTTATGCCAGTGTACTGTACATACGCACATTAACGATACCTGCAAAATACGTTTCCTCTCTTAACAAACGGCTTCGGCACTTAAGACGTCAGTCAGTCCCTTTGATTGCTCTGCACATACAGCGTCGGACCTGGCGTTCTCTACACGCCTGACGGAGGAGTAACTTCTGTCTTAATCGGACGGTTTATATTAACAATAATCGCTGTGAACATGCGGTGCGCGTGGAATGTAGGGGCGGCGCTCCGTTGCGTGCAGGTTGCACACCACCACTGTATCACAGAGTTCTCCTTTATCCGCTTCCAAGTTTTAAGATTGCAGTGGGATCTAGGTAGGCTGTGGCTCCCTCTACGGGCTGCAGCATAATATTTGCTATGAGTAATGAAAAAGATATTCCAGACGTACGCCTGTGCATTTACAGTGTGCATGCGTCACTGGTATTATTTTTAAAAAGCAATAGATATAGGGTATTTTATTATTCATTTTATTTTATTATTATTATTTTTTTAATGTTTTTTTTGTTGTATTTATTTCTTTATTAATTTTATTGTTTTCGGGGGTGTTAATCGTAAATTTTCAGAAGTTTTTTTAAGTCTGCCTTTGCTAAACCTGCTAAATTTGAAAAAACACAATCTATCCGCACTATACTGTGGTGTCCATTTGTCAAACGATGTAGCCTAGCATACTTCGTTAGATGGAGAGGAACGGGTTGTAAAATATTGGCCTATTTAAAACATTTTTTGTGCTATACATACTTTCAATATTTATACCTCATTTTCAGTGGCATTATTTATACAACAGCGCGAAAATATCAAATCACTGGAATAGGCTACATTTAAATCATGCACGCATTAGCTTAATTCCATTTCACAGATAACGACAGCTGCTCGGCTATCCGCAATAAATTGCAGGGCGTTTACAAGACTGCTGGCCTTTTTGAGCATTTGCGGTGGTCGCGCTAGAGAAGGCCTACAACCTTCCCTCGGTTAAAAATGAACGTGTTAAACCAACAGCTCGCTCAGCAACACCGTTTATACGGGGTGACCAGTACATGACTCTACCTTGCCTTTTAACCCTGCCAAAGAGCAGAGGCCTATGCTTCCGAGTCCCATCCATACATTCCGCAGCCTCCATTCTGCTTAAAAAAAGTATTGGCAATTTTGGATATTAAAGCTGAAGGCAGTACACTTCCAGATTTGCGTCTCGATAAAGAATGTGTTACTTCAAACTTGGCATTGTGTCCTATTTGGGACCACAGATCTTTGTATCATTCCTTCAGCAGTGCTTGTTCACAAACTGTCTGTACATAGCATACCATTTTTAAACTAGTGAGATTAATTGATAGATCCTGTATAATAGTGTATATTATAGGGTGCAGAGTGTATTTATAGTTACATCATAATAGTAGTCCTATGGCTCAGTTGGTAGACAACTTTACTAACAAAGCAAAGGTACAGGGTTCAGATAGGGGACTACATTTACTGATAATACATCCATACAGTGTCAGCCCATTTAAAATGCCATCATTATCATCTTGGGAATATTATCTTCACAACTGACATCTTAATTCTTCACAGTGCAAATGTGTGTGTCACTACTCGGAAGAGCATGGAAGTAACACCAAGTGCTACTGTGCTTTATCGCTGCATGAAGAGGGATGCTGTGTTTATCCTGCAGAAACTACACTGAGGTCAACAGCAATTCACCATTTATTGAGGTTTTTTAAAGCAGAATCATAGATGAGGTAATCAGAGAGTACCCATAACACACTGGGAAATCAGCAGTGGACCAAAGAGCTCTTCAGCTGGAAGGAGCTCCTCATCACTATAGCCTGGTGGCTAAGGTGCTTGACTGAGACCTGGAAGGTCTCACGAGAAGATCTGTGCAGCTGTTGGGCCCTTGAGCAAGGCCCTTAACCCCACATTGCTCCAAGGGGGATTGGCCCCTACTTAGTCTAATCAACTGTAAGTCACTTTGGATAAAAGCATCAGTAAATAAGCTACAGTAAATGACTAATGTAATGTAAAGGGCATCAGGAATCTCCTACGCTTCATGCATCTGTAGCACATTTGGAGAGACAATTTACATTCATCTGTACCACTCAGTATTACAATAAAACATTTTTTTTGATCGCTCCCCCCCAGATTTGTGTTCATAATTCATTAACCATAAAATTGGAATGCAAAAAACATACCAGGATTGTACAAAATTAAAATTAAAACATAGCAGGCAGTGTCCATTTCTACATTCAATCTTATCATTCCAGTTGCATGAAAACTGTGTGTGTGTGTGTGTGTGTGTGTGTAAACGGAAGGGTTCCATGGTTACCATGGATTCCAGTCTTCTATTCAGCAATGGGAATTCAATGCTGTGCGTGACATCACAGTGACATCACACACCCTGTGAATATGTTTTGGTCATCCGAGAACACAATTGAGAAAGAACAATGTTACCCCAGCTCTGCAATGATTGGCTGAGAGAGAGGAGGAAGCATCTTCTAGCTCCGTCCTCATTGGCTGAAAGACTGAAGGAAGCAATTTCCAGCTCTGTCCCGATTAGCGAAGAGCTTCCTAGCTCTCTTGGGGAATTTGTGTGGTCAGGGGTGTATGTTGGGCAGGGGATTAGGAGTGTATGAGGTGTATGGGTATGGGAGGGGTTGGGGTCCTTGGGGCACAGGCTTGTATGAGGCTTGTTCAGTTCCCGCTGTACAGATCCACAGTACTGGAGCTCAGGCCACGACTTTCTCTCAACCTCCTGCCTCCAGGACCCTACAGAAGGAGGGGGGAGGATAGTTTCTTCAGGTTCAATAACATACATTAGATTGCTATGATTTTATGCAGTGGTGACAAAACACACTGATATATCATTCTTATATCATTCTTCTAACAGGCCACATACCTGAAAGGAGTCATCACTGGTCTTGTTCAGGTAGTTCAGAGATGCTGCTCGTTTCATGCTGGAAGAGCATCAGAATAAGCCAATCATTGCATGAAAATCATTGCAACCAACACAATTATTATTATATTCTAGCGGACATCATCTTCCTCAAAGGAAAATAAATTAAATCATACAAATAAAGATATTTTAGGAATACACACATAACAAATAGCATTAGCTGCAGTACTTGATACAGCATGGTTAAACACTATTAATAATAATGAGCAGTTAGCATCATCAGTAGCGTGTAACCCAGTAACCCACTTGGTGCTGTGGGTTAAACACTAATAATAATAATAATAATAATAATAATTAGCAGTTAGCATTAGCAGTCGTACTTGGTGCTGTGGGGCTCTGGGGGCCCGTTCCCCTGCAGTTTCTTCACCAGCATCTCGCTGCTCCGGCGCAGGACGTCCCGTAGCTTCCCTAGGGAGCCGCTCCGCTGGAGGGCCCCGCTCCCATCCTACAGACACGGCCCGAGATCAGCACCCTGCCTCTAAACCCACCTAACACCCCCGCAGCACACTGCACTCTTTAGGCACTCTTCTACCCGGCTACGGCAGACCTGGCAATCATGCTCAAACAGACAGTGTACGCACATAGGGACATTATCAGGACTTGGCCAAAGTCTCCTGCTAATATTTCCTTCAGGGCTGGTTTGTTGCTGAGGTAACACTGTGGCTTTAGCCTGCCACATGGCAGAGGCTAAGCAGAGCTGGGCTGGGCTGGGCTGGAACTGCCAAAGCAGGTATTCACCCCTCTGAACCCGAAAGAAACCCCATTTCGCTGTGCACTAATGAGAACACATTATGCTGTTCTTATAGATACTAATCCATAAAATGAGTAATCCCTTTTTTTTTCCAACTGCCGTACAGTTGAGCTGCGCATGTGGCTACGATTGACTAGGTGGCTGAAACGAGTGTGTCCAGCCCTGTGGTTAGGTTAATAAGTAACCCACAAATCTCAGCAATGGCTGCAAGATAAGCTCCTTCCCTCTGGCTCCACCTCTCATAGTGTAGCTGTAATCAGTGTCACAGGAAGGAATGTGGAGCAGAGTGCAGGTCATGCACAGCCGAAAGGCCCAAGTCCTTCCTCAACCACCAGGCTTAACTTTAAAACTGGGACAGACACAGATGGAGCCCTCCCTCTTCCCCTCCTAGGTTTTCTAGTTCAGCATCTCTGCTGGCTTCTAATGAAATCCTGCACTGAAATCCTACAGTGCAGTAGACACTGTGTTTAGCAGAAAGCCCGGAACTTCGACGTGAACTTCAGACATAAAACACGCATCAAACCCTTTAATGTACAAATTTAATGTATAATTTAATAATCTCATGTCTGCTCATGTCGGAGTGAAAACCTCAAGGACAATGACCAGCGTCTCCACCAAATAAATGTCTTTATTTAAGAACGTCAAGTCAGAGTTGGGGGTTGAGTGGGAGCGCATACAGCCCTGCACTGAACACTGTGCCTAGCCTGTCCTTCTGAAAGAGTACAGCCCTGCACTGAACACTGTGCTTAGCCTGTCCATCTGAAAGAGTACAGCCATGCGCACTGTGCTTAACCTGTCCTTCTAAAAGAGTACAGCCATGCACTGAACACTGTGCTTAGCCTGTCCTTCTGAAAGAGTACAGCCATACACTGAACACTGTGCTTAGCCTGTCCTTTTGAAAGAGTACAGCCATGCACTGAACACTGTGCTTAGCCTGTCCTTTTGAAAGAGTACAGCCATGCACTGAACACTGTGCTTAGCCTGTCCTTCTGAAAGAGAAGAGCCCTGTACTGAACACTGTGCTTAGCCTGTCCTTCTGAAAGAGTACAGCCATGCACTGAACACTGTGCTTAGCCTGTTCTTCTGAAAGAGTACAGCCATGCACTGAACACTGTGCTTAGCCTGTCCTTCTGAAAGAGTACAGCCATGCACTGAACACTGTGCTTAACCTGTCTTTCTGAAAGAGTACAGCCCTGCACTGCGCCAGCCCCCAGCAGGAACAGGAACAGGAAGTGATGTGGGACCTTACTCACCCCATGCCACTCCACGCCTTCCTCTCCACCCTCAGAGCCGCCGTCATACTTCACACTGCTGCCCCGCCTGCGGGCCTCCTCGCTCCCCTTCAGAGTCTCCACCTTCCGCGCCGGGTTAGTGGGGTCCGTGCCCTGAGACACGCACGCACGCACAGAGAAACGCAGATTGAGCATCAACACCATTACGGCTCGGTGTCCTTTAAGCGGTACAGCTGTAGCTACACACTGCAGTCAGACTGTGCTGAGATTACACACTCAGTACAGCACAGGACAGTGTGCTTGTGTGTGCGTGTGTGTGTGTGTGTGCGTGTGTGTGTATGTGCGTGACTGAGGGACAGTATAATAAGCACACACTGGGGAAGGTGGGGAGTAGGTGTGGCAGGGGCAGGGCACTCACTGGTTTGCGCGACCTGGTGGCGCACTCCTCTAGGGTGTCTGCAGCCTCCATTTTACCCTGATGGCGGTACAGAGCGCCAAGGTTGCGCAGTGTGGTGTTAACGGTGGGGCTGTGCAGAAACACACACACCGACACACACTTCACTCACTCTGTACCGGATAGGAGAGCTGCTCTATCAGTCATGTAATCAGTCTCTATGGAACCAGCTTCTATTAATTTGCATACATGCCAACCGACAGAATTACAGCACCGTCAACATGGCTCCCACGGGCCCAACATGATACCCACGGCCAGCTCTACTAAACCCTGCTGTACACACTGGTTCTTACGCATATGCACTGGAGTCTTCTCATTCAAAAGAAACCGATCATCCTAAAAATACACACACATCTACTCTAACCTGATAGGCTTAGATCTGCTCATGAGCAGTGGAGCCAGGGAATTTGATAAGGGAGTTTCCTGTGGGATTCAAAGCCATAACCCTCTGGCAGTAAAGATGCAGAAACAATCCTTTTGAAATGGATTTTACATACTGCACACTGCTGTGTGTTTTCTTGAGTTGGGCCATCTTACCTGTTCACCTTGCAGGCCTTGTACCAGCCACCATACTCTCCATAAGGTGTGCTGTCCCTCTGTCTGTCCTGGAAACAGATTACAGCAGTCAGAAACACACGTCCAAAATGACCACAAAAACCAAAAGATTTGGTTTACTCTGTCTGGAACAGAGTGACTGGGACCTGTCCCTGAGGGAAAAGGGATTGGGAAGTGCCACCACAACCCTGACTTGGATTAAGTGGCAATAAAATGGATAGATGGAAGCACACACACACTCTTACTTTGCTCATCTCTCTTTCCTCTGCATGCATCCAAATGGGTTTATTTTCAGCTGTAAACAAAGTGAAGACAGAGGGTCAATGCACAGCCAGAGTAGAGGAAACTCCTGTGTGTCTACAGCAGTCTACAACTTGGCTCTTTCAACCAGCCACCTAATCATCCCCTGATTCAATTGGCAAAAACATTGTTCTCTCTCTCTACGATGTGGTGAGCATTCTGGCACATCACCCAGGTGGATACACATTGGTGGTGATTGAGGCAAGTTCCCCTCAACACTGTAATGCACTTTGAGTGGCAAGAAAAATTAAATTATCTATCAAACATGCACCAGTCTGCCCACTTACCATCTACAGATCCAAACTCCTTCTCATGGGCGTGGGTAAGAATCTCCTTGTACAAAATCTCTGCTTCTTTGTACTTCCCCTGTTTCATGTAGCAGGAAGCCTGCACAGAGGAGAGAGAAACACTGATGCTCAGAAGACCTTCAGCTGGGCAGAACGAGAACATATAACCTTGAGCCTGGTCTTAATCATGCAGAAAGCAAGACCATCTGCCTGTCCTGACTAATGTGGTTGAGATGACGCCGTGGTGTTTGTGGTTTCCTGGCCATTTCCCGCTGAGCCTCACCAGGTTGTTCTTGGTCTTGGCCACGTTGGGGTCATCGGGGCCCAGTTGGGTCTGGTAGATGGCCAGGGCTTGGCAGTAGTAGTACTCCACCTCGTCGTATTTGCCCTGGTTCTGGCACAGCAGCGCCAGGTTATTCAGCTGCTTGGCCACATCAGGGTGGCCCTTGCCCAGCACCTGCCAGACAAAATCATCATCATCTGAGCTTCAGCTCACGCTCAGGGGTGTTTGACACCTCTCTGACCCAATAGAGGTACAGGAGTGTGGCCTCTGACCCAATAGAGACACGGGAATGTGGTTTACCTTCTCTCTGATTTCCAGGGCTCTCTTGCACAGCGGTTCTGCCTCTACGTACTTCCCCCTCTTCCCATAGAGCACTGCCAGGTTATTTAGCGTAGCCGCAACCTAAAACAGAGCACAGCCAGGTTATTTAGCGTAGCCGCAACCTAAAACAGAGCACAGCCAGGTTACTCTGCCTGAATCTGCCAGTCACTCAAACTGATCACAGAACTCAAACACTGTAAAGAGCAGTTTTTGTTTGCCATACACAACCTTTTCAAACAGTTAGCTGATGTTAGCTAACATTCGTGGTGAACAGAAAAAAAGTTAGCCAACGCCAGTGTTTGTGGTCATGAATGCGCATCTGCTATGTCCTTCCCAGCAAACACACATGTTCAAAGATGTCATTATAACAGGTCAACAAAATATCCTGTCCTCATTCCCAAGGTGGTGACACAGGTGTGGTACTCACTGCTGGGTGGTCTTTGCCCAGGGTCTTCTCCCGGATAGAAAGAGCATCGTTAAGCAGGTGGGCAGCCTCTTTGTATTTGTTCTGATCCCTGAAACAGAACAGCTCTTCAACAGGGCTAAACATCTTACAGTAAAATACGACTTCCTTTAATAATGATTCTCAAATGCAAACGCACATCCTGTGAGTGGGTCCCCATCATATAGTGGTCAGTGGATCACTGTTCCATAAGATTGGTAGTTCCAGGCTGCACACCTCTATACTGAAGCCTGATGTTTAGCACAGGGATTACCTGTACACTAAGGCCAGATGTTTAGCATGGGGATTACCTGTACACTAGAGCCAGTATGCTTAGCATGGGGCCTACCTGTACACTAGAGCCAGGATGTTTAGCATGGGGCCTACCTGTACACTAGAGCCAGGATGTTGAGCATGGTGGCCACGTCTGGGTGGTCGTGGCCGGAGGTCTTCTCCAAGTCCTCCAGGGCCTGTTTGCAGAGCGGCACGGCCACTTCGTATCTTCCTTGGGAGGCGTACTGGATCACCAAGTTATGGAGGGTCCTCAGACGGGGTGGGATCTCATACCCTCCCCCAGCTAAGGCTGCACTGTTCTGCTGCTGCTTAACTGTCAGCAGGAGAGCGAAAAAGAGGGGGAAGATAGGAGAGACTTCAGTTCCTAACTAACAGTGGTTCAAGCCCCACTGTAGCTAAAATAAGATCAGTACAGCTGTTAGGCCCTTGAGCAAAGCCTTTAACCCCACATTGCTCCAGGGGGGAGTTGGCCCTGACTCGCTTAATCAACTGCAAGGTGCTTTGAATAGAATCATTTAAATAGCTGTAATTTAATCTAATCTAATGTAATGAATGCTTTTAGTGATTAATACAGAAAGCCATGGTCAGCCCCACAGGCCAAGAGTCTGCTACAGTGGAAATACATACGAGAAGTTTCACGTCTTCACACTATCTTAACTCCTCTGCGGGAGTACCCAAATCTATTTCACCTGTCACAATCTTGTGGTACTTGGTACTTTAATCTAGGACTGTTGCATTTGTATTTCTCTTGGTACTGTAGTTCCTGACCTTATTACATATAGACCTGAGCCATTTACCATGTGACTAGACTTAAGGTTCAACTGATTATGTGAATTGCATCTTACCCAACCTGTTCTGTAGTTTGTTACAATGACCTTTGGTATGCTCTTTTTTTATGCCAGTCTGGATAAATAAATAAAAATGTAAAGCAATCAAGAAAGAGTCAGACGCCCACAGCAGTTCTTACATCCTTGGCTGTTCTCATCATCGTCATTGGGGAAGAGGTCATCCAGACTGTCCTTTGGTGGCTCTCCATCCTTCTCCTCCTGTGCACACAGTACAGGGAGTCACACACTGTAAAAAGTCTTAGCAAGCATTTTAGTCATACAATAAGACTTAAGGTACAATAGGTAAGATATTTGTGTTAAAACATTGTTACAAGACCATTGTAAATCCCTTCCTATCATTGAAAAAGGCTCACTGCCATGTTGACTCACCCTCTGCCTGTGTTTATAGTCCTTAAACTCGGGTTTCAAGTGTACATTTGTCGGGCCGTTAAATGCATCAAAACATTGTGTGTTTGGATAGTTAACTTTGGTGACTTTTGCTCTGTTTGTTTGTTTGTTCAAAAAAAAAAAAAAAAAAAAAAAAAAAAAAAAAAAAATGGCCCTTGTCCTTATCTTTGTTGTACAGGTAGCAGTTGAAATTGTACTTACCTCTAGGGTCTTTCAGCGAACTTATCCCTGGTTATGGGTATGCACTTTGTTGTACGTCGCTCTGGATAAGAGCGTCTGCCAAATGCCAATAATGTAATGTAATGTAATGTAATTGTACAGCTTTACGGCAATTAAAGCTCATTGGTTGAAAAATGGTTCTAACTGCCACAGCCAATGGCATTCTGGGGGTTTATTCTGATTGTTTAACCCTGCATTGCTCCAGGGGAGGATTGTCTCCTGCTTAGTCTAATCAACTGTACGTCGCTCTGGATAAGAGCGTCTGCCAAATGCCAATAATGTAATGTAATGTAATGCAATACGAACATAGTAGCGATTGCACAAGAGTTGCGCTTCAGGTGGATATTTGTACATTCGGGAGGCTAACTAGTAATCCCTAATGTGCTTGTTAGAGTGAACTGGTATTGTTTTCTAACTAGATAAGCAATAGCAGACAGAGTTTCAGTGATTGCTTGCCTGGAGTGCAATTTGGGCAGCTAAACGTTCCTTTTGTCTCTTTACGCGTTCAATCATCTGTAAACCTTTATTCCTCTCAAACTGTAAGTTGCAGTTGCATCATTTGTGGTAGACTGTCTTATCTTAGCTATATAACCAGCTAGTTACACAACCAAATAACTTGCTTGCTCACAATATAGTTGGTTAGCTAAAGTAAAAACTATAAATAGTGTTGTGTAGCACACCAAAGTCAAGATCTCAAAGTCACCTGTTCGGTGAACATTTTCTAACAGTCAAATAAAACTGCAACCAATTAAACAAGCAATAAATAACTACGTACAACAATAATGCACTATAACATTTAAATAACTGAACGTTATACTGAACTATATTAGAAAAACAAAAATAAACAGGTTTTTTAAGTGTATCAATATAATTACTACTAATTATTATTATTTTGCCATGAACTGAATACTGAATACAAATTCTATATTCCAGTAGTAATAACAGTAATTACAGTAGTAGAATACATACATTCATATTTTATTGCACAAACAGTAAAAACAACATGTAAACTATTTGCGCTATTCACGTTAGTTTCATTTCAGCTCGGTTGTCAGCTTAATTGCATGCCCTTCTCTGTGGACAATAAAAAAATATTTTGATGGACTGTTAATCTCCATCACTTCAACATGTTTGAGAGTTACAAGTCTCCCCTGCATATCAAAAAAGAATATTGGAAATAAGAGAGTTATTCGGCAATTGCCTTCAAAATGCAAGGAGCATCTGCTGAGAGAGGGGGCAGCTAAGTACATTAGTGGGGGGCAGGCCTCACCGGAGGGGGCAGGTCCTGGTCGTACTTCTTGAGCTGGTTCATGAACTGCAGGTGCTTGTTCTCCTCCTCCAGCTGGGCCACGCTCTGCTCGCTCTTCTGCAGCTTCTGCTGGGTGTTGGCCAGCTCGTCCCGCAGCCACTGGTTCTCCTGGCACAGCCTCCGCACCTGCGCCCGCAGCTTCTGCTTCTCCGACTCCACCGCGTTCAGGTGCCCCGACAGGGCCATCATCACCTGCAGTGGGTACAGCCCCACGGTCAACGGCTGATACTCTGAACAGCACAGACAAATCCACCCGACAGTTTAGCCACCCGACAGTTTAGCGGTGACTCATGAGCTTGGTGCCACTTACACACACAGACACACACACAGGAATCTGAAAATAACGGTACGGATATGATACACATCACATGTTTTTTCCTCTAGCTGCCATAAACCTTGGTGTGGAAAACCTGTCTCATAAGGGCCCAGTTTAATATAAACCAAAATAATCAAGGGTTATTCAAGTTGAACTTGTTCAGTTATGGGTCCATATTAACAGTTTATAAAAATCCTTGTACTGAGAGTGAAAGTTCCATGATCACTGTCAGAGTAACGCCCTAAAGAGCCACGCACTGACAAGTTACGCCCAAAAGAGTTACACCCTGGAGTTACATCCAAAATAATGATGCCATAGAGCCACACCCTCAAGAACCATGGCCTCAAGAGTCATGTATTCAAGGGCCACGCCCTCAATAGCCACACCCTCAAGAGTTACACTGAACAGTTACATCCTGAAAGGTTACCCCCTGAGGAGCCACACCTTGTGCCACATACCTGTGCCTCCCCCAGGCCGAGCTCGATCATCTCCACAGACTTGCGCAGCAGATTGGACTTCTCGTGCACCTGGTTGGCCTCCTCATCCTTCTTGAGACACTTGATGGTCTCCAGCAGGCTGTGCAGGATGGAGTTGTGCTCGCTCCTCAGTGCCTCCAGCCCCTGGATCACCAGCCTGGTGTTTGAGATGATCTCCTCCTGGGAGAGCTTGTCCAGCCGCTCCTCCCGTGGCGGGAAAAACATGGCCGACATCTTCTACCGCAGAGACGCCTACAGCGAGCAAAGAGATCAGGGTGAATGAACAGAGCCAAACACAGAGCCCCCCAAACACAGAGCCCTAGCCTCAAACAGAGCCGCAAACACAGCGTCTTAAACACAGAGCCTCAAGCCTCAAGCGGAGTACCCAAACACAGAGACCCCAACACAGCCCTGGCTCAAACAACACCTCAAATGCAGAGCACCAAACACAGATTCAAACAGTGCCCCCAAGCACAGACCCTCAAGCACCCATACACGCCACCTCAAACACAGAGCTTCAAACAACAATAATACAAACTAAGATAAGCATAACAAAATAAGCTTAACAGTACAGTTCTCTTATAACCAGAAAACTTACAAACAAGGTTATCCAAAATTGTAATAGTTTTGGTCCACAATAAACTTGTAACTTCAGATTTCTCCCATTTTCTAATATGTTATATGGTAGACACTTCCCCTAAAGTATAGGTTGTCACACGCCATCACACTGACACAGGAGCCACAGGCCACATGCCTCTCTCAAAGAGGATGATGATGAAGCCCTAACTGTGTGAGGGCAACATTACTGAGCACCGGTGACTGTACAATGTTACCATCTCTGCCACAGCAGCAGAGTCCAAATAACAGGAAGTATCCAGTGTATTTTCATGACCGCATCTGGTGTTCATTACTACACATAGAATCGGCTGCTTTATTTACAATCCACAGTACCATGCAGTCTGGCTTCAAATCACATCAGCAGGTCACAGAAATGCAGGAATATTAACCTTATCTATCAGACACAGCCTGAAGTGATAAATTCAGTTTCTATGTGGCAGCAAGGGCCACTTACGAGTCAATAACATGCATTAGGCTACCCACAATGTACTCATCCAGTATGACTGGATCAATCTCATGAAAAAAGACTGCAAGAGACTTAGATTATTGCAGTGAGCTGATTAGTGCTGTATAAAAGAGGGCAATAGACCTGATTTTGTCTGGTGTTCCCAATTCTGAGAACTACATGAAAAACACAAGGCTACACGACACCTGTAACAGTGGACTCCATGAGGAGATAAGCTCCCCAAAAAAACCTTTGTTTTCACAGTCAGAATTTTTTTTTTGTTTTTTAAATAAACAGTCTGTGTGTAGCCTAACCTTTGGACCTGAAAGAGGCCAACATTTTAAACTGTGTCATGTGGCCACAGTCAAAAGGAGCAAAGTACAAGCAAGGACAGAACTTTGAGAATACAAAGCACGCTGTCGCTATAGGAAATGCATAACCATAAAACACAATAAAACCCTAAAATCTAATTAGACAAGCACAAGTCTACATTTATAGCAAGCACTGTCGAACAGTGGAAAGATTATTTGGCTCAATCGTGTCTCAGAAGACAATTATGTTACGGTACTGGTATGGATAGCAAACAAACAAGATGGCCAGAGAGGTGGGCTGCGTTTCCCCATACAAGGATTACCTGCCGGATCTTACCATGTTTAGTGCACCATGACCACAAGGCACACTGACCTAGACCTCAGACTCAGACTATGAAAAAGATTAAAGTAACCATCCCTGAAATATTTAATCTGAGTACTGAGGAATCCATGGTCACACAGGTTAAGCACGACACTCATCAAACGCACTTTTACAAATCAACACGAAAAAGAAAAATACAAACAACATATTTAACATCCAAGATTGGAGGACATCACTGCCTCCATATTACAGCAATGCAAGGAGATGTAGCTATCATTTGCCTTGATATGTGAAGTTAATCTGTAGGGGTTTACTTCAAATGCCCTTTACATGTTGGGACATTTTTACTGAAATATGTTCCAGATATAGGCTATATGATACTACTGGCTGGCCACAGTTACAGTGACAACGTTAACATACAGTGCTTTTAGGATCGGATACAATGTCATTCTTACATGTGCCTAAATAACGCTAGGCAAGCAGAAACAATTTAATATTCTTTAAGTTAGCTATGATGTTGGGAAGGGAAACACAGGTCAACATTCTAACTAGGCTATAAGAATTAGCACGCTAACACTAGCTAATCAGTTAACGCTTATAACACAAACCGTGAACGTTAGATTGATACAACAACATAAATATATATCATAGCAGCATACCCCAATTGCTATTCTCCGCCGGGATGGATAGGTACAGGACGGCGTTTTACAGACACAGGTCTCAAACTCAGTGATGATTAAATTAAAATATCACATCTGGCAACTTCTCTTCTCTACTCCGGTAGTTACAGCTGGAGCGAGCCGCGCGTCTGTTGCGCGGTCTGAGCGATTTTTCTGGCTTTAGCATAGACGCACAAACTATGAAAAAGTGACCATAAAATTTAGAGTAGAAATTTTAGAAACATTTCCTGCAATAAAACTATTAACCCCGACACTGGCACCACCCGACTCTTTGTTGCTTCCCAAAGCAGCGGCCCCTTTAAATCCAAGACGGTGGCGCATGGAATTATGCGCCATTCCCGATAGTCTTTGCATCGCGTGTGGATGACGTCAGTTTTATTACAGATTAATTAGACCTCAATTAATAAATGTACAGACCTCATAGACAAGAGATTGGAGAGGTTGTAAAAAAGATTGCTAAATTTCAAATTACAATGCAATACAATGATGTACAATGTATCATAACATATACGGCACAAAAACAAACTAAAATTAATGAATAACATAAAAAGGAAATCACTACAGATACCATAGCTGCCAACTCTCACGCTTTCGGCGTGAGACACACGCATTTGCATGTGCGTGTGAAAACAGTCAAATGCGTGTGTCTCACGCCGAAACCGTGAGAGTTGGCAGCTATGGATACAATACCAGCGATAGTGAACATTCCATAATGTAAAAACGAATGTATTGTCAGGGTTTAAAGCTGAACAATTATATGATAATATAGCAAAACATATATAACTATTTTTGTATTTAGCTAATTGTAGCGATTTAAGATAATATTATAGTTCAAGCTAATAAGGATACATCGTTTCGGCCAGATAAAGGTGTTGTTAATGTACAATTTTTTATTTTATTTTTTATCTTATCATCTATACCGCCATCAGCTCTTTTATTGGTTATGCCAGATTTTTTAATATGGTTTGAAAACTGAACTGTGTCGAACGCAGATATAGACGTCATCATTGTGGGACAGAGCGTGCATCATGAGGATCTGTCTGTGACCTACAGGGAACATACGAGAGTAAAGTTGTCTTATTTGCACAGGTAAATGATCATTTCTAACTCCGTATTGTGTATCCGATGAAAATACTTAACATGTAATTGTAGTGGTATTAAGTAAATCTTAATTTTGACATAGAGGGTGAGTTAACGGATACTTGCTGGCCAGATGACTAACTGAGAATTGGTAACGTTAATCAACTGTGGAGCTACCTGACGTTTTCTCCTTACTGTGAAGAATCCCTGCCTTGATTGCATGCTGAGCAGACGTGCCTGCAACGAAACTTCTGTTGTGTGCCCATTACCGTCGCAGCACTTTCGTCATTGGTCGAAAATATGGTATTTCTACAGCTAGCTAATTGTGCGCCGTGGTAATACATTTCTACGCTTGTGGGACAGGCACTCTTTACAGTAACAAGACATTTTAGGACAGTGCAAAACCCTTGTGTCGAAAGTAATTTCGCTTGCAGTCTCATCTGTCCAGAATGTAAATAGCTAAGGGATTCTTCATGGCCAGAAGAAGTGTCATGACAACGTGACATTGGCAGCAAATTTAATGTGATGTATTTGTACGATCAGACCCGCAATATTGCTTGCTTGTAACTGAGTAACTACTGTTATTTGTCCTGATAGCAATTGATTTCATCGGGGACTTGACAGAAAGTAATGATTTTTCCGTGTTAATTTCCTAGCCTTGGGACCAGACGGCAGGAGAACCATGGCTGTATCGGCACTCTCCCAGGCTTTGCGGTCGCTGTCTCTGTCTCCAGTGTGCAGTGTTGCTCTAGGCGGCTCTCTGGCAGCCCGCTTCCCCACACCGGTAGCACCGCGCGTCCGGACACCGTTTCCACTTAAAGCCCCTGTATGCTTAGCTATGGTCCAGTTGTGCTGATTCAATACTATTATTTGTACACAGGCTGGGAGGCAGGTGGCGCTGTGCTCCGTGGCCAGCCGTCATCATCCCACACTGCTGAGCGCCACACCGATGCAATGGCGCGGGTTCCTCACGGGGGTACCCCTGGCACAGAACAACAGATATTGGAAACAGAGGACCAAGTACACCATCCGACCAATTGGCATGAGGAAGACTGGAGGCAGAGATTACACAGGTATATGAGGCTGCTGCACATATACTGTATATGGTGCTGAGTTTAGTGGTTCTGATGTGTAAAGCAGTGTCCTCCCCCCGGCTGTAGGCAGGATACGCACCCATGGCATTGGAGGGGGCCACAAACAGAGGTACCGCATGATAGACTTCCAGCGCCTGAACTTCGAGAAGGAAACAGACAAGCCGAGTTTTCAGGAGAAGGTCATGGAGGTGCGATATGACCCCTGTCGGTAAGGGCCTGCTTCTTTTCACTTTCATAGCATACTACAGAGAAAAACAGCTTCAGGTAAAGACACCATTATAGAGTAGATCAGTGGTTTTGATGATTTGACACGTGAAGACTAAATCAGTGTTTGCGATGTTTTGAGACCCAGGTTAAAGACTAGATGGGTGGTTGTGATGATTCGGTACTGCATGCTCCTCCTGTTCACAGATCTGCAGATATTGCCCTGGTGGCAGGGGGCAGCCGCAAACGCTGGATCATCGCCACTGAAAACATGGAGGTCGGTGACATCATCACAACCTCTTCCACCATTGGCCGAATGGCAGGTAAGACCCCTGAACCTGAGCAGTGTATTACCTATGAGCACACGGAGCAATGTGTGCGTCACCTACGGGCTCACAGAGCAATGTGTGTGTGTGTAACTTACGCCAAACGGTTAGTGTGTGTATCACCTACAGGCACATGGTTAGAGCAGTGTGTGTGTGTGTGTGTGTGTGTGTGTGTGTGCGCGTGCGCGTGCGCGTGTGTGTGGAGCGCAGACCTGTCGGGAAGAGAGTGCATACCTGTTGGTAGGAAGTTGACATGTCTTCTTATCCTCCAGTTTCAGCCAATGAGGGTGACTCATATGCACTGGGGGCTCTACCGGTGGGCACACTGATCAACAACTTGGAAGTATACCCTGGGAAAGGTTCCCAGTACATCCGTGCTGCAGGTACAGTGAGCTGTGTGTGTGACTTTGTGCTTTTGCGTGTGTCTGTACCTGCACGCAGGTAAAGATAGCTGTGTGTGTATCTGTACCTGAAAGCAGGTAGCTGTGCCATAATGGCTGGGGTTTGATTGACACAGGAACCTGTGGAGTGCTGCTGAGGAAGGTGAACGGAACCGCCATCGTACAGCTGCCGTCCAAACAACAGGTCCAGGTGAGCGCACCTGTCTGTGCATCTCTCTGGTCTCTGTACACCCGTCTATACACCTGTCCGTCTTTCAGAAACCAAACACTAAATGACCCAATGCACTATCCATTGTGCCGCTATTATAAAATAATCAAGTAATGTAGATTGTGATTTCAGCCAGGTGCTCTGAGATAAAAATGTTTACATGGTTCTCTGCTGCCCCCAGGTGTTGGAGACGTGCATGGTCACTGTGGGCCGGGTGTCCAACATCAACCACAACAAGCGCATCATCGGCAAGGCTGGTCGCAACCGTTGGCTAGGCAAACGGCCATCCAGCGGGCTGTGGCAGCGGAAGGGAGGGTGGGCGGGGCGCAAGATTAAGCCCCTCCCTGCCATGAAGAGCTACATTAACCTGGCTCCTGTGGGGAGTGCGTCATAACGGCAGAATCGCCGAAAACGCTGCATCGTTGGGAACCCCAGACTGTGGCTCACCTGGACCGGGCCCTGTATCTGCTGGTCTGGCTGCTGCACTCGATGGAAAAGCTGCCTGATCGCTACTCTGTGGCTGGGCTTTCATTTTTTTTGTAACGATGTGTTTGATGGGAAATGGAAATGAAGTATTTAAACCAACTGTAGTACGACCCTTTTGATTTATCGTAAACATTAATGGCATACAAGATCCATACTGAAGAAAGGAGCTGGCTGGAGATTGAATGATCAGTGCAGTTCTCACCATGGTGGTTGAGGGCCAGTCCAAGCATGTGCCCCCCCTATGAGGAACCAGCTCCATCTTCTCCCTGTGGAGGAGTCTTCAGAGGTTCAGAAGTTTTAGGTTGGAATAATCAAAATTCTGAACTTGGTCCAAAAAGAAGCTAACAGATATTATTTAGGGCAATTAATCCTGAAAATGTTAGTCACCAAGCAGCATGTAAGGCATGTAGCAACCAGAGGTGTCTGCCAAAATCAGTCACTCTCTCCCTAGTCATCCGACTGCTCACAAAATGGCCTCTTCCCATGATATCAAATTTGCACCACCTTACCAGCCAACAATAGGGAAAAAATAAGATGCAAAGGAAAGGTTAAAACCTGTCTGTCCATCCTAACACTCAAAACCCAAACTTTTACTGGGTCACATGACATCCTAGCCCCTTCCACTCTACTTCTATAGGCTGCCTGCTTTGAATGTTAGGGGCATTTTCCAGAAGCTGACTGGCTTGGAGACAGGGAAAGCAATCAAGGCCACTCACACTGACAAGGTTCTGAAAGTAAATTATGAAAATGTTTCACCTTTTAATTCTTTATATGCAACAAAAATGAGTGACCATTTATAACGTATTTTTGCACTTTTAATCCACATTACTTCAAATTCAAAATGGAATGAGGTTGTATTATGCAAAGACATTTAATACATGAACAAATCTCAAACTTATGAAGTGTGCACAAACACAACAAGGTGCATAATGATACAGAGAGATGACAGTTCAAAATGAATGGTCAGTGGTCATATGAAGAATGTCAGGTTTTCAGTGTTCATGCATTAAGACAAGGAAATACAGGAAACGTTTGTGCGCAAAAGAGCCAGGGATTATCACATTAAGATAGTGGAAAATGGCTTTAAATGATCCAACTCCAACTTCAGAAAACACATCCTGAGATTACTTCAAGTCTGTGGATAAAACAATGGTTTCAAGTAATTACGGGTAAGTAATTTCAATAGAATGCCCACTGGGGTAAAGTGCATATTGTATTAATTTACACAGCCTTCTAGTTTCTAAAACTCTAAAATAGATAATATAATCTTCATGATTATAAGGTTAAAGTCATAGGAGGCATAACACGTATTGTATATGGTGCATACTGAAAATCTGAACCCTTCTGAAATTCCATGGATTTCACACTCTGGGATTTAAATTGGAGAACTGAGGCATTGTTTAAATGCCTCAGTTTTCCAACTGGTATTGACAAATAGTATAAAGTTTTCCTGTCAGCTTTGGTAGCCTTCAATTATGCACGATGTATCTGCAGTAACGGGCTTCAGTCTGTATATATAGTTTTTATGTCATGTCAGACAGATAATCAATTAAGGAAAGGGGGGGGGGGGGGGGATATTCAAGGGTAAAATGATGACCATTCTCAGAAATGATTACACATTAAAAATCGGGTCCTGTTTGTTTTCAGCTCAACCGGTCCAGCAATACCCGAACTCTAAAAGTGAAAGAATGTGTTTCTGTGGAAGACTCACCCAGTGAAAGAAATGCCACGACTTAAGGGCTTGCATTATGACAACAATCTACTGGCCATTATATTAGCCACACAAAGATAAATACTCCACAGGAAGAAGATGATATACTAATTTTGTTTTGAACCATTACACATCTAAATTGGCAGAGTGGAATGTGCCAGTTGTGCCAGAGGGGTGAGGTGGCAGGCCTAGCAGCCCCACCACTACAGTATGTGCCATACTAAGCTGCTGCTCAGATGGAGATGAGGGGCTCAGTGGGCTGGCCCTTACTGGGCCTCTGTCACCGCCTCGTGGATGGACTCCGCAACGTAGTCGATGTTCTTGGTTGTCACGCCGCACATGTTAATACGACCGCTAGCCATCAGGTAGACATGCTTCTCCTTCACAAGATATTCCACTTGTTTACCTGCGCAGCAGAGCGAGTACAAGAAATGAAAATAGGGAGACCATATTGGTTAAATGCAGTGTCTGAGCTTCAGTATAGCTGCCAGCATTGTGGTGTGGCTGGAGCTGTTTGCAGGGTGTAGCTACCTGCCTTGTGGTGTGGCTGGAGCTGTTTGCAAGGTGTAGCTACCTGCGTTGTGGTGTGGCTGGAGCTGTTTGCTGGGTGTAGCTGCCAGTGTTGTGGTGTGGCTGGAGCTGTTTGCAGGGTGTAGCTGCCAGTGTTGTGGCGTGGCTGGAGCTGTTTGCAGGGTGTAGCTACCTGCGTTGTGGTGTGGCTGAAGCTGTTTGCAGGGTGTAGCTGCCAGTGTTGTGGTGTGGCTGGAGCTGTTTGTAGGGTGTAGCTGCCAGCGTTGTGGTGTGGCTGGAGCTGTTTGCAGGGTGTAGCTACCAGCGTTGTGGTGTGCCTGGAGCTGTTTGCAGGGTGTAGCTGCCAGCGTTGTGGCATAGTGATGACCATTAGCAGGGTGTAGCGACATGTATTGCAGTGTGGCTGAAGAGGCACGGTGACGTACGGTTGAGGCCGGTGAAGCTGAACATGCCAATCTGTTGGGTGATATGGTCCCAGGTGCCAGGGGTACCCAATGCTTGGAGTTTGGCCTTCAGCTGAGCTCTCATTAGCAGCACTCTGTCCGCCATCGTCTTCACATTGTCCTTCCTGCAGAGAGAGGGATAAAAAACAAAATGCACCCTAAATAAATATTATAGAATTAAATTTAAATAGAAGGCACAAGCTGCTGATAAATATCCACCATTTTCATCACCCAAAACAGATGTTACAGGCAACAGAAGCATTGCACACCCACGCCCCCACCGCACGCCCTCACTAGTTGACATTACACAAGCTTTGTGGACTTAATCAATGACAGCAGGCTACCATTAACAAGCTAGCTAACATTAAACTGTCAAAATAACAAAAGCAAAACATTATAAGTTAGAAGTATAGAATATAATTTAAACAATTCATGAGCCATACTTTTATGTGATCATTTGCTCTTCATTTAAAATAATTTATTGAGTTGAATCACTGGAGAGAATACAGACCACTCTTCAAAGAGCTCGGGGGTATTGAGGGTGACGGCAACTAGGCGAGCCCCCTGGGACGGTGGGTTGGACCAAGTGGTCCGTACAATCTTCTCCATCTGGGACAAGATCCGGGTCAGGTTGTCATTGTCCTTGGCGACAATGGTCAGGTTCCCCACCCTCTCATCTGAGGAGAGAAAACATTCCATCTCAGATGTAAATCAGAAAATCCAATTTCTCAGAATTTAAATGTCTCTGGGGCAGCTAACAGAGGATTATGTGTCTCTGGGGCAACGCAGTAAAATGTAAAAAATATTTAAATGAATGTCATTTTGTCACATGAAGGTACACTCTGAAAATATAACCAACTCTGTGTTCAAAAACATTATACCTTGCTTCTCAATTATGCTTTATTTCCTGTAGAGCATCATTATAATTTCCTGTCAATTTTAGAGAAGCCATTATCATAAAACGCGAGGACGGTAGCCCTCCGCGTCACTCACTGTACAGGCCGAAGTTCTTGGAGAAGGACTGGGCGCAGAAGAGCTCGAAGGCCTGGGACACAAAGTAGCGCACGGCCCAAGCATCCTTCTCCAGGCTCCCAGACGCAAAGCCCTGGTAGGCCGAGTCGAAGAAGGCAAAGAGCTTCCTCCGCTGGAGTGACAGAGAGAGACAGACATTACCAACCCAAAACCTATCCCCCCATCATAAATTATACAAATTCTGCACTTTAAAACTTAGTTTATGAGCATTTACCAGACTCTCTTATCCAGAACGAGTTACAAATACAAACACAAAACAAAGTGAATCAATATGACGTGAAAAACCAATGGGACATATGAAGTCCTAAATCAAGAAATGCCCATTGTATCTTTAAGGCGTGCCTACTCCTTGATTTATGTAATAAATGTGTGACAGGGTTAATTTGACTAAATCAGTGCTGATGTATACATAACGGTCTTCATCAGTGCTCACATCCAAACATAATGTGCCCCCTGCCCAAAAACATGCATCATCCCCCATGATGTCATCCTCATGGTCCTCTCACCTTCATGACATCTGCGATCTGCATCCACTCGCTCTGAGTGGGGTCGGTGCCTGTCGGGTTGTGTGCACAGGCGTGGAGTAGGAAGATGGAATGTTCAGGAGCACTCTGGGTAAGAAGGAAATAGAACAAAATGGATGTGGCCAAACCATGTGCATGGTCAGTGAATGGTGGTCAAAAATGGCTTTGGCCAATAAAAGTCGGGTGGGCATGAGATGGGGCCGTCTCACCTCTAGGTCTCCCAGGAAACCGGACAGATCCAGCCCGCGATTCTCTGCATCCCAGTACTTGTATGGGCGGATGTCCTTGAACCCGGCATCGGCAAAAACAGAATTGTGATTTTCTGGAAACCATATGAAGACAAAGTGTGACAGTCAATTTTATTTCAATGGAACCGTTTATATGAGATGACATTCTGCTTGAAAGTCATTTGAATTGAAACTGAAATTTGAACTAGAGATGTGCTGTTGGAGGTATATTTGTGCTTAAGAGAAATTTGTGTATTTCTTTAGCTTGTAACACTCTTTTCATCTGTACCGATTAGTATTTACTGGACAGATTAGTATTCAGTTAAATGGGGTTTTAAATACTTGTTTATTAACATAAAAGCCCACATTAAATAACACAAACAAATTCAGGATTTTTCCACTGGGTGGCATTGAGATGATCAAGATGATCAAATAAGCAAGAACAGAAACTGAGAGGATCAGATTACAGCCTGTTATCCACATAATGCACCAAGGTCAAACAAGGCCAGGCTATTAACACAAGAAATAATCCCATTCACAATACTTTAATACCGCAAATTCAAATACAAGTGTAAATATATAGTAATTCTATGACACATTCTGGCTGGTGGTAACTGGCCTGAGCACAGCATAATGAAGTCAGTGAACCGCTTTATTGGACTGCTTATCAGAAGTCAGGAACCTGAGGGCAGTTCACTCTGAACAACCCCCTAGGACTTTGACTCTGAATGAACAGCGACTGTCAAACACATGAGCGAATAACAGCCAACAAGAATTCTCCATGCTTGTTCCTCACTCACCCCAGGTCGGAGCGGAGACATAGACCGGTGTAGATGTGTAAACTCACCCCAGGTCGGAGCGGAGACATAGACCGGTGTAGATGTGTAAACTCACCCCAGGTCGGAGCGGAGACATAGACCGGTGTAGATGTGTTATTGATGCCGTTGTACCAGCGGCGCAGAAACTCAGCCCCAATCTTCAGAGCTCCAGTCCCACCCAGACACTGCACACCTCCCACCTGTGAGAGGGAGGAGAGGGACAGACTTCAGCTTGTGTATACAGCTGAGGCTGCTCCACATTGAGCTTGGCTCACATTATGTTCGAGCAGCTCTGTAAGCCACAGCATTAGCACTAAAACTGCCACCAGCACAAGTCTTCACTGACAGGATGAACTGGCACATTGGAAAAGGCGTACCCTGTTCTGCTGGATGGCCGGGCTGTCGTCTCCGAGGGCGATCTTGGAGGCGCTGGAGCGGAATTCTGGGAGGCCCAGGATTGGCAGATACTCGTGGTTCAGGGTCTGGTCCTCCACGATAATCCTCTCCACCTTCTTTACCACAGGCAACACCCACGGCTGGCTGTCATCTGTCCTGTATGCTATTGAACAGGGAACAGGAGCGTCACATGTAAACCCACACGAGTTTGTGTTTGCGGGTGTGATTATAGGCATGGCAATATATAGCCAATAGTCTCACATTTAAAAAAGCATCCTGCTATCCTCAAGTCAACATCCAGCCATTTGGGGATCATTTGGGGATCATTTGGGGATCACTGCTGCTGTATGCCATGAAACTGCTAACTCTCAAATACCCTCGATTTCTGGAACTAACAACGAAACAGGACAGGATTAGGCCCACACTAAAATAGACAGACAGAATGTGTATAAGCCACATCATATTCTATAAGCAACCCATGTATTTGCAATCTGCAGTTCAATTCTGCAACTCCCGTATTGGTCAAAAAGAGGATTATGTGCTTATCAGGGAGAAAGGGGACTGCACATGGGAGATGGGGGAAGGGTCAGAGAGGAAACTTCGCTCAGCTCTGACAGCACTTTTCAGATGTTACGCCGAGATAAGCACAACCCATTCATCGACGGAGAGCCACATGAGCAGAGCCTTAACATGCAGAAATCTTGCCAGTAGCTCTTGTGCCCTCATTTTTAGTCACACGTGACATATCCTAATCCTCCGGTACTCAGACGTCCAGATACCAAGCTGTGTCAAATGTCCTCTTCCAGGGCACTGCAGCATCAAAGGGCCGCAGCCACCCACAAGCAAAATGGTGTATCGATAAGGTTCAGAGTGGCACGGCTTCCACAAAAAAATGCTGCAGCAAACTGAATATTTACCTCACAGCACTGCACAACCTGCGATGTCCCAGCAGTGAACTCCACAGGTGTGATCAGTGTGTATGAGAACACAATGTCCAAACCTTTTGACCACCGAGTAAATAAAAAAGCAGCATCATTTCCTTATCTATAGTAGTGCTGATACAGCGACAGTTGATATATGGCCAGTTAGGTCAATGGAGGTGTCTTTCTGTAGCTGCTCCTGATTGGAGGAATTACAGAAAATACAGTTCCCTCTTCTCCACTCACGTCACTGTTATCCAGCATTAAGAGCACACACCCCCTCACACCCAGAGCCGCTCACAGCCTACTGCCTGAGTGTTCTGGAGTAACAAGCGCAGCTGACCAGGTCTGTAGGACAGTCACCTCTTTCAGCCCTACCCAGGGTTTTCTAAAACATGGACATGAGCCACAAATCTCCATCTACAATGCTCACACTTAGTTATGGGTACAACAATAATAACCTTATGATAAACACGAATCGTTAAGTGTATGCAAACAATATTAGTTTTTTTTTGCAACTTCGCAAAATGCATGTTTATTCAAATGATTATTCTTGTTAAGGTAGTTGCAGTTAAATTGCAGTGTGTAAGAAAATACTTTGTTAAAATGTAAAAGTGTATGGGGTTGCCTGGATGGCGCATTCAGTAAAGGAAGCGCACTGTCATGCATGGATGAGCCTCACGGCCCGGATCGTGACAGGACCATGCCAGGGGCGAGTGGCGGGTAGTTCCACGGGACGATGCGCAAATGGTGATTGCGTCGGCCAGGCCAGGGTATGACAGGGTTATTTTTGTTAGGGATCCACGTTCATTGCAATTTGGCGACACCCATTGGCGACTGGGCGCCCGTGAACTACACGCAAAATCCGCATAAATGTAAAGAAATCAGGGCTTCATGGTAAGAATACATTATCCGACAACGTTTAGTGTTCTGATTTAAACAATAAACAGCGGTAGCATAGTCCACTAATCTAGCAAGCCAATTGTGTTGTACTCCTTCACAGTGTCACTTAATAAGCTGCTAGCTACACAGTATGGCATGTCACAGCGTTAAATGAAATGTAACTGTTAATGCAGCTTGCAATAACTAGCCAGTTGATATTTGGATTAGCGAATTAAACGTTATAGCAATACATTATTTAATAGCTAGGTACGGTTACCTGGAACCACAACCTCAAGATGCATTCCCGAAAACAAGGTTACTTATTAGCTATTAACAAAATAGAAGTGATCATATTCACATATTCTACAAATCTCTTCAGACAGAAATTAGCTATCAAGCTAATAGCTGGTTTGTGCTTGCTCCAACAAAATAAGCTGTCACCACTTGGCCAACCAACGTTAACCTATGTTAGCTAGCTACCAATAATATCAATAATGTCGCCTTACCTCCCACTCCAAGGTTCACCTTGTTTGGGTCTTTATCTTCTTTGAAATCTGCAGTCAGTTTAAAAACTGCCACCGGTACGGCTTGTGGAACCTCGGTGAATACTGACATTATGTAGCTTCGATGATGTGCTGAGAGTGAACGGGAATGCCAGGTAGTCGGTTTCAGGATGTCGAAGAAGGATCTGTCACCTTCAAGCGCTCCACCAGTCAAGCAGACTCGGCCCTCGCGTTCTTACGTACCGTGACGTTGACTAAAATACTCGGCGTCATTACGTCAAGGTCCCAAGGCTGCAAGGGTACAACAAGGTGACAAGCTGTAGACGACACTCATATTTTTTGAACGAAATTCTACGTCTGTTCAAATAACCAAATTGAATGCTTTGATCTGATGCAGCATCGTTTTATATATATATAATATATATTTATCTGTCGAAACAAAGATGCGCGTCATACCAACAGTGACATTTGGTGGTGAGTCAGTGATGGTTTTGTGCTGTTTTAATTCCAGAGGTCCAGAGGGATTGGCTAAAATCAATGCCTTAATAGATTCCACCAAGTATTAGGCAATTTTGGCTGACAGATCTGGTTGCCTCTACCACAAGGCTGAGACTTGGCTGTCTGTGGGCTTTCTGGGAAGATAATGACCAAAGCATACCCCAAAATCGACAAAGAAATGGTTCTGTGAACCCCGCCTATCACTAAATGCAGAAGATGAAAAGAGTCATAAACAAAACTGCTATTTTTGCCATTGTTCTCACACCAAGAAATTCTGGCAAGACCTTTGCAGATTTGTCATTGATAATATCTTTAAAGAATGTAATTTAATTTGGGAAAATGTGGTTTTAGTTTTTTTCAATAACCAAAGAAAAAAAGACAAATGTTTTTTATAATAAATTAGATATTTATGCTGGCATAAATGTACATTTAGCAATAAAAAACCTTACTTTGTTGTTTTCATGAAGGTTGTTGAACAATATCTGAAACTACAACTACTACTATTCAACTAACAAAAAGGCTATCAAAACACTTAATATCTGTATACTTTATAATAGTTTTGTCTAGTGGGATATACCCTTGGCTCTTTTGTTCTTGTGTTTTTGTTCTGTCTGTATACTATCCCCTGTGTACTGAATTCTTACTGTATTCCTGTTAATGAATAAAAAATACACAAATAAAAAAAGGAAATGGTTCTGTGACAAAATCTATGGTCTGCAGTGGCCATCTCAGGGGCCAGATCTCAATCGAATTGAAAACCTGTCGGCTGAACTGAAGATGGCAGTTACTAAGCACAAACCCAAGAACGTGAAGGCTCTTGCAAGGATCTGCATAGAGGAATGGTCCAAAATCCCTCCAAATATGTTCCTTAACCATGTCAAGCTTTACAGGAAAAGACTCCATGCTGATATCCTTGCCAGAGGTGGATGCGCCAAATGAAACAGTTGTTCAAATAACTGGAACCTTGATTTTGGTTAAATCTATTTTTTTATTAAATGAATATTAGATTTTTTGTTGGTTCTATTGTAACATTAATAAAGTGCAGGATTTTTCACATGTTCAGCATTTAGAATTTATCTCAATAATCATATTGTTTATTTTTGGAAGTATATTTTGTGCATCGCCAGTCAGGGGTGCTAATAATTCTGGAGCTGACTGAATATCAAAACCCAAAAGGTAACTTTTCCTTGCAGCCCCCTGGTTAATCTCCATCACCACTGAACCAATTAGGAAGAAAACACTGTGTGAGCCAGCCAGTCTAGACTGTCTGTGATTTAAAGGGCCAGACATTGTTATTTTATTTAATGCTTTCCCCTTTTGGAATGGCCAGTCAAAACAGCTGCATTCATGCTGCAACCTCCACAACCAATACAGGAGTGTTAACAAGCACGTTCTCATCTGAAGTGTGATATCACCATCTGCTTCTTTTCACACGATTGCCCACAGGCCAACCTTGCACATACAGTAAGAAGATACTTCATGCACAGTTCCACCAAGCATATCACATGCACTCAGTTGACCAGCAGAGGTCTCTAGAGAGCAATGAGCCATGGATCCAGATCCTCTGAAAAACCATCTGCATCCCCACCATGAGGCTACTGACAACAGTTCATTCAATCCTGGAAGGGTAGGCCTCACCAGTAATCAAATGAACACTGCACTCCTCACAATGCGAAATGTACATTACATTTGTGATTAAATACATTCCTTCATCCAGGGCGATTCTTTGATTTATCAGTAGCATCTGCACCCAGTACAGTGATACATTTCACTCTGGCATCACCACGAAGGTTGGGTTTCTGTTGGCTGGAATGGCTTATTGTTCACTAGTGACTCCCAGTGATTGATCAGGTACCAGCCAGCATTGTACCTGTTGAACTGCACATAGAGAGTGATTAATGTCTGATTAATGTCTGAACGGGCCCAAAAACTGTTTAACCGCAGCATGACATTGAGAGTTTATGCTTATCCACACTGTCCTGAAACAATTTCATGGGTAGTAATGAGCTCTAGATTGTGAATATATGCTCTTGATTAGGGGAAAAAGCTTTAAAAAGTTTGATTTCAATTATTGTTTTTCTGAAGTTTTAACATGGTCAGAGACGCTTTCATTGATGTATGACTGAATGTAAGTCAGGGAGACAGTTGACTGCTAGAAATGCACAAACAGACAAGATTCCTTGCCAGATCTTTCAGGCACCTTGTTTTTCAGTGTGTACATTCCTGGTGCTGAGTGATGGAGCTCTGAAGTGCTTGCGTGTGATTCGCTGTCTACACGCGGTGTCATCGACTCCATGCGAGGCACTCATCAGAGCTGCAAAGGGGCTTGACTTCCCTAGCTCACTGCTGCTTGTAGATCATACAACAAGACAGGACATGTATGCACCAGGTTTGCATTTGTGCAAGACTGGATCAGTCTATATAAACCAATATATTCATTAATATACAGTGTGCTGACACATGCATACGATACTGCAATATTCTTTATATAAATGACATTATTTGGAATGTAATTTATGACAATTTAATGGCATAATTTTGTCGCGGGGGGAGTGCTGATGGCTTACTTTTCCTGATAGACCCTGTTCAATTGAAGCCACTTTCTCCAACTGGAACATGGCAGGGAGGCTTTAAGCAGAAACTATAAAGACTGATTGATCTTGTGTTTAGTTAACTTTGACTTCAGAAAACCCAACTACCTTGTACCAATTATTTGAAACAATGACAGGGAGTGGCAATCTTGTGTCAGTGTTAGCAAAACTAAAAATGTGCCAGCAGTGGCTGTAGGTCTTGGAAAAAGAAAAGAAAAAACATTACCAAACTTGAGCTTAACTTGACTTGACTTACCAGGTATGGAACACATCTGGAAAACATTCATGACAGTATACATGCTTAAATAAAATTACCACAATTACTTATTTTTACACTACATTTAAGGGTATCCAGGGCTGTTCACTTAAAAATAAAATATTTTGAACAGTACTAATACTGGAAAAAAGTCAGTATGTCTTAAAAATAAACGCCAGCAAAAGTATTTACAGTATTTTGACAAACAGCAGTTAATGTCCCTTATCAGGCAGATGTATAAATAAAACATTTATTAATACTTGGATCCAACATTTTTCTCACAGAAAAACAGATGGCCTTTTCTAACGTTGAAGGAACATAAATGCAATTTCCACTAGAGGGCAGCTGAGACAATATGAATTAGCCTCTTAGCACTTGCTTGAGAATAATGCTGCACGCACTGATCTTCTGAAGGCCTTAAGAGACCTTTTAACACAGTATAACTAAGGCATTAAACATAAAAATATACTACCACAAAAATAATTAAAGCTAAAACTAACAATATCACATCTTACACAACAGTATAATACGTCTTACATACTCCCTCTGGACTGCGGTCGTTATGAGCTAAGAACAGACAAGCAAGACTTTATCTAACAAGACTTTAACGAGTATGACAGCTCTCAGTGTTCAGGGGAAGCATGCCAATAAAAGCAAACAAACATGCTACATATGTTCATGCCTGATGAAGCTCTTCGAACATCATTTTTGCTTGTCTTACCATGTTAAGTGTATTAGTCAGCATGTTATGGGAGTTGTCATGCTCTTTTAAAGAAGTGTAGAAATGTATGCTCTGCTCTCTGTGATCAGTGTTTCTCCAGGACCATTATGTCAGCATTATGAGCAGAAGCTGATGCTGGAAGGCAAAGTTGCTTGGTCCTGAAGATGGAGGCAGGGTGATGTTCAGACATCCACAAACTGGAAGAAAGCTCCCATTTGTTATTCTTCCTGATGGGTTCCCAGACCTGAGTTCCCAGACCTGGGTCTGTGCTGGCTGGGAGATAATCAATACACCCTGGTTCTACTGAAACCAGCGCAAAGCAGTCCACAATGACATTACAAAGGAAATAGAACAAGGAGAAATAGCGTGCCTCTCTTATTTACAGAGATGAGAGAGTTATGAATGAGACGCCTTGCCTTTCCAAAAACAAACTGTCATTTTGATGGCAGACGCCACCAGGCTTTCAGAATGGCGCGGGTTGTTCTCAGGAAGATGTTTACCCGAGGAGGGGTCAAGGGTCAGGCCATGTGCATCTTTACACTCAACAACACAATAAACCCCTCCACCCCAACCCCCCTTACTCCCAAAATTAATTAACAATATGTTGCTGCCGAGGCAAAACTTGTGAACAGCCACTGCACCATAGCCAAATGAACTGTACACAACCTCTGGCTTTTGTTATCGGCAATATTTACGCCTGTTATTTTTGTGGCAAGGAGAAACGATGACAGTGTGTCTCAGGAACACAAAGAGAGCTGTATGGTTGTACAATTTTAAGAGTTCAGGCCTGGTGCTAGCAGATGCATGGATTGTTCCCTTTTCTCTGTTCTTTAGCTACGTGACATGCATAGCCAAGAGAGGATAGGAATATTTAGGTTGTGGGTTTCCTCTTTTTACGGACCCTGTTCGAGATGGAGGTTACACACACAGGCATGCAGACACATCCCCCAGCTTCTGCAGATATAGTATATACAAACACGCACCTGCAAGAGCAAGGCAGTCTACAAGAAATACAGCCATGTAATTTACGAGTCCCAGGGGGCTGTGCTTCTAAACTAGGCCCACTTCCTTCAGTAGACTGCAAAGGAAGTTGACTGTATAGTTGCAATGTTTAAGCTGCATGGGTTTGCAGCTCAGAAGCTGTAAGTTTGATTGCCAGTTTGGGAGCTATTGTTGTACCCATGGGAAAGGTGTTTAACTGGATTTACGTCAGTCAAATATTTAAAAAGGTAAGCTGTGAAATATAGTTATTCTCGACAACTGCATCTGCTTAAGTTATGAAATGGAATGTAGCCAAGCGGCTTATAGGACTGCCACTGCAGCACACTATACTAGCTTGAAATTGCTTTTACACATTCACTGATTACTTACTGTATATTTCTCAGCAACTGATGAACACGCATTCCCTTGGGTCCATTCTCTTTAAATAGAAAGCCTGATGAAGCTTTCTCTATGCCGAAACCCCCAAAAACCCAAAGCGGGGCTTTAACAGTCCAACACTTTCAAATCAAAAGCTCATATTTCTGAAGTACAGTCCTGTGGAAAAGTATTTTTCTTCTTGATTTCCTCCATTATTGCATGTCTGTGAATGTTTTCAGCTCTTTTGTCCAAATGTCATATTAGACAAAGCAAAACTACAAAATACACAAAAATGGTTAAACACAAAATACATTTTTTAAAAGATAATTTCATTTATTCAATTAAAACGTTATCCATATCACCCATGTGAAAAAGTAATTGCCCCCTTATTTACTCAATCAACCAATTCACCAAATGTAATTGATAATTAAATAGCAAATTGAACACAGTTACTTAGTTTAGTTAATCACAGTCTAAAACTATTTTGTGTCATTCCATCACTTCCTCGCTCTTTCACTAGAGTATAAAAATTTGTTTTAAAAAAAGTATGCAAAATCGCTTTTCATTCATCAGCATGGAAAAGCCAAATAACTATCAATTCAAAAAAGACAGATTGGTACAAAAAATGTAAATGTAAAATGTAAGGGCAATAATACAAAAATGTGAAACATATGGAATGGTTGCAAACTTGCCAGGAAAAGGATGCAGGTGCATATTATCCCCACAGACAGTAACGAACATGGTGAGGGAGACCATAAAGAACCCAAGGATCACAGTTTAAGAACTGCAGAGATTGTATCTTGGGCTCACCAAGTCTCAAAAAGAACTACAAAAACACCACCTCCATACCAACAAACACTTTAGAAGGGTGGTATGAAGAAAGCCCTTACTGAGCACAATAAACAAACCCAAGTCTGGAACAGAATGCTATAGTCAGTTGAGACCAAAATAATTTATTTGTGCATGTACATATCATAAACATGTTTGGCGGCAAAAGAGGAATGCATACAAGCAAAAGTACCTCATACCTACTGTCAAATATGGAGGCAGGTCATTGTTGATTTGGGGATGTTTTGCTGCCAGTGGTCCAAGGGCAATATTTAAGATCAATGGCATAAATAGTTCAACAAAATACCTGGAAAATCTGATCATCTCTGCTAGGAAGCTGAGATTTTGTCAAAGGTGAATTTTCCAGCAGGACAATGGGCCTTAGGCAAGAACCACTCGTATGAACAGATGTGTCCTTAAATCGCTGAAGCATATTACTGTTCTTTAAAAGTTCTGCATGGAGGAATGGTTAAAAATCCCTACAAATGTACTGTACCTTTTGGATCATTGTCCTGCAGCATGATGAGGCATCATCCAAACAGTCATGATTCATTTGCTTGAATCTGAGCCAGTAGAGGCTCCTCCATAGAGGTGGAGGAGGCCTGGCCTCCCCAATAATTTGAGAGAAGAGAGAGATTTAAAAAAAACAATAAATATATTTATTTTATTTATTTATTTTAACAAAAAACATATTTTTTATTTTTTATATTCATATTATTTTAGTTTTGTTCATAAATCTAAATTTTCCCATGGCTAAAACCCAATATTGCAATTGTAAAGCAACAGGCCAGATTTCCCTATCAGTTTGTATTAAGGGAGGCCAGGCCTCCCCTAGGAAATTAGCTTTTCATAGAAGTCAATGTAATGCATTTTTTTTCATGCCAATATGTGATTGGCCAGATCACTGAAAATGGGTGGGCAACGGAGGCCTGGCCTCACCATGCATTGTGTCCAGGGCTGAAAGATTGACATTTTGTTCGTCCAATCACATGCTACTGGTTCATTTGGAATCAACTATCCTTTCCTTTCCTATTCAACACAGAAGCCATTTTGAGAATTCGCTAGTCACTTCAGTCAAACAAACACTCGCCATAGTGGCCCTGGAGTTTATAGCTCATTTGGCCAAACACTTTTGCTTAAAACTACCTCGGAAGTCGGCGAGATTCTAGCGCAATTTGAGATCTTGGGCTGGAGATATGCAGATTCCAGATACTAGTGAGTGAGAATGACATTCAATAGGTCATGTTAGACACCATTTGGGATTTATTGAACAGTTTTATTTTTAATGTAGTCCATTTTGTTTTATTACAAGTCAATTTAATAATCTTCCATATCAAATTACTGAATTGTTGCTCTGTGAGGAAATTCACTCTAAATACGAATAGAGTGCTGCCCTCTAGTGGATAACGTTAACGTTAGATAAAGCCAACTGGAACCATATTTTTACATATTTTATATTAAATATATTGAATAAAACTACATATGATAAAGAAAGTGTTATCTTATCTTTTTTATATGCTAAACTTGATTAAATTGGTGATTACATGTTGAAGCTGTAGAAGAATGAAAAATGTAAGCTAAACAAAATTGTTTTTAACTACATAATTAAAATTCCTGCCTTTTACACATGTTCACTTGGCATTTATATTACATCCAAATGTCATTTCTCAGCTTAATTATCAGGCAGGCTCATAGACTTACAGCAATGTCATTTCTTCAGGAAGGCACAAGGCTAAGCTCTGCACAATGAATTTCATCAGCCAGAACTTTCTGACTGTAGCTTACACTCCAAATAGTATGCCTTTGGCCAGCACAAAGACAGATAAGAGAACAGGGAACATTCCATCGCGAGTGAAGTGAGCAAGCGGAAAAAAATGGCCTCCTCAATTCTGGAAGTCACCAGCCTCCACTGATCTGAGCAGATAAGATTCTGTATACTTTGTCAGCAGCGACATCATCAATGGACACAAGTGAGCCAGTTCCAATGGCAGACATACATGGCCAAGCCATGACACTACCTCCACCATGTTTGACAAACTCTCAAAATGCGTTTTTTTCTCTCCATACTTCCCCTTTGCCATCACTCTTTGTCTCATCAACCTAGATACTCTGGCACATACTATGCTGGCACAGCCTTCTCTTGATGTTCGTTGACATGTATGCCTACGTCTTGGAGTTACAAAGGGATTTTTCTGCAAGATTCGAAGCCACAGAGACAACATCTAATGATGTTAGATGACTCAAAATGCAGATGACACTCCTAGACTCAACTCTAGACCATTTGCTAGCTCTTTCATGAATGACCTAACGATGAAACTTAATACACCTATCCAAGAAACATTTGAGCAGCCATTTGTCCAATTACTTTTGGTCTCCTAAATTTGGGGGGAGTAGGTATATGTAATACGGATGAAAACCTTCAAATTAAAGCAGAAAGTCAGTCAATTGCACAAAGCAACTTGAGTTGAGATTTTCCTTAAAAGATTTCTTTAAAATAAAATTGCACAAAACAGTTTTTGCCCTAAGGCCAGAAAATATATGTTTTGTCTCCTTATCTTGAACTTAAGGATTAAGGAATTCCTTAAAATCCATTAAAAACTTAACCAAACAGAGTTTTGCCCTCCCAGCAGTAATCCAATTTATGATTGCTTTGAGGTTTTTTGCCACTGGAGCATTTCAGTCTGTAATAAGTGACGTGCTTCGAGTCCACAAGTCAGCTATGTGCTGGGTGATTCACAGCTTTTCAAAAGCTTCTCCGCCTCTGTCCAATTGAGTCTTCCTTTTCTTTGTTCTTTATCAGCAATTGTGTATTTTAAATGTATTTTTCAGGGTTTCTCATCTCGTTTTCCAGGCAGAACGTTTTTTTGTTTCACACGTGCAGATTGCTGCCTTGGTTAATTGGTATCCAGTTGCAATCTAATTACCAAACCAATTATTGGTAGGTGGGCTCTACTCTATTTAAGGCTCATTGTCCCTCTGTTCTGTGCTTGAGTGTTGCATTTTGCTTCCAACACTGAGCCAGTTAGAGCCTGGAAGTCTGATTTTCTTTATATTTTAAAGGTTTGTTGCCCTGTATTTGGGTAGCCGTATCAGTTTTCTTGAATATTATCTCTCACCTCTTTCTAACACCCTCTGGTTTGTGAGGAGCTAGATTTAGATATTAACTTTGGGTTATCTTCAGTTGATTGGAAGAACCCTGCTCCAGTGATTTTGCAAATATTCCTCCGTGTTCGGGAGTACCTCTTAAGTCTATATGGACTCTTCTGCCAGGTTTTCAGTACAGTTTCAGTACAGTTTTGCCGGGGAGTTTTCTGCCCTGCTTTCTGTTTTCCCTTTCTCCTCTAGTGGTTCCCCTAGATTATGTTGGGGAGACCCCTAGATTATATTAGTGGTTCTCACAACCTGTGGGTAACTTTAAGATTCCCTTTTCGTTGGCACATCTGGTCCTCCGTCAGTATTAGTAGTATTATATTTGTAGTACCAGCAAGCCAACTAAGACTCTGAGCTGCTTATGATCACCATGGCCACTGTGACATATTCAGATTGCAAATGTGAGAAACCGCTTAGTGTTTTCCCAAATATATCCAATAGATGTTTTGTGAACAACCCTTAAGGAAATACTGAGGTTAGTAAAACATTTAATGCTTTCTGCAACCGGCCACTGCCATTTAACCACATAGAGGTTGTTTTCTCTCAATGGTTTGTTTGCTGGAGTACAGAGCAAAAATGACAAAATGTGTCACTGTCTAAATACTTTTAGACTGCACTGTACTGCACTGCTCTGCATTTCAGTCTGGAAAGGGTTAAAAAGCCATTTCTGAACTTGCTGCTGTAGATAAGGGCATCTGTTAAATTTATGTAATGTAGTTTAATTTCTGATATTTTTCAGCTTGATCCTTTTCACATTTCCATTCTTTAAAATACTTTCCCCATAATTTACATTGTTTTTATGCGTTATTGTTTTATCTGGAAAGCATTTTCAATGCCAGTGTGTGAAGCTGTGTATATTAAAAGTTCACTATTATAATTTATTATTATTTGAGCCAGCACCTTTGCCCCATTCCTATCTGAGGCAGCAAAAGGAGAATGCCTTCAGTCACCCTCCTGGGTCAGGCTCAATGGAGGGCCAGGGCATCAGGCCCAGGGGCACGAGCAGCTTCCGCCCCTGCTGATAAGCCTCCAGGAACAAGGCCCTTAAAGACCCAAGACAGGGAAAGGCCTGATTCATCCAGATACCCAAAGATAGCATACCTACACACCATTCTCCACAATAAAACTCCACATAAGCTTTGCTTATGAACTTCCCCCTGAGGATAATGTCATTCAAAACACCTATTTCCCTTACACTAACAGTAACATGCTTGCATTCTAAGAGAAAAATACAATGCAGAAAACTATTTTCAGTCCTGTATGTTCCTGAAGCTGACTTGAAAAGGTTTGTTTTCAAATGCAAGTTTTTTTTCTTGCCACTGGGAAGTTGTTTTGTTTTCTTTACTTCAGATGCATGCTATTTGGGGGTTCAGGCCTGGTGTTTGCCCCATTCTTCGTCCTTCTGCTACTCCATAAAGCATTTTTGTTTTTGTAAAAAGTGCTACACAAATAAAATTGAATTGAATAAAATATATTTGCATGAAACTTCATATAAACATGTCTGTAATACTCGAGTCATTACCCTCACACATGCAAGCACATACACACAAACTAGCACTATATACGAATCTGCTTACAGCTGAGGTATAATCTCTCACTGACAGCACCCCAGTATAATCTAACATTTTGCATAGAGATATGCCAATGGCATTAGACTACAAGGGAGTAATTACTAGGCATTTACAAAGCCATCAAATGCCCAGGTAGATAGAATTGTGGGTTCTGGGTACTTTTTATCTCATAAACTCCGCCCATGACACATAATGCTAGTGGACACCCAGAAGGAAGATGCCTGCCGGTCTTTAACAAACCTTAATGTGTTTTATTCTGTAGGGAAAAACAAGAGGAAACATGTTGAAACGTACCTATAGATTGCATCCCTTATCGCAACAGCAAGCAGAATGCATTTTAAAGTTTTGTCATTGATGTCATGACCATCAGAATGAGCTGTGGCCTATGACTGCTCCATCCTTAACTTCACAGTCACAGATTTAACTATGTCCAATATTTCTATACATACTTGAACATTACAGATTAATTAACAGCTTATTGAGGACAGAGTACAAAACATTTCACCTTTGGTTTGGGCGTTAATGTCACATGACAGCCTGGGACCCACAGCTCTGTTACCATGAAAAACATCCCCATTCAGGTGGTGACCTTGACCTGTCTGTCCTGATTCTCTCAGTCTGAACTTGTGTCCGGCACAAGGTCATGATGAAGATGATGTATTTGCGCACCCTCCCACCTCAGTCGCCTCCCCAATATCGCTTTCCAGGCCTGGGTTTTGTTAGTTCCAGGAAACAGGCTCTTCCTCTCTGTAAACAGTGAGCTGGGTCAGCCGGTCTCTGGACTGGCACTGGCACGCTAGGATGACTGTCGGCATGTTACTCTGCAATGGGGGTAAGGCGGGTCAGAGGAGACGCAGATCACAAAATCACAAAGATCAATCAGATCAATCACTTGGCAACCAGACTGAATAATAAACCTACCCACTGTTCGAATCGAATCCTCCCTTTCGCACTAAAGATGTGACCCTTTATTTGTGTTCCTTAATTTATTCTGTTGTTTCAATCATTCTTATTCTTATGCTTGTATGTTTTAGGGGAATTGGAATACATATTGCAGAAACAGTCCAATTTGAATGCAGGAACAGCTACATAAACTCACTAACCTTTGTGAACTTGAAAGGCCAAACAAAGTTTTCGCTTTCATTAATTTGGGGAGAGCATTTTGGCTGGTTGACCTGTGGTGAGGTTGTGCTAAACCCCTTTACCTTTCATACTGTTAGTCCTGTGCCTACTGTTCATCCTTTAAGTGTAAAGATATCCATCACTAAATAAAGTAATCGATCTTGTGGCTGGTGACAAGGGACGTGTGCTACTTTTTGCATATCTAATCTGTCAATGTCGACCTTGAGAAAGTTCACACATTGCTTGTTAACACGTTGTTCACCCGTGTTGTACTGGACTGCTCATTCTTCGCATTGCTGCAGAGAATGAAAATTCTAATATTCAAGAGTATTTACATTACGTGTTTTGTGGAAATGCTAGCGATAAATATTTTGGAATGGAGTCGGTAGCAGCGTTTTAGTTAAATTGGTTCGTTGCCTCACGGTCATATACTGCTGAAGCAAACTTCAAATTAAATGCCCCAGCAGAGAAGCCTTGGACTAACATAGCGTTATTAATGGCAAAATCCGCCCCAGGCTGTAAAACAGACAGCCAGGTCATCAAGAGGCGAGGCATCGGAGGGACTGTTTACGAGATGGAGCTGATAAACTCGTTTCTCTCCGGGAACTCAGCTCTAAATGGGAGGAAGGGGAATCGGGCTGTCATAACCTTCCCTTTAACTAATTTGGAGCTAACATTAAATAATTATGATATAGCCTAACCTAGGTCAGGCCATATTGAAGGAACCGCCATACATTATTGGACGATTTTATGATGGTCAGTGGGACCCTTATACAACGATCCTCTCTGGCCTTGGTAGACCGGACCAGATGCACGTTTACCTCTCAGAACATGGTACATAAACTAGGTTAGTTGTTAAAAATATTATGCTAGGCTGTAGGCCTATGTATAAATAGAATACTTAAATAATGTGTTAGAATCAAAACCATTTGCCGACCATGAAAAAATTAACCGTAATATATATGATATATGCGATATATGATACAAAAGACGATTTAAAATAAATCGGTATAGTAATGCGATTGATATCTATTATTGCTTCGTGACTTTTCATTCGCTAGACTATAGCCTATATAAGGCCCAAGAAAGCCATATTTAAGGAAGCTAGAATGACTGGTGCCTGGTATGATTGTTATAGCTAGCTATGCTATGGGCTCAGAAAAAAACTGAAACGTATCTAAGCTTATCGTTTCCTGAATAAAAGTACCTAAATGCATTTGCCAATTGTTTAAACGTGTCTAATGTTTCCCAACTCTAAATAACAGTGGAAACATTTGCATTGTTAATTGTTTCAAATGTCTGAGTGAACTTTCATGGTGTTTACATTAGCGCCATGAAAAAAGTTTCTGAGACTGGAATTAAGACTCCCTCATATTTTATTATTATTATTATTATTATTATTATTATTATTATTATTATTATTATACAACAAATGAGAAAAATAGCATGGAATAATTTTTCATACGAATGCTATATGCGTAAATTCAACAAAAAGAAAATGTGTCCTGGGAAAAGTTACCACTAGCTAGGTTTTCTTTTATTACGTTTGATTTCCCACATTAATCAAGCATTCCTCCAGCCAGTAAAACGACCATTTTTCATTCTGTGTTGGCGTGCTCCCTGACAGAAACGAGAAACAGAAGTCCAGTCAGATAAACTGTTCAACGTGACAATTTATACAAAGGAAAGTCTACATGCTGTCTATTCGACGACCGACTGGAGGAAACTGCACGATACATTATAGCGTCAATAAACAGTATAATAACCACATACAGGATAGCAATAAATATAAAAACCTTATAAAATAAGACTCTCATTTGTATTATTTTAGTAAATGTATTATTGTTATTGTTATTGTTATTGTTATTATTATTATTATTATTATTATTATTATTATTATTATTATTATTATTATTATGGGTCGAAGCACGAAGTGTTGGAACTCTATTATTTCCAATTATTTTATTCAAGATAATAGATATTATTAGTATATTCATATAATAATGATATAATATAATAATTTAATTACTATGTTACTATTCTTTCCGTTTATGGCACGAAATGTCTGAATCTCCAACACCATCAATCGCACATCTTCCAAATTTCAAACACAGGTACTAGGTGACTGAACCTATACCCATTCCACATGGCAGTGCCGTAATAAGCCATTTTACATTTTGGCTAAGAACTCCCAAGCCATTTCACCTAGAACGAAAAAAAAATACAAAAAAATACAATATAGGTCCCGCTCATTTGCATCTGGCACTATTTTCTGCCATATAGATTTTTTCAAACCTATTTTTTTGTAACTTTGTAATCTTCTCCAAATGTGGCTCACACAACAGATGACTATTCAACACATTTTCTCACTTACTTTAGATTATTGTGAAACCCAGCACATTCATAAAGGGCAACTTCTAACCATGCCATGGTTTCTACAAGGTGGTGATATAGCAATCAATTGAATTTGCAATATTGTAACAATGATAACTCTTGTTCACGTCACCTAACTCGAAATATAGACCTCACTAATGGTGCTATTAGCGGCTTGGCTACTTCCCCGTCACTAAATCATCCTCTTGAACGCCACTCGGTGATAACTAAAACTAATTGTTTTTCGTAGCATGCAATGACAAACAAAATTAACGGGCGACGAAACATTTGTCAATATTTTATATAGGCACATTTATGAATTTTTTTTTTTTTTTTTACTTTCATATAGTCTGGCACATTTTGAAGCTACGATTAAAAAAATAAATAAGTCTAAATAAATAAACCTAGGTCTTGCATTATAAAATGGCTCTTATTGTTCTTCTCTAACTAATATTGTATTTACATTTCGGATAACACAATGAAAAAGTGAAACAACACTAACTTACTTCACCAAAATCATAATTGGCGTACAAATATTTATGAATAAAATGTAGCGTAACAGAAGACGGGTCTCATTCACCTCGATTAACTCACTTAACTACTTTTTTTACAGCTTCTCGAAGCTGTTATACTACGTGATTGTTAACTTTTAACTTTTTTGTTTAAACTTTGTTACAACGATGGGATATTCATACCAAAACGAATATCAATACAATTATTATTATTATTATTATTATTATTATTATTATTATTAGGAATATTATTATTATTATTATTATTATTATTATTATTATTATTATTATTATTATTATTATTATTATCCGATACTGGTCAAATCAAAATCAAATCAAATCGACACGACCACATGCAGCCAATCAAATCAAACTGTCGTGAATATGCTCTGATATTCCCATTAAACGTGTGGAACGATGTTCCTTCCTGAAACATGTGATAGGCTAGTCGGGATATTACTATGAGCACTATGCTTCAAGTAGCCTAGTTGGGCCTTTAAGTAAATATTTAAGAGCATAGGTTGAAACTCGTGACCTACGTTCAGTGAAGGTCATGTGAGGCATGGTACAATCTTAATACATATTTCAAGCTGTATATCTTCATGTTTAAATGCCGCAAGATGTAAACGTAGTGTTTTACTAGATGTAAAAATCCCACGTCCCACCGTTTAACATTGTATTCAATACACATCATCAAATGTGTGCGTATCTTCAAAAACGTTATTTGGAGATTGTCTGGTAATGAAGTGACAGTGCCAATAGAAAGCATTGACTCGAAAATGGATTCACTCACGACCCTCTAAATTCAACAAATAACACACAGAACTATAAAACACGTCTATTAGCAGGCTTTCATTACTCAAAACCTTGAACCATCCATAGTGACTGAGACCTAAAGTGTCTTACCTTGGTAAAAGGTAACTCTCTGTAGTCCATTAAACAAAAGTAAACGAGTATTAACATACATTCTGTCAATAACGCAAGTAGCCTACAAAGACCCTGTTTACGTTAAAGGTAAACCGCCGCGGTGGCCCCTCCTTTCACTCTCTCAAATGGCCCGTTTGAAGACATACAGCTTTGAGATTGAGGAGGAAGACACTGTCCTAATATAAACAACACCCTGTTGATGGAGAGCTGATAAGATTATCTCCACTAGCTCTCGTTCTTTCTTTCCTATAGTTTTAGCAGCACCCAAGCATTTCTCACTGGCGCCTATACACGGGAACAATTGACAGCAGACAAGAGGTGTAGCGTTTCCCATTGTTGCTTTCTAAACACAGGTAAGGCATGCAAAGTATGCCTTGGGATGTTTAGCCACACGGAACAGACACAACAAGTTGTAGGCTTAATCAATTGTTAATATGGAACATAAAACATTTGCTATAATTATTCCATTTCCGGCACATGAATGATGGCCACATTACTGAGGGACAATCTTCAGGTCACAGAAAGAAGCTGTGATTATGGAGTCAGGGATAGGAGTATGTTTATGACACTCGACTATTGTTCGTTCAGTCGAGGGGCAAGGTACATTAAGCAGTGACCAAGGAGGGATAGTGGAAGATTCAGCTTAAAGTTGAACAGAAATGACAGTGCACAAACCCTTGACGCTTCATGCTCTGGCTTCAATCGGCCCTGAGAGGAAAAGCTGTGACAAGACACTGGATAAGGTGAGAGAACCTCAGGTCTGGGTTTTCTCCAAATTCATTTTGCTCTCTGCACGCTAGCCTCTTTCGTTTTTGTGTCAGACTCTTGGCCTATAATGAAAGTTAGAATAAAGTGTTGACTTGTGTAAATATGTTTAAATATAGCATATCCATCGCAGAATACAGAAAACGTGTTTGCTAATATTAGCAGTGTACGTTAAATACAGTGTGTCCACAAGGGACAAAAACATAAAAATGATTTTACTTTACAGTGAAATTAAGAACGGCTATTTGGAGACAGGTTAACGGGTAATAAGATTTATTCATGCCGTCGGGCTTTGTGGCCACAGCATGTGGTTATTCAACTTTTGATGAGCTTCCTCGAAGTGTTTCGGTGAGGCTGAAATTCGATGCGTTTTCGCCTGAAGCGCCAGACAATGAAAGGGAAAGTATGCCCATCTTTTGGAAAGAGGGTTCTAATTATGTTTACATTGACAAATCATAAACAATAACAATGGGAATTACAACAATAACAACTTACACTTTCAGACAAATTAGCTGCCTTTAACCACTGCAACGCACAAACTTAAGCCGCATGCAACGCTATATGATGTAGTAGACATATTTAATCCCGTATAAAACAATCGTAGACTTCACATCACAACCATAACATAAACTGATATAAAATGAAGAATTAAGGCATTGAATATAACTTTACGTTATATAAGTTGATTGTGCACCAAAGTTGAACACCAATTTAGAATATTTACAAGTGATATATATATATATATATATAGTCTTTCACCAATATCCTTGAACCGTATGACCCACTGAAATATTTATAGTCACTATCAATGAGCTTATTAAATCTGGGTCCAATTTTAAATTAATACAATTTACGAAGCTCAAGTATTGTCCATAAAAATAGCTGCACATGAAAAAATATATTTTAGTGAAACAGCATAAAACTATTATACAGTAGCTTAAAACTTGTCATATGGTTGTAGGCTACATTAAAGCAGCCCACGACGCACAGGTCAAAATAAATGTACGAAATATTTTAGAGGACGCAGCACGTGCCCTGTATTCGCTATGTGTTTTGTTCCTTATTATGGGAGCTACAGTGAGCTAGCTTTTTATTACTATGCTTTTAAATGGCTTTTAAACATGTTGCATGTTGTTTGATTTATATTAGTCATCCAGTGGCAGCGATCCATGAACAGCCCATGACCTTACATGAACAAACACAATTTTTCACGCTTCATGGTGAGTGAAAATTTTCTAGCATTCTTTATATGCTTATATTCTATAAACATTAATCATGACTCCGCAGTCGTGTGTGTGTCTGTGTGTGAGAGAGTCACAGATAGAGAGACGCATAGAGAGGGGGGAGGGTGTAAGTGGGTGGAGCGATAGTCTCTGTCGCCTGTAGACAGACTCTATGGCAGAGGACCCACTATCTTATCTAAAAAGGGGTCTCCAAAAAGATATGAAGAAAATTAAAGCGCGTGTGCGACTGAGAGAGCAGGGAAGGAAAGGAGTGACAAAGGCATACATGGGATCCTCTAAATCGGAAAGGAAACTGATAGACTGAAGTTGCTAAAAACGTCAGTCAGCTTTCCTCAATTTGCTATTGGGCCAGTTGACAATCTAACAGATTTTAAGCCTATTAATAAACCGATGACAATGGCATTCAAAAGGCATTGGTCGACTACACTATTTCATCATTTTTTGCAGGTATTTTCAATTACACTATTAGAACCATTATATGCAACCCATAATAAGAAATATAATACTCAATATGTACTTTACTTTCACGTTTTATAATGTCAAAAGAAATGAATCTGTGTACACCCGTAGTTTATATGGACCACGTCTCGCCTGCCTTTACCTGAACGTCAAGAGCAGTTAGATGACATGGCTGTAACGTACAGTCACATCAGATGTCAAGTTGCTAGTCCCTTTCAATTATTAACATGTTTGGATGTTACAGGTAAATTATACATTTAAAATACAGTGTAAAGTAAAAGCTAAGACCAAAACGGCCAAACTGTAAAATATAATTTTGGCCCATTATAGGAAAGTATTAATATGTCAATCTATCATATACATTGAAATAAACATTCTTCTGTATTTTCATCAAAGCATCGGACTACTGTCTTGTTCATCTTCATTCGCCCTTTAAAAATAGTTGGAACCATTAGCCCACTTTGTACTACTTCGTCCGCAACTTGGAAAACCAGCTAGCCTGTTATGAAATTTATACTGGAGAAGCTTTGCACATGACATGAAGGGTGTGAGACAATGAAATATTGATACGTTCGCCGGATGCAGAATCTTAATTGATCTAATCTAATTTGCATGAATCATACACTACTTAAAAAGGTTATTGTCCAGGCTGCCTTCAACTTTAGTCGTAAGCTTAGTACTAAGTAGCTATTTGAGTAAAACGTGTCTTCTCAAGTCAACTTAACCTGAAATTGTAAGGCAGCCCAACCACTAACATATTTTTTTACAGTGTACGCTGTATTCATATTATTTATTCATGACTTATAATAACAGTACAAATATTATTATTAATAATTATTCTTATTAGTACCATTAATATTAATAACGAATAAATACTTGCATGTATTATTATTGTTAGTATTATTATCCTATTATTATTATGCCAACTGGAAATATACATTTTCTTCACACCCACACATATTCACATATTATAGGCCATAATATTTAGTGAGCTTTATGACAAAATAGGATTTAATTGTGGTATCAAATTAATGAATACATTTGGCCAGACCACGAAGGGCTTATATTCAGCATCGCAACAGAATATAAATAGAAAAAAACTTCCATGTTTTGAACTGTACGTGTTTTCAGTGCGTTGATTAATTATGCCATGAAACTTTCTGTTGCATACCGAATTTAAACTGCTGGACCGCTTTCCACATGATGAAAAGCTCTATTGCTCTATACCAGCGTTTTTCAACCGGTGTACCGCGACACTGATGCCATCAGACCAGTTACATTATTGGCATTTGGCAGACGCTCTTATCCAGAGCGACATACAGTTGATTAGACTAAGCAGGAGACAGTCCTCTCCTGGAGCAATGCAGGGCTAAGGGCCTTGCTCAAGGGCCCAACGGCTGTGCGGATCTTATTGTGGCCACACCGGGATTAGAACCACCGACCTTGCGTGTCCCAGTCATTTACCTTAACCACTACGCTACAGGCCGCCCAGTTCAGGTGTACCGTGTGTTTTTTTTATGATGAATTCCCATTCACAAAAGCTAAAATACATTGAATTAAAATAGGCTATATATCGCTTAATTTAAAAACCGAAAGAACATAAGCCTACTATCGACACATCACATGAACAAGGTCGCTTTTTACAGCAGTGAGCCATGAGATTCTGCAAATTTGGAAAGTGTACCGAAGGAAAAAGGTTGGGAAACGCCGCTCTATAGCTACCATGTCATACTAGGCTACAAAAATGGCACAAAATGTAAGCTAGTTTATCATCCAACCACAGCACAAAACCTCATACCTAATTGAGGTATTGATCTGAAAAACAAATAATGTAATTGTATTCCCTGTTCAAAGTACTTCTTGTAATTGGTCTATAAGAAAATTACTATAAATTCTTCACTGAATTTATTTTAAGTGCGTGGTCGTGGTCAGGCGAAGATGGGTTCGATAAATTCTTTCCTTCCGATATTAGCCCATAGTCTTCACATAATCATACAGAAATATAACATTACAATATTAATGAACGGTGCTTGTATTGTAGCATATGCATTTTATCGTATTGCCATAACAGAATCAATGGGAGAAGAATTGTGTAGGTCTTGTTCAACAAATAGCCTATGTGCCATAGCGACTGCTTCCTTGTCTTTCTCACGGCTTATCCCGCCCAGTGTGACATCACGGAGCAGGAGAGGAGCTCTGCTTCTCACAAGCTCCAGTAACAAAAACAGGCAACAGCTGAAGGTTGTAGCTGTCACAAGAAGTACGTCAACCCTTCTCTGCATGCATGGAACACGGACAGTCCGCCGAAATCTTTAGCCATCATTTTTGACGGCGGTGAATTCATTTGTATTCTATGCCATTACATAAACGATTATCCACAAATATAATTCGTTGAAAAGGGTTATTGCGTTTCGCAGCTCCTCCTCAGCAGAGGTAAGTCCCTTAATGTGACCGAACATATCTTGATCATGCTGCAGAGTCCAGTTACTTCTACACCGTTCTCTGTCAAAGATATACTGAACCTGGAGCGGCAGTCGTCTCTGCATCTCGAGTACCAGCACGCGCAGCTACATCTGGAGTTGCAACAACAGCCGCAACATCCCCCTCCCACGTGCATGCTTGCAGCCACAGAAAGCCCCCGCTTCTCGGACGGAGAGGAGAAAATGTCCTACCTGAATTCATTGTCCCTGCAGGGTAGTGAAGGCGAAGCCAATCTCTCTCCGGACATGTACGTCCAACCCGCGCTAGGACATACAACCGACCCCCTGTTAGAAGTCCCAAACGATGACCAGGGATCCAGTGAGTAAGATATTTATACTGATTTTTTTTTTCATGAAATTAGTGTCTTAACTTCAGTATATGCTCAATGTCTCACTGGGCATTTGTATTCCACAAATTGTATGGACTCGTCATAGTTAAGAGTTTAGAGCATAGTTTAGAGACTGTTTAACATCATCTTGCATGCAAGCTATTTTATCCTTTCTGTCTACGTCCGTCAGTCTGTCGCCAGTATGGCCTTATTTATCGTCTGTACTTGCTTGTGTTGTTATTGTTTCTTTACCTGTTTATTTTATAGTACAAGTTTACTCTCTCGTTAATCATATGAGAAATACATTATTGAATATGGGAGATGTGAGACTTCAAAATGCACATTCAATGAACTATGAATTAGAGTGTAAGAGTCATGGATAAATTCAAAACATTAAGATGAGATACAGTATAAGGGAATAATTATGCGAGACCAACAAAAGCAATTGACTGTTATATCTACTACACGATTAACAATAGAGCGTTGGATATTTATTTCACGTGGCCTCGAGCTACAATTGTGAGATTCCAGTAAAGGAATGTGATAAATAAATATTGTCTATTTTATTACATTTAGCAACCACTATTTCTATTCGCTTATAGTATTATGTACACGTAGGCCTATTCACATTGTACTATGAATCCTATTCGGGTACTGTTTTATTTGAAGAGTCAAGGTGACTCGAATCTTTGTGTTTTGATTATGCCGTTTGGGAATTTTAACAACAGAAATGTCATCTTCTGAGAGTTCTAACTACTAACATGCTCGGGTTGTTTGTAATGACGAATGCAGAAATACCCCCGTCTCTGTACCTTTCACATTATAATAATCCTAATACCATGACTCCCTATGCCCTATATGATAACAAGAGTATATGCGCATAATTCTCACAAGGGCTGGTGCAATAACCTATATTTATAAGTAATTTAAATGATTGTATAGCCTATACTGAAGATATTATACTTTACAAAATCTGAAAAATGCTACGAAAATAATCAAGGAATGCGTCCTCCGAATATATTTGGATAAACACCTTCTTTCAGTGCACTGCATGTTTCAAATTTTAATCTTAATTTTATGATGTGGACCGAAAACATTAAACTCACTGTCGGTCTATTAATTCCTTTGCAACTTTATTTTATGTCACAGAAAGCTGCAGAGCTGTCTTCAAGTCTCAGGAATGCGATGACGGTAGGCAATCGGACTCAGAGCGACCCCAGAAACAGCGAACCAGACGCAAGCCCAGAGTTCTTTTCTCTCAGGCCCAGGTGTTCGAACTGGAGCGGCGATTCAAGCAGCAAAGATATTTGTCGGCGCCCGAGAGGGAACACTTAGCGAGCAGTCTACAGCTGACTTCCACGCAGGTCAAAATATGGTTCCAAAACCGAAGGTATAAGTGCAAAAGGCAGCGTCAAGACAAATCGCTGGAAATGGCCGGCAACACCCATCCGCCACCTCCAAGAAGGGTGGCAGTGCCAGTGTTGGTTCGGGACGGCAAACCTTGCTTGGGAGGATCGCAGAACTACAACACGGCATATACGGTGGGGACGAACCATTACAGCTACAACGGCTACCCAGCGTATGCCTACAATAGCCCTGCGTATAATAATGGGTACAGTTGCACGTACTCAAGTATTCCTTCTCTTCCACCGACTACGACGGCCAACGCTTTTATGAACAGGAACCTCGGCAACATAGCAAATATCGGCACTTCTCCACAGTCTCAAACGCACCAAGGAACAACAGTCTCCACCTGTCAAGGAACAATGCAGGGTATCCGTGCTTGGTAGCAAAGATATAAGGCAAAATTAACGGAAATATTTCCCTAACATACCTTCCTGTTGTAACACCAACCGACATGGAAATCTATGTTTAAAAGGATGTCTTACATCCTGACAGTATTCCTAAAAAAAGAAACATGATAAATGCAAGATATCATAATAGGAGGACTTCAGTAAACGGTGGACATCCAAATGTTTAATTCCTCTGTCCAATCAAAGGTGTAGGCCTGTCATACCAATAATTACCAAAAGAATAGGCTACTGGTTACTGGGTTTCAGTGTATAAACTCCACTGCTGCGCTGAGATTGTCGGTAGTAAAGTCAATTGACATATTTCACATACACACTGCCGATTCTCCACAAACGTACGGACTCATGCTAGCACCCAGTCTTTGGGAACAGATGCAATCTATATTTGGATTAAAAGGAGCTGTGCATCAATCTCGCATGTTTCTTTCAATGAATGGAAACTTTCCCCCCCACTTATAACGTGACATTGTTTTGTTTATACGCTTTTAGAAACTATATTTGCATACAACTCTCGAGATAATTCTGAAAGACGGACTTCTCGATAAAAAATAAATAAAAAAACTCAGCGAATGGGTATGCACTTCAAAGGAATGCAAAAGTTAAACGTTATACTAATTGTTAGTAATTGTTAATATAATTTTTTTATTATATTATCCTAAATATATATATATATTGACACATGTTGCTCATCGGAAGGGCGAAAGGACAGTGCAATAAATACTGAAGCTGCGAGCCTAATAGGCCTATATTTAAGTGGATTAGGGAAGTGGAATGTCGACATCTCTATTTGGGCAATCATCTCAGTTAGCCTATATTGCTAACGACGTCATCTCACATTTGCATATTTTGATCAATAAGATCAAGCTGAAATCCATGAGCTACTCTTTCCCACATTTGTCTCTCAGAATTAAGTGCTTTCAAATTGAGGTCGCGTAGCCTATCTTTTACTGCACATGGATAGGCCTACAATTCTTATTTTCCTTCCTACAGCCGCCATTTTACTCATTTTAAAAACATTGGGGATAAACTGCTTTGAATAAAAACACAGTCAGGCGTTGGTTACAGCGAATGAACTTTGTTAGCCAATCACCATTTACCAAAAAAATATATTGCAGGATTCAACTAAAGAGGGCAATCCATGAACACTCGAATGAATTGTCCAAATGCCAAGCGGTGTGAAAAGAGGAAGTTATTTTACATTGGCGAGCTTTGAGGACGCGATTTGGCCCCTTAAATCCACTGAAAAGAAGCTCTTGGAGTTGGGTTGGAGACGATGAATAATGGCTTTTATTAGATTCGTGGACAAAAGGTATGTGGCAGAAAAGGCCTAGCCCTCAGCAAAAACAAAAGGGCCAGAGAGCTGCAAGATTGACGTCCTAAAATATTCCTAATTGAGGCAGAGTCTGGAGCATTATTTCAAATGGCTGGATAGCGGGACGATGGCTACGAAATGTGTTCAGTTTTGTTCCATTCTTTTTGTGAGCACAGAAAGGGATTCTGATTGAGGGGGGAGGGAGTGAGCTCTTCAAGCGGGCTCTACCAGAGTGGGCGAAGTGGAGGGTGTACAGCGGGAGGTTGTCGTCTGAAAGCAGGGTCATTATTGCTACAAGTTGAGCCATTCGGTTATTGGGAAGTGGCGAGTGCAGAAACCGAATGGGACACCGTGTGATCCCTGGAAAAAAAACAAAAAAACGGATTCGTGTCGAGGTATTGAGGCACACAATGGACGAGACCACAACATGTCCCAGACGAGTAAAAAATGTAAGATGCCGTTTAAATAGAAACTATTAGAAATATATATCACTATATTTAAAATTCTTCAGTTGTTTTAAACTTTTAAAATTAAGAAACCATTTACTGAAAAAAATAGCAAATGTGGTCTTGAGAAGACAATAGGCCTACATCCTGAATTTAAGATAAATTGACTCGGAGGGACTAGAAAAACAGACTGCGTAGGCCTTGAAGATTTAATAAAAACAAATCACTGCATTGCTCTGTGTTGAAGACTGTTACGAGATAGGTTGGCGAAATCAATTTGACGACAACTGATTAATTGTGATTGCTTAGCCTAGGTTCTCTATTTGAAATATATATTTTAAAAAAACTCTATTGATCCAGATTGAATTTTATGAGCTTAAATTTATCCAATGCCCTTCATAATGCCAATTAAATAAAAAAGATATCTGCCTGTAGGCTACTTAACAAAATGATGTAGCCTATTAAAAAGCCTAATTGGCTATCTTCTTTCATGAGAATGCAAACTACTGCTTTTAAGGCCCTTTAATACAGTGTTTTCTTTTTTCTATATATTCACCGCACAACTTTCCAGTTGGAAACGATTGTTAACACTGTATCGGTTAAAGTATACCTGGGGGCAAGCTATGCACGTTTTTGGAGATCGCAGGACAAGGAATGAGACAGGAAACAGAAAATAAGAGCGCTTAAACTGACGGGCAAGGAAGATGGACATAAAACAGACACAGCCGTGCTGGAGACTGCACACGATCCAAAGGCACCATTATGGGGAGGGCAGGGGAATTGGTATGATTGGCAAATGTTGCAGCTATAATATAATAAATGTAGCAGGTATAATTGCAGCAATATTTATGTAATATATGTATATAATGGCCATACAACATTTATGTTTAAAGTTTGTACAGAAGCCCTACTATTGTTATACAATTATGCATTATGCATGAATATATAGCCTTTTCCCCATTGGAACATGCAACATGCAAAGGTATTGTACCATAAGGAGGTCAATAAATAGCATGTTTATTTTCAATGAAAGTAATTAAATGCAATATAATTAAAAGGTACATATGGAGCTATAGTGTAGGCCCACTGGACAAACATTGGAAAATCTAACTTTTTGATATACCATAGACTACTACTACACTTTTATTAATTTCATTTAAACAATTCATTTAATTGTGAACCCCTAAATAGCTAATTTGCATTGATGTAGCTCCAATCATATGCAAATACGATAGCAAACAAATTAACACATTATACATATTTATTGCATTAATCTAAAAGTGTATTAAGGTATGTCCACTTGTCCTGCTATATCACAGGGGAAGAAAATAAATTATACATTCCTCCTATGTAAAACACAATGAAGATGAATTGGAATGTAAACAAAGGCACGCCAAGGCTTGGTTCTAACTGATACTAAGGTATAATCCTCGGTTCCCCGGACCGCTGCACTGCCAGCAGGGCATACCTGGTGTCAGTTTAATTGGCCCGAACACTTGACAAAATGCAAATCGACCTGGCGACAGGCAGTGATGCCTGAGGAGGCCTTTTTCAAGCTGTAGGGCGGTAGGCAGCACCTTTTTTGTCAGCGAAGACAAGGCTGGTATCAATTCCAAAGGCCATTCTCAGAGTCCATAAAGTCAGCATAAAACAAAGGGACTCCTTGACAACCAGCCACAGGAAATAAAGAACAAAAGACAAGTATAAACCATATCCAGGGATGGGAAATGTCTTCTCTAACAACCACACCTGTTCGGAGCAGTCATCTAAGCTGTATTCCTCATATAAGCACAAAAAAATGGATAGTATATCATGGATGTATGCACTCCCAAGCAATCTAGATTCAGAGAAATGTGTGCTGCAGAATAGAGAAAGTGGATGACAATTTAATTGGGTGTATATATATATATATATATATATATATATATATATATATAAATGTATCTGGGGAATCAAACAAATTATTACAACTTGAAAGCTTTGGCCATACAACTTGAGATGAGGGGGTGGCCTTTTATAGCTCCAAACATAGTAGTATAAAATAATGTGCAGTGTATCTCTACCTGGTTTTGTCAAAGGGGCAGTCTGTAGTTGGAATCAGGATGGGAACCATAACAGTATAGTTGCATCATTTTCAAGAAACACTCCTGTAATGATCTGTTGGCTGAAATATTTAAACAATCCACACAACTGCATCCAGAGGAGTTGTTCGAGCTCTCTTTGCACTTGGATTTCAGGAGGCTGGCCTTTGGACCCATACCAGTGATTACCCTATATATCGACTGTACATTTCGGCTCAAAATTAAGTCAAAAGAGTACCATTTTTCTAAAGCAGAATTCCTAGGAGGGTTAAAAATAACGACCCAGACATGTTTCGACAGCGTGCATCTGACATCGCGCCTACATATAGGATACAATATGAAAAGGTTCATGCTTCGTCAGAAGGAAAAATGCTGCTGATTGTTAAATATTAGCTAAAACATAAAAGACTCTTCGAATTCCAGATTTTACAGAAATTATTACAATTGCCAGTGTCCGAGAAGACATTTTTTAATAATAACTTACCTTTATAGAATATAATAAAATAGTCACAACATAGTTCTGCACGTCTCGTTACTGTATCATCGGTTGGTTTCATCGCATTTCATTCTGGTTCGGAATATGTTATCTTTGAGGTGGTAACACAACACATTTAAGAAATATGTCATCTGATATATGAAGTGATGTTTACTGTGAAAACATTTAGCTAAAATTGAAGTAAACGTTTTACTAATGTATCTGACGTTTAAACAGAAACTACACACATAACCTACATAGATACACAACAGCTTCGGCCAGGATCAGGATCTTCAGTCATCCCTGGTCTGAGCTAAAGCGCTATGAACGGAAACTCTTCTGCCAGAAGCTCTTGCAGGTGTGGATGAATAACGGCTCCACTTTGAGTTTGATGTGTTTTTTAACATGAGGCATGTTAGCCTACTAAAGCGATTGAAACCACACAACGTCAATGTTTATTAAATATTCTGCTTTACTCGACCGTCATTCGGAGCACAAATCATAACAAACACTGAATTTTCTAGGAAAATGAAGCAATCGCTATATCCTAATGTTTTCTTTGTAGCATGCTTGCCACAGACACGGCGTGTTTACAGTACGATAAAATATACACAGCGCGACTACATATTTGTCAAAGAAATAAGGGCCCTGAGCTACCCGTCTAATATTTTAAGTCTCTCCGGCAAGAATGAAGAATGCATCATTGATGTATTTTGTTGGCGACAGTTACCATTTCTTTTAAAAATAAAGATTTAATAGCTACATTCTGAGGTTGTGCGTTAGCCTCGCCTACTTATAAACATAAGTATGAAATAATAGTGCCCCTGTTTTAGTTGGCCTATTTTAATGAGCTACTTGATTTAGGCCTACATTTCGTTCAGATAAATCTGGCTGAAAAACAAACGTTTTCGAATAAAAAAAAAAAAAAAAACTCATTAAAACTGTATAACTATCTATCACTAATCGCGGTTTACACTGAAATACTCAGTAGTTATATCCAGAGGCACCACCAGGGGTCCTTGCAATTACTGCAGCCCGGGCCCTTGGAATCATCATAACCGCCCCCTCCTCCTGTCTGCCCACCTACCATACGGCACCACCGGTTGTATCCGAGGACAGCACATCTGTGTTTCTGGCACCTTTTACACGGAAGCCTGATACAGTGACTGGAGGGAGACGTATACAGTTTCCTTCATTAAAATAACTACGTGTCATTTTTTCAATGTTCATATGTAAACCATTGATAGATTGAAACATGTTTTCATATCACACCACATGAAGGTTCCTGTATGTTTTGGTAGAATGGCGTTATGATGTCCACAAGGGGGAGACACTGACTGTTCTTAAAAGGTTGGATACTTAAGTCCTCTGATCGCTCCCCCATGCAATGTAGTCTACACAAACAAGTAATGTAGGGGCTAAATATCAAAAAGAGTCATTAAAACATAAACTTTTGCCGGAACAGTGTCGGCGTTTATAAAATATGTATAGATCTACATCTATAGGTGCAGTCAGACATGTAAGTACAGTTAATATTTCCAACGCTATAATTAAAGTAATTAATTAATTAATTTGTTCAAACTGGATAATCATTTTGCCTGAAAATCATCTAGTGAAAGAAATTTAACATCTGTTAACAAAGGGCTCAGGATGCGTACAGCTATTATTTTAAGCTTTAAGAATAAATAAGCTATGGCATGCAACGAAACCAAATTTATCCACATACTAAATTATGTCAAAGTGGTCATTTGAATAGCTTACCCTCTCCAGGAACATGCGATGTGGACTTCTCGAAATTCTTTATCTTTATATATGGGGAAAGTGAGTCTGTATACGCGCTGCGGTCAACGGGTCGCAATGAACTACCGGAATGAAGCTGGGAGTGAAAATGACTCAGTGTAAGAGACCACGAGCAATATATTCCACCTGGATACAAACAAACCAAAAATCATTCAACAGTAGCCTACGAACCTATAGCACGCTAGCGGCGTCGCAGCACACATCTGCAAATAGCCTACTAAGTCCTTGTTAAACACAACTGGAGAGTCTGACTTCAAAAGGGCGCCGCTTTGCCAGGGTCTCAAAGGTGGCGAGAGATCCATCATGAAAAAATGATCAGTCCATTACGATGACAGACGTTATTCATTGAACAAGAATTTCAATCTCAAATAATTTAATATTAATCTCGAATAAACTCGCATTATATTTCAATTCCGCCGCCACAGGCTAATGAGCTACACCATTAGATGTAGGATATCACTATTCAGTATTTTTGTAATAAGCTCTATTCGACCTTATATAAAACTTCAAACAAGATTGTATCATTATTAGTTCACAAAATATGAATAATAATTGCTATGACGAATCACATTTTGAAAAATTCAACAAATCGTTAATCACCGTTAAGGAGCTGGACAGGATGCACCCGACACTCGAATTATCAGCATAAATATAAATTTACGGTATGTACGGTATTACGGTAGCTACGAAGACGAACAGCCTCTTTGGATCGCTTTAACGATCGAGCATGAATAAAGGTTATTTCCCTATCATTAATAACTCAATATACCATGTAAAATATGTCAACCGCAAAACACTGTTTTGCATTTTCCATTCTACAATTGTTATGCCAATAATCTCCTCTGGCATAATCTTTTGAAAATGAGCTACGAAGCGGAATTTAAAGTAATATAAATTAGATTGCATATGCATATTCCATAGAACCGAATCCACCTCTCTTGAATAAAATGAATACTTACTAAGATATAATCATATTATAATATGATAATTATAATGGAATCCTATCATCAATAACCAGAGGGAGATCGAAATAACACTTCAGACTGGCTGACCACCATCCCTGCTCTGCATAGGACTACAAAAGGATATATACATTTGCAGGAAATAATGAAAGAGGAAATATATAATATGTCTGAACTATACATTTATTGTTCCTTTTTGTTCGTTTATTTCTGTTTCTATAGTAGAATTATGCTATGTGGATATTTATCATGTAAGTTAACATGCAGTTTTGTTTTATTACGCTTACACACTGAAAATGAAAATGTGATTGGTGCAAAGCCCATACGGCTCGATCTGAAGACATGCAAACAAAAATCTAATCAAATAAAAAACATGAATTTAAATGGACGGAAAGGAAGCCTCTATAAATAAACCTTCATCTAAACGTCGGAACGAAACTCGAATAGGCTTTTGTGAAAATTATTACATGAATGTTTTTGAGATGTTTTGCTACCAGTGGTCATGGGGCACTATTTAAGATCAATGGCATAGTGAATTCAGCTAGGAAGCTGAGACTTGGTCGTAGGTGGATCTTCCTACAGGACAATGACTCGAAACATGCATCAAAATCCACAGAAATGGTTAAGAGAAAACAATATCCATGTTCTGCAATGGCCATTTCAGTCTCCATACATAAATCCCATCAAAAACCTATGATCTGATCTGAAGAGGGGGTTTCATAAGCGCAAAGGATATCAACGATCTTGAAAAGTTCTGCATGGAGGAATGGTCAATAATCCCTCCATGTGTATTCTCTAACCTTATCACAAATTATATTTATTGTGAATTTTACTTTGTTTGATTTTATTTACAATAATTGTTCAGGATGTTAATTTTGACACCTAAGAATTTCAGAAAAAAAAGTTTACTGAAAAAACTTACTTGAAAGATGAGAGTAAATGTATTGAAATAAAAGATCAGCCATTTTACAGACTATAGCCATGCCATGACCAAATACTTTTAAGTTTACTTTTAAAACATTTCCAGCTGTTCTGTAGCTTAACAGACTGACTAAAATCCATTATACCGTCTTGATAATGTAAAGGAAGTCGTGTCAGTAAGATGGAAACCGCCATCTAAATGAAACTGCATTTGGAAGAGTTCTGTGGTTCTTATTGTAATACAAGTGTTTCAAAGGTCTGAGGGCGGAGCCAGGGGGTATAGGGAGCCAATCAACTCTGTGTTCCTCGCTGTTGGCAAGAGGGCTGATATACTTGACATTTTTTGACACATTGGCTGTTGATTGGACCAGAAGGATTGTCCCGACAATTAAATCAAAGCGAGAAAAGACAAAACTGAGAGACAAAACAGCTTTATCGATGCTTAAACTTCTATCTTTTGGCGTGTGTTTTGGATGAATACGGACGGCTATCGCCCAGCAGGACCAGTGCTCTTACTTCGAGAGTCTGGGTTGTAATAAACGCTCAAAGCAAAGAACAGAAACACGTTTTAAAAGCTTCCAATGGCACAAAGTGGGAATTATTTTTCTATCCATGACATACTAAACAGCGGACGTGATAATCAGGATAGCTTTCCGGTTATCGGGGGATTTCCACAGCTGTGCGCACTGGCCCGCTCCGAGCTGCATACGGTTCATCAAGCTAACAAGGGATGCCCCGATTCCACTATTTCGGATTACACTGATGAACATAACGGAGATACAAGCAAAAAAGTCCAAACTTTCTTTGTTGGAGGAATGCCCAGCCAGTGCAGGGAAGAGGAGGCTTTGCCGTACAGCAACCCATGCGAGGACGAGTCTACCGGCGTGGAAGCAGAATATGCAGAATACCATAAAGGTTTGCCACATTTCCCCAGTTAGAGGATGTTGACCGTGAGGTTGCATTCACATTCTCTATATAAAGTGTACCGTCGCAGATTCACAAAGCGATTTGAGGACAATCGATTTGCTTTATCAGTCCATAACCTAGCCATCGATTATCTATTATTTTAACCATGCATTTCTCTGAAATTGTAGATGAGAAAAATAATCTCGCAACCTCCCCTAAAATGAACCAGGGCATAACATGAGCCTATGATTATAATGAGCAACACAATAGCTATTTGGACTTTTCAGCGATATTGAGAGTTGGTTCCATTTACATTTTGTATTTCGTTGAAGAATTACTTTTACCATGTAAGTGAGATATTGTTATAGCCTAATGTGAAATATTTGTATAGTTGTGATATAATAGGGGTATACTTGAAATTGATGTATTCTTTTCCCGTACATGAATCCATACGCGTAGGCTTGCGGGGAGACAAGTCATCTCCTATATTTTCAGATTTTTATATAGCTACATTCTAATTGCTAGACTATAGCCTATGTTGTTTAGCCGAGATTGGATTTAAATTCAGTTGCGAATGCATTAAGCGACATCAGATGGATGCAAAGGCGTTGGTTTCATTTCAATTTAGGGGGAGACACGCTCCTGGATTGTGAAAACACACTAGGCCTACTTGAGAGGGTTACTTCAGCGACAGAGAAGCACTTCACTTGCAGAAAAAAAAATACACAAGCCCTTTTTCTCTAAATTTACAGCAATCCAAGAGGAACAACAGGGGAAATTGGAGGGCTGCGGCTCCGGTGATCAACCCAAATCCAGGAAACGGTCACGAGCGGCTTTCTCTCACACCCAGGTTTACGAACTGGAAAGGCGTTTTAATTTGCAACGGTACCTGTCCGGTCCGGAGCGGGCAGACCTGGCCGAAGCCCTTAAACTCACTGAAACTCAAGTGAAGATATGGTTCCAGAACAGGAGATACAAAACTAAGCGACGACAAATGGCAGCAGAGTTGGCAGCCAGCGCTACACCAGTCATGGCAAAGAAAGTAGCTGTTAAGGTACTGGTGAGGAACGACCAGAGACAATACAGAGCGGAAGAACTGTCGAGCCCACCTCTCATCCCACTGTACCAGGCCTATCAATACTGCCCTTACATATACTGCTTTCAGCATTGGTTGTCAAACGCGTCGCTCTGCGCAGGACTGCATTAAATCAATACGTTATGGATAATCAATACGTTATAGAATGATTAAAACCCACATAGCCTACCATATCAAGCTACGTTAAAGTTTTTCACCGAATCAGACGCGGGTGTTTCAGATTCGTGTTATGGGTGAGATAACTCACAGAACTCATTTTGGGTAACATCACGTTCCTGGTTATCCCTTTCTCTAATTCCCGGGTAAGGTATGAATGTCATTGACAACATATTACACTACAATAGTAGCTTGATAACCTTACACCGTCACGCGAGAGATAAATTGCAACGATTTGTCATTTTACGCACACGATCACTCCAAAAGTATTGTTTTTCCATAAATGGTACAGCATCAGAAAAAATGCCCACGACGTGATGAATAGGCCTACACTATAAATAGGTGATTTTGCGATGTGTCTGCTTAATTTGTGTGTATAACGATTTTATAATAAATGCCCATCTAAATTATGTATGTCATTAATAGCATGCTATTACTGGTTTTGAAAGACTGATTGAAACTCATTTAAACGATTTCTGTACTGTGCAAATTATTATCCATCACATGTGGAAGACATAACTTTAAATCTCGTTTGTTATCAAAACTTTATAAATAACGCTGCATAGTAGCCTACATTAACATCTGGCGAGTTTACCATTTTCCCCCCCACTATTTTTATTCTATTTGCATTCCATCTCAGGTAGCTCATGTTTTTCCGTTCAATTTCTGTGAACAGAAGTGTGAAATATGTAAATGTGGATTTCTGCAGCGACGAAATTCACTCGAATCTGATATTGTATGTGGCATTTAACTGCTTTTAAATAACATCTTACATTTTTGTATCATGTTATTTTATGTTACCTTGCTGTAGGCCTATGCTAAACTGCGCATTGAAACTAAACCAACCAAACTGACCAAAACAGTGTCAGCAAGATGTATTAAGATTATTAGAATCATAGGGAGCAAGATTTCTATTCCATTATTTTACATCAAGTTTTAATAACCACGATGGATTCTCAATGTGCCCATGGCAGCAATCAGTAGGCCTATTCAGATATATATTATATTATATAATATTATTAAACAACCCTTTCCTGCACGTCCAACGCATAGGTCCCAACTTTAATTTAAACACTCATATTCAACGATTTCCTTGATAGGCTAACCCATTGACACATTATTTGTACAGCCCATATGCGCTGATATTCACGCCCCTTTAAGGTCCATGAACTGTTTTTAACAGGCCAGTTTTGTGTACCACATGATGAGTGGCATGTACAAGGAAACTAAACTGTGAGGGGCAACTTGTCCTTAGCCTTTTTTGTAGGTCCGTAAGTGAAGTAAGTCATTTGGCAACAAAGATTGTATAGCTATTTAAAGATACGTGATTGATATCACTATCGACAATTTCTTCAAACAGATTTGCACAAAATAGTTAAAAAACGGACAGGTGTCGGCTGGAAATAAACGAATTCTTTGGAACAGCCGTTTCAAATGCAACGTTGAAACACCACCCGAATTTGTATTTTCAGTTACAGACTGTAGCTACATAAAACATGTTTCTTTAGTAGGCTACTTATCTTACTTGGAACCTTTCGGAAAGCACGTGAGTCTCCAGAGGACGACGCTGACCCTGACAGCCAAAAATATTGCTTATTACGGCAGCACATGCCAAAGAGGACAGAAAATAACGTATGAACTAAGATTGCGCACAAACGCAAATTCAATCTCCGTTGTCCGTTTCATTTCAATTTTCCTCTGTAAAACAGACACAATACAGCCGAATTATTGTGCGCAGGTCACACTTTTTTAATATTGGGTAAGATGGGGGAGACATAGCCCCTGATGAACAATGTCGACACATTGCAAATTTAGAACATATTTGGACATCAGTTGTAGTATTTATATTATGTTTATGCTAAAACCAATATACAGGTAATTATGTAATCGGGCCGCCCACTATTGGCACAGGATGACGCAGTACCTGAGAGAAGATTCCCCTCGGGTGCCAACTTGCTCCAATTGGCATATGCAGACTTTAGACAACATTAAATACCCTGTTAAAATTACATTAGTTAATGTAGTCATTTTTCATAAGCTATGGCAAATGAGAAATCACAGTAAAACAGAAACATCTGAAATATTAATTTGCGTATTCATTAAACTATTCATGTAGCCTAATATAATTTGGCCAAAACAACCAAGATATTGACATTGGCCGCGTTTCCCGAACGCGTTAAGAACGTTCTTAAGCTAAGAAAGTTCTTAAGGACCTTATTAATTGAAGGTCCTTAAGAACTTTCTTAGCTTAAGAACGTTCTTAACGCGTTCGGGAAACGCGGCCATTTTCATTCATGAATGAATTGAAAAATGAATGAATAGCTTCCCCCATGAATCCCCCATACACAAAGTAACAATTTAAGACAGATGAAATGTCACATGTAAAAATTCAAAAGAGCAGAGACTTTCAATGAATATGTTGAGATTAAATTCGGCACAATCTGCGGTGATGATGAAATTAAGACGGGACTGTCCTTTCCCACCTAACCCTGCTTGTTAGGTTCTATAGAATACCAAAATAAAACTTTCACCAACAACTTCACCTTCACTCAAATTGAAAGTAAAATAGAGAAAATAAAAGTAATAATAATAATAATAATAATAATAATAATAATAATAATAATAATTGTAATTATAATTATTATGCTGTGAATTTAGACGTCTGGCATAAAATGTTGAGTGGAACAATCATTGAAATCATTGTGCAACATGAAATCAAAGACACCCCCCATTTTGCTTATTGTTACATTGAGTACAATCATTTACTAAAGCCATATTTCCGTAACCAACTGCTTGTTAACCAATAACAAAATGAATGTGAACGAAATCACCAGGCACATAATAATAATAATAATAATAATAATAATAATAATAATAATAATAATAATAAATAATAATTATAATAAATAATGTTCCATATAAGTGAAAAGGTTGACAAAACTATATTTTCGCACATTTTAGGTACTTGTGTTTTATCGTCAATGGTGATCTTGGGAGCATATGCATGAAAAACATACTTTGAGGAGACTATGGCAGTAATGCACATTATTCCTGTATTGTGAAGAAATACTGCTCTATAATGAAGTATTTAGAGATTTAGTTTTTATATGCAATGCAGTACTAATAGGAATAAAGGGAAATCTGCTTTAACATTTTGGTTGTAAGAAACAAAATATTGGTTCTCTTCTCAGTGCAGTGATTCTCAATAAAGCCGAGCCAGTGCTGGCTGTGACCTGGCGTCCCACTTGACACATAACTGACCGTGTTGCCCAGGACAACGATGACCCCTCCCTAGCCAATGGACTGTAGCCTCCCTGCACCAGATTTTAATATGTCTGTTAAGTTATGCAAGACGGAAAAGAAAGATACAGCATATGTATATATACACACACACACACACACACACACACACACACACACACACACACACACACACACACACACACACAACTGTTTTGTATTTGTATTCAATTAAATCATTACCATTGAAAATTTGCCACCATTTTGTTCTTTATCAGGAGAGAGTGCCCCCTGACCTGCAAAGGCGTCTGAAACATGTAACTCATTTCAACTGCTCAATTACACAGTGAGCCTCCATGAAGGTGACACATTCAGTTTCACGCGCATATGTACAATGTATCGCAACTGTCCCTTTTCAAAACTATGTACATAAATGCATTTAAAGCATTTAAATAGGCTACAGTAGAAATGCAACTTGTGCACTTATTTACAAATGCAGTTTGTAAATAATAAATAATTCTAGCTAGTATTTATACAGTAGGCATACACAGCGGTAACTATTTTGAATGGGTGGACTTTAGAAGTCTTGACTGGATTAAACACTGCCAATTTAGGCTAACTTTACGACCGGCGGGTGTTCAAGTCTTACACAGCCAATTTAGCTTGTTCTTAAACCGAAAGTTAAAACTAAATGGGTTCATACTTGAGCCACGTCTGAAGCGCTGATGTTAGCTTCACAGTTGTTACAGCGTTGCGAAAGGAGAAATGAAAAACGTGGTTACGGTTTTTAATTATATTTAATATATATTTCACGCAAGATTTTAAAGGAAAGTAGCCTACCATTTCATGCTCTGATTGAAACAGATTTTAAATAGATTTTTCTTCCTTGAGCCAAACGTTTGGTTTAACGTTAGCATGGTTTTAAACCATCACATTCAACAATTAAATTCTGTAGAGAGTGTCTATTTTTAGCTGCAGTACTCAAGACTGCATGTATAATCAGCATACACGTGTACATTTCTATATTTACAAACAGATGGTAGGTCATTAATATAAACAGACACTCCTTATTATACCACAGGTTTTGCAGATTGCATTGCAGTAGCATGTGAACTACCCGCAGCTAGACATATGGCCTCTTTATAAGGTTTACCTGTTTTGGTGAATGGTTTGGTTTAAATACCGAATTGGAATGGATTATTATTCATAATTACATAAACGTAATACATATTGTTATGAGTATCAGTGTCTATTGTAGTGAGTTCATGGAACCTTTGTTTGCAAAAAGCTTAAGAATAATTCAATATTTTCTAATAGTAATCAGACTATAATTATGGGGCAGCTGCTGGCGTCATGAACATGAGTATGAATGAATGATGAGCAGCATGCTGATTTTCGGATACATACAGGAGCCCGCACGCAAAATGGTGTCTGTTATCGGTCTCGTTTTCTGCCCAGACTGATATTAAAGAGTGTGCTTGTGCTATCTGATGGACCCATCTTGCCTCGTCCTGCAAACATGCAGTAAGTACTTTCAGGTAGGTTTCAGGTAGGTCAGAAACCAAAGGAACTCACCACTGAGCAGGCTGTGACCGTGACTGTGTAGGTTCCAACTTGGGCTGGCACGAGTGTATTGGTGGGCCAAAATGGTGGGTCTCATCATACCAGGAGTAGGACAGAGTTGGCCAGGGTTGGCCAAGTTTCCCCAGGTTACCATGTTATCACGTCCCTATGACTGAGACCTCTCATTGGTGCTACCTCTCTCCTGTAGTAATATGAGGTCAGTACACTGAAAAATAATTACCACCTCTCCTGAAGTGCTGAATATAGTAAATGTAGTCACCTTAATCTGCAAATCTGCATATCATAGAGAATATAAGCAGCAATACACTGTGATTTCACATATTAATTTAATATTTGAAATCATTAATGTGATTTAAAATATTCACATGTGAAAAGAAAATCATTGGATTTGTCTTGGACATTTTCACATGTGATTGGCTTTTTTCACATGGAATGAAAACTGCCACAAGTGAAAATGTGAAAACAAAACATGACATAAAATAGCATATGCTACCTTTTCAGTTCTCATCTTATAAGTTTAATCATTCTTACAGTTCAAATGTGTACATGTTGGATGTTTTTGGGCACATGGTTTTTGAGCAAATGTTTTTTGTAAGGGAGCTAGCTTATCATATAACTATATCGATCAATTGGACTCTTTACTCCACCAACATAATATCACCTATTCTCACATTCTTACACAATCACATTTTATATTTGCAGCTCACAATCAACATGCAATGCTTTGCCCACACCTGTGGCACCTTTAATTACCTGATCTTTCTGTTAAGGTTGGCAGTAACCCAAAGAACACACAGCCAATTTATCTTTCTTACATCAAGTTAAATACCATCTGCTATACATAAGTGCTCTGTGCTGCAAAACAAATAAAGTTGAAGAGTTTAATTATTATATAATTGCGGGTGGTAAACGAATGTAATTTATTTGGCACATGGTTTTGCATTAGAATTAAGCATCATTATTATATTAAGTAAAACATTCACCAACTTTAATGCTCCAGGAATGCAGAAATAAGTAAGGAATAATTCATAAATAATTGTTTGAATTCCTACCATCTTTCTACAAAGATCATGATGTGAGAACATGCTATTGTATAAGGCAATTTTACCTTTGAATTATTTGTGCTGATAACTACTGCTTCCCACATTCTGCATTTTTCCCGCAGAAAAAAAGACCCAAAATGCAGGAGAGAAAATGCACTGCATTTTCATTCTATAAATGCAGATATTCAAGATTTTTAATAAAAATGAGGGCTACAACAGGGTATATGATGATGTTCCAAAAATGAAGCATGCCATAGGCTAGTGCAGCCACTGATAACACCCTCCCCTCCCACACACTCCAAAGATCTCACATCAATCATCTTAAATCAGCAGCAATATCATTCCACAACCTGACATTTCTCCTTGAAGTACAATGAATATGCATGGGTAGATGACTCCATATGCACCACATCCATAAAGGAGAGAGTCCATTGGCAAAGAGACAGAGTGGGTGGTGGCTTTAAAGTAATCATTTTCTCTGCTCAGCTGTCATATGTGACTGGCACGTTGATAAACCAAGAGATGAGGTTTCATTTAACAAGAAAACATCCAGTGCAAGTGGAATGGCTATGGACAGAACATTGGCACTGATACACCCTATAAAAAAATGGTTGTGTCTAGACAAAAGAGACAAGCAGGGCTGCTAGTTATCTTCATGATAAATTGTTTACAAAGGGTCAGGTATACCCTGTGAACAAAATGAATGAATCATCAGGTGATTTGGTTTCAAGAGGTGAGGACTGTCCCAATCAACAGCAGAGTCCAACGTTAGGATTGTCTCATCTGAGATGGTGCCAATGGAAGTAACTGCAGACAAATCAAAGAAACAAAACCCTAGTCCTGCCCCCAGGAGATAGGACCTGCTACAATGAGAGAATGCTTGACAAAAGGGCAAAGTCAGTTTCAAATCTAACCACAGCTGAACGCGGCGCCAAATGCAAATGTGGGTATACTCATTGCAGCTTCATACTGTTTGTTTAGTGGCAGTCCATGTCAGTGAAGCTCATCTGGAATCTGAGGTGAAAAAGAGACTAATTAAGCGACAAAATGGCACATTTTCTCTTCTGTTCTTTGCAAAGCATTTCTAATAATATTAGCTTGCATTATTACTTAAGAGCTGATAAAGGAAAACATTTCTTATGTCCAAATCACAACTTCACTCAATTGTCAAAACACACCTGATCAGCACTAATACTTTTAAACACAAGCTTAAGACAATCACAGAGAGAATAGGACACTGTATATGCATGTGCAGTGCAACATGCCATGCAATGTATTAAATTTAAAATTAACCAGAAAAACAGAATACACGTCATTGATTTTTACACCTGCAATTTAATTTGGAGTGCACCCCAATAGGTGGTACCAAACACTGATATTCTAAAGCTGTCAAGTCATCAAATGTCTCTAAATATCTAAACTATCTTTCCTTGTGCACAAACCTTGTCTGGACGAATTGAAAACATGTACTTCCACTTCCTGAAAAACCCAGAAAGTGGACTATTCCTTCATTATGGGATAGAATTGTATGTTACCGATAGCACAAAGAATGTTTCCAAAAAAAAAAAGTCTGTTTAATAATGGTTTGATAGCGTTTCATTTTTGGAAAGGTCTAGTTGGCTTAACATAATTTCTCAAGTGAGAACCTACATTTTTGGTGGAAGCTCCTAGCCAGGAAAACACAAGGGCCTTGAGACATGTATTTGGATGTATGTATACATCCAAGGTATGTAAACATTCCATCCGAATGGGTATCCTTCATTGCCTCTGCAGGTTCCGCGCAATCTAACGTGAATGGGTGTGTGAAGTCTTTGTCTAACGTCATTCATGGTGTAGTCAAAAGACAGTCGCTAGTGTGGAGAGTCACCACAGACTACCTGTTTAGACAGAGGCCCCAGTAATTATGCCACATGTTCACAAAGAAAGGGAGGGCTGCTGGAAGATCAAACATTGCAACTGCAGTTACATAGTTACGCTATTTTAGGTATACATGTCATTCAGGAGTAACTGCATACTCATTTCTGTATTCCTACAATGGTAATTACTGTTTTGTGGGAGCTTATGTATAATAGCAGCAAATTAACTCTACCACTGACATCACAGTTACCATACGGGAGAGTACCTTATAAAAGGTACTTCAAGTGGATATCAGTAGTTGTTTGCAAAAACCCTGACAAAATATCCCTAGAACTGTAATTCTACCAGCCTACGTTCCATGCAGTACATTTTATTAATTCATTTATTTGTTTATTTTTTAGGGTGCAGAGCAGACAGATGTTTGCCTAATTGGTAGCAAATTACGAGGCTACCAATTACTGTTTGTATGTTGCAGTATTCTAAATAAAAAAATAAAATATAAAGCATTATACATGCAAGAAATATTGATCAAAAGGGAATGATCCATTATCCTTTTAAATAATTACATCTGAGGCTTGCTGGTTTTCAGGAATTCAATTGACACTGAAGAACTGAATATATGTGCAACAAACAAAATAACTATTTTTGGTGAATGAGGAGTCACTAATTGTATCACACACATGCAAAAATAATTTGGCATACATGCAATACAAATTATAATTCTTAATAATTTGTGTCTCTTTATGCTTTTACTATCCTATACTCAAGTTGTGTTGAGTAGTCTTGATAGTTGTGAATGAATGACATCAATTTAGTTCCACTACCGGGATTGTGATCACTTGAACTAGAATGTGTCTGTAATTAGCATCTTTCAAATAAAATAGGTCTGAGCATTTCAAATGATGACTATTCTCTCAGTCAAAAAAACCAAAAACAAATGTCTGTTGGCCTTGCTTGATGCACTGTTGGTCAGTATGCAGGTTAGCTAGCACAATGTCAAAGGTGGGGGCGAGGACCAGGATGTTGTCCAGGAATGGCAGGCAGACAGTGGCAGGAACAGAGTGTAGCGATGTTCACATTAGCGATGTGAACGTTGCTGCGAGTAGCCACTGCAGAGCTTAAGCGAGCTGAATCACGTGGAGCCCGCTATTCTGGCTAGTGAATTTTCACTGCAACTGAGGCGCGGTTTGTTTCTGTGAGGTCAAGGAGTGCCTGTAGTGACTCTCTTTTCAGAAATGCTGCCAGCCTGGCACCCTTCTCCTGTAAGCTCCTGTCTGCTGCTGCTACAGTGACGTTGAACTGAGATAGCCCTGCCAACGCATAACCCTGCCAGCGCCATTTGCCAGCAAGCTTCTGTACTTTCAGACACAGTGGTGAACTTCCCTGAGGAGGGAGAGCAAGCAGATAATTCCCCTCACCCAGAGGGCAGTAGTCAGGGGCTCTGCTATCATCCTCTGCAGCTCAAGTTTGCTAGCCAAGTGAGTGGGGTTTGACAGAGGTAGGTACAAGGCGATTTCCCAGTTTTCCCAGGAAAGGCATTTGTCTGGTCCACAGGAAATTGAAGATACCTATCATATCTTATTGCTGGGGAGCAAGGTGAAACATTTTTAGTAAATGAGTAGCCACAAAGTCTATTGCTCTCAAGGTCTGTTTCCAAAGGCACTATTCGGGGACATAAGATAAAGCATGGTATTTTAAAATAATTATGCTACCGAACAAATGCTAAAGTTGCTCAAGATTTGATAACATCACACGGTTCCTTCGGATTATTCAGCCATACATTCATGCTATCAACTTCCCATTACACCTCATTTCAAAGGAGCTCTATTGGATTGAGATCTGGAGACCATGCAGATTGGATTGAACTGAAGTCATGTTAATGGAACCAGCTTGAAATAATGCACACTTTTGACAGTTAATTTTGGTAGGCCAATTGTTTAATCCATCTCTCTGACTGTTTTTCCTTATTTCTCAATCTAATGGTATCCTTGATATTCATTGACTTCCAATGACTTTCATTGACACAACTCAGCCTAGAATCTTAAAGCCTTATGAATCTTAAAAACACAGGTGCCAACATGTTTTGCACCCCAAACAATTATTGTAAACAAAATCAAAGTGTAATTGGCAATACAATTTTACTCAATTGAGTAAATTGCAGTCTAAAGGAACTGTATTGTGTCATTCCATAACTTCCTGTTTCACTCGAGTATAAAATTGAGGTAACAAGATAAAAAAATCCCTTTGTCAACCACCAGCATGGGAAAAGCCATGGAACTGTCAATTCAGAAGACACAGATGGTAATTTACCGTCACCAACATACCACTAGGACTGCAAGGGCAATAATTAAAAGGTGTAAAACATATTAAATGATTGCAAACTTGCCAGGAAGTGCAAGTGCATATTATGGTCAACAATCACTCACAAAGTATAAGAAAAAACTTCCATGGCTGTCATATTCACCAGAAATGTTTGCGCAAAGTATTAAACCTGGAGTTAACAACATTTTTCAAGAACGCCAAGGATGGTCTGAAAGCAGATGGTTTGCATTGTTGCAGAGCGGGCTAGTAGCATTTGCACAGATGCAATCTGAGCCCATATTCATAAAGCATTTCACTGTAGGCTACAAACTGCTTTGGGAATATGGGCCCAAGTTTTTTAAAGATTACTTTTGGCTTCACTCCTTGTGTTATTTTGCCTTAGAACAATATTGCAGTTGGGGCTTCTCCTCACAACCTGGCTCGAGCAATGCATGGGAGAAGTGGATGGAGCATTAGCAGGTGTTCCCATGTTCTCTTTGTGTAAACTACAAATCAGGAAGGAAATAGGCCATTGGTAATATCTTTGTTTACAGAACATGACCTCTGCATCTTCTGCTGCATTATAGGCCACTCTGTGGCTATCAATAATCCCGCACAGAGGGACTACTATCCGTTTCAGAAACCATTAGCTGATAGCATCACTACGCAGGGGAATGTAAACATTTACAGCATTTAACATTTACAGCACCAGGCTCCCCAACCTCCAGCACAATTCCCCCACACTGCCAAATTAATCACATTAACTCTCCATATGCTTTCCAGAACAATACAGTTTTCTGGTAATTTGGTTTGAATATAAACACTATGATGTATGATTTAGAATATTTATAACAGAAATGAATGCTTCATTAATTATATTTGTGGACTTCCAGGCATGACATTAATCATTGCCCTTCTGAGTATGCTGCTACTGTAATTAACTGCTATAAGTTGTGCTACTGTAATGAACTCCTGTAAGGAGGGCCAAAGGCATGTCTGCAGCCTTACTCAATACCAGCTTCAATGTATCTTAGTAGCCCATGAGTACCATTTCATAATTCATTCACTTATTCCTCAGGAAGTACAGGAGGCATAATATTTATGGTCCTGCCAACAAGAATGATGGACTGCTCCTGCCACAATGGCGAGAACAACATTCAATCCAGGATAGGGTTCAGCCAAAGGATTCCCGCAGGTTCTGGAGATTTCAATCAAAATCCAGTCTTAGGCTTGGTTCCGGAAAAAAAACCTTATTATTATGTGTAAATTCTGTTTCTTGAACATTGCCTATCTATTTATCTATTTTGTAAATACTGCACCGTTATTTCTTTCTTTGAATAATAGTAATAGCAGCAGTCATAGTAATAATAGTGGTTATACATCTCTTATGTTGCACCATGGTCCTGGAAAAGCGTCATTTCACTCATTTCCTACATACTGTTACTTGAATTTGTACCTGAGATGTGAGGAGAGCCCCTGACTGGTAGCGGGTATCATGAGAAATTAAGTCCAGAGCTAGTAATAATACTTTTCAGCCTCATATTAAGAAGTCCTTTATTCTCTTCAGTCTTGTCAATGTTTGCCTATTGAACTAATCAGGTGAGACATTCAGTAAGATCAGTGGTTGGTGAATGATATCTGCCTTTTGTTCCTTTTCATTGATTGGTCTTCTGATTTTCTCTTATTCCCCACTCACACTCATCATTAGTCCTTCTTACAACTGGTTGTATATTTCTTTAATGCAATGCCTACATACTCCCCGTGGGCATTATATATTACCTCAGGTGGATTGATGTATTTATTGCTCTGATGTTTACAACTGATGGCACATTTTTTAATTGTTTGCTTTTCTGGAAAATAACCAGACCACTTAGCTCAAAGTGACCAGTATTAACAAGAGGCCTGTATTAACTGGAGGTATTTCTTTAACTGGAATAAAAATGAAATTTCCCCCCCTCCAAGATGTTCCATTTGTGTGGGAACGGCTTGTGTTCTTGGCAGAACCATGAGAATATTTCTGCTCTGTCCTTGCCATAGAAGGCACTGTGAAGAGACTGATATCCTCCAACCTGATACTTTTCCTCAGTGTACATCTCAGCAGAGCGTCTCCCACTCTTCCAAGTCCTGTGAAAGGAATTTAAATGTTTTAATTGCCGCTGATAAGGGTAGACAAGCAGCACATTGAGAAAGGGCGATACGGAGGGACTTCCTATCAGTACGGCGATAGAGCCTTTACTTAGACCCTCTTACGGCTAGTTGTTAGGACTTGTCTGGCAGCAGTTCCACTCCCCCTCTCGGAAACACAGTCCTGGCCTTGCACTGCCTGGAAAGCTGAGTCTGCGTCTCCCCAAGGAGTGACAGTGCAGTCAGGTGAAGCACAGGGCCACTGCTGAGGCCAAGGCCTCCTTGCTGAAAGCTGGCCAGTCTCAGGGGAGGAGAGGACCCACAGGGAAGTGTATGATCTTCAACTTTCTGTCAATGCCTTCTTGGCATGAGAGAGGTTTTGATATGCTAAAATAATTTGCAACACATACTAGCAAATGTTTCTAATATTTCAGTGGACAGTTCAAAATGTTTCTCCAGAATTGCATAGCTGAACATGATAGATCATTAGTTGATTTCAGTGTAGTGACACAGTCCAGTTTGGCATGGAATGATAACTGTGACAATGCTAGCAGTGGTGGTGCTGGATGTGAAAGTTCTAACCAGGACAGCCTGTAATTACAGAAGAACTTCAGTGATACAAACCTTGAGTTACAGACTGACCACTCAACCAAGCTGTGCAGACACAATTATGCCTTTGCTATATTCTGTTATCATCACTGCTGCTGAAAAGAGATCAAATGGAATCATTTTCTAAGTGTGATAAAACTGGAAACCTCCCTCTATATAGTTGTGTCGTACAATCTCCAAAGTGGCAGCCCCGTTCAAACCAGGTACCAAAGTGAAAGTTCAAAGGACCTATGATCTACATTTCACAGCAGAAATTGAGATTTTGCAGACCAGGCAATATTTTTCCAATCTTCAATTCTCTAGTTTTGGTTATCACAGGCCCAATGTAGCCTCATCTTCATGTTGTTAGGTGACAGGATTGGAACCAGCATGGTCGTCTGCTGCTGTAGTGCATTGTGCATTCAGAGCTGCCCTTCTCCACACCACTGTTGTAAACAGCTGCAATTTGACCACTTGTGATCCTCCAGTTAGTTTGAATGAGTCTGACCATTCTGACCTCTCTCATAAACAAGCTGTGTTTCCCCACAGGACAGCTCACTGGATGTTTTTTGTTTTTGTCTATCGCACCATTCTCTGTAAATCCTAGTACATAAAAATCCCGATTTACATTTTCAAGCAGGTGTCCCAAATGAAGTGATCACAGAGTATATATATATACTGTTTCAAATCATAATTCAAATAAAACAATAAAACATGTTTCATTCATAAATAAATATAATATATAATTTTCTTTTTCTCTCCTATTTAAAATAATTGTGTTGTAATATATTTTTTCACCAGGATCAATTTAAACATTATATGAAACTGAAGCTGAACTGAAACCCACTGCTGGAGCAGGAGAACCCTAAGTCTCAACACCTCCTGCAAATGCCAAATCCTCCCGTCTGTCTTCTGTGCTGCAAACTGAAGGCTTTGTAGTGCTCATGCTAAACTGGCCAGTGCTGGCAGGCTCAGGTATTCCTGAGCGACAGGGAGCGAGCGATGCTTTGAGGCTCAGGTTCAAAGTAGAGAGAAGCTGTTGCCTCCCTTGCCCCTGTGCTGCACCTGTGCTATGCAGCTGATGTGTCCAGACCCCACTTGTCCTTTCCACACCTCCTGAAGGAGACTGACCCAAAGGAGGTGGGGGGGGCAGGCTTGGTAAAGCATTTGTCAGGGTGATCCGATGGCCTTGTTTACATTCTTCAGGAATTCATCACAACAGAAGAGAAAGAAGCAGGGAAAGTTTACCATTTGGAAAGAGAGAGTCCTGAACACCTGCAACCCCTCCCCCAGCCCCTTCCCATTTGCTGTCTGCAGTCCAGATGGGGGGGATCTGTGTCTTTCTTCATATTTTTGAATGGGTCTGTGTCAGTGTAAATGACTGGCTCTCCAGCAGCTAAATCACTTGACAGTGGATAGCCTCAGATGTTGAAATTACTTAACATGCACACACATACAACCACACAGCCATTCAGTACAACAGTGGGTCTTTGTGCTGTAGTGCTAGTGGTGTGTGTGGTATCCATCCAAATGTCAATTTTGTTCATTAAAACTAAAGCATTACAGTGTCAAAAACTATAAACAGCTGGGCTTAGAGCTGGGAGCTCCTTCATAGTTAACTTTAGCATGATTCTCTGGTATTAGATAAGTAATGGGAAGTATCCAGTTTCTCACAACCACATGCACAAAGATCTTGAGCATCTGTAGGCCTACAGTACAGTCAGGCCCACAGATAAGCCAGCTGTGTTCTATCAGTCCTCGGCCCTTTCCCCTGGAGGGCCCTCTGAGCATCTTGTGTTCTTGGTGTTGGAAAATATCTCTACCCCCCCACCCATCACACAGACTTTTCACATGCTTCACCCAGCAATGACAAGAGCACTTTCTCCAGAAAAACTTCACTTTCTGAGATATAACTTTCTCACTCCTAATGTGTCTCAAGTAGCATGGTAAAATTGGTCCAAGTATTGCCTCACCTCCAGGAATCTTCTTAAATGCCTACAAATGATAGTGACCTCACTATACACCCCACACTCCACCACACAGTACTGGGTCTAAATTTTCTGTGTAAAATCAACTCTGATGTAGTCATTTTAACTGTGATAGAGTATGTATTGTCCCTATTGGACTTATAATTTACCTAAAGCTGCAAGAGGTTTGCTGCGTTTAAAATCCATGAAAGGGTTAAGCATGAAGGCCAACATGAAAGGGCAGAAATAAGCAAATGAAGAGATATCAGTTACAGTAGCCATCTGCATTTTGGAAAGAAGCACTTTTTAAACAAAAATACCAGGCCTAAGATACAAATTAGTGCATGTTGAACACAAAGTCTATCCATATCATATCTGCAACACAAAAATAGTTCATAAATAAATATAAAATTATAAGAAAATATAAATAAAGCCATGCAGAATTACTTTATGACCAATAACTCCTTTTGTAAGTTGCTTTGGATAAGTGATTGATGGTATAACAGAAGATATTGCACTAAATTCACAGGAAAGTGTAACATAGAGGTTGTATTAAACATAAGTTGTTAGAGACAAATTCCTCATTTCAGCAATTCACCTTGAGCTCATGGCATGGAAATGGCACAGTTTGTGTTTGGTGTACAGTAGGCTTCCCGGTCACGCAATGCCCCCATCAACTCTGGAGGGCAGATGCCTCCAAATGTGTCAAGCACTTCGATCTGCGGTCCACCAGCTGAACTGTACAGACCACAGGTCGCTAGAGCCTTACTGATCAGTGGCTATGAGGCAATGGCCTGTTGAATGACAGGCCAATCACACACTCCTGCTGGACAACATGGAGCAGCATAATTTTGACACATTGCTGATTGAAGAACAAGAGATTCAGCTACATACACTACCAGGGAAATCCAACTCCATCACTGTTTTACACAGAATTGTGAATGCATTTCAATGCAATAGGATTCATTATTACAACTTCATAATCATGGGTTTGCTTGTTGTATATGCATGATAGTGGTAACCACAGAAATGCAATGGCTCTCTGTGTCTGTCTATTACATACATCTCACACCGTCTGGACTCAGTAAATGCCTAAAAGAAACATAATATACAAAAACTGCCTAGAAACAATATTTTATCAAATATTTTATCTCCTTTCTAAAAAAGATTTTTTAGAAAGAACAGACTGAAAACTACTGTCACCAAAGGCACAGCAAATAGTGACTTGGCAGAGCAAGCCAGTTCCTCACCTCACCCAGCTGGACTGGGATTCTGCTCATCTGCTTAGTGATGTAAAATCAAAGAGAAGTGTAAGTGTTCCAGAGCACTTCCGCTAACTGGAAAAAAGTGCAGTAAACAGAAGATAAGATCAGCTTGGTCAGGTAAAAACATTTTACTTTTACACAAACAATAGCAAAAGGATAGCAGTGACATTGGCCAATGACCGTGGGAAAATCAGCTGCCCTTTTCCCACGCACTGATGACCTTATATCGGCTGGGCTCCGCTGACTTCCAGGTTTGCTGCATTTCACTAGCATTTCAGGAGACAACAAGTAGGGTAGGAAAGCATAACAACATCTGCCAAAGAACACGCAGAGCTGTGAAGCTTCATCAGGGGCCACCATTACTTGGATTTTTTTTCAGAACATTCCCTCCTAATGTAAGCTGTGAAAGAGCACAGGAGCTGTGTGTGGTTACACCTCTGACTGACACATTTAGAATCTGAAAAACAGTAATTATTGATACTTGATTCTCGTCATAAAAAAACATATGCCTAAAAGTTTTCCCCACCCCTCCTCTCAGCTCTTCTAGCTGTGCCTAGCCTGCTGAATGTGGGGACCATGCCAAAAAAATGAGCCGGCGTCCACAGGGTGGGGTTAACGAACAGCGACAGGCAGTCAGAGACGTTCACCCCCATCATGGTTCCTCCCCCACTGGGGGCGGTGTGGGATGAGGGGACGGGGGGTGCAGTGCTCTACAACTCCATCCAGAAGCACCTCCTGAAGAGGAGTGTGGGAGAGCAGTGTTAACCAGAGAAGGTGTCACAGTCAGAGTAAAGAACAAGGCCTGGCAAGCACCTCATCCATCTTGTATCTGCAGGGATGAGATTTTACTGATTTATTGATATTGTACTAACCTGGGGTAGAGCACGTTTTTGCCCTCTTTTGACAGTTGATAGCAGGTCACAAAATACTAGTAGTGAACCCCAGAGATATGTATGTTCTGAGAACCAGTCATTCCTGATTAGTCAGTAAAAAAGATATTTGAAATAAATGTTGAGTCAAGTAGTAGTCAAGGTAGTCTGCCAGTCAAGGTTGTCTGAGCCACATTTTCTTTCTTTTCTTTGGTACCCTGTCCCACCCCCACAGGACTTCTCATCTGGCTGTTGGTCCCACAATCACAGGTGCACGCACCATACATGCCTGTGACCTGGGGCTTGAGTTTCCAAAACACAAAATCCTGCAGGGTGTGGTGTCAGTCACTCCTGGCGTGTTTGCACAGAGCTTGGTGTTTTTATTATTTTTCTACACCCACTGACTGAGTGGACAGCAGTATTAATGTGCTGTCGATTTGGTGGGTGCCTGTGTGAGAGGGTATTTGGGGTGACCTTGGAATATTGCAAGCTTAGGCTGGCCTTACCCACACATACACACAAAACTAATCATAGCTGTCCAAACAGAACAAGGCATGTCTTGTTATTTGTGATAAGGATAAAATATATGATGTCTCGGTTTGCACACCATTTTTAACCCATGTTTATTTATGCTACACGAGGCAGTGGGGGCTGTGAAAGCAGGGAGACCCAGGAACTCCTATTCTGATTCTACAGATAAATGTATTTTAAAACAAGTCACTCAAGACCGCGTTAGGCCGCACGGTGATGCATTAAAAAGGAGTTGTTGGTTTTCAGAAGGGAGCAGAATTTTGCTGGGCTTAAAGCTGGAGATTATCTTGCAGATGACGCACAGGCCCCCCTGTTTTCTGTTCAGACAGTTTATTTGCGCGAGTCTTGCTGAGATAAGAGCGGGGAGGCCACTAATGTAGTTGGGGAGCCCCACTCTGTCATGCATTATTTAGACAGAGAGGTTCTGGAAGCTTCCATGGGCTGTAATGTGGATGGCGGGATTCCGCATCCTGATCTTTGGGCTTGCTGGCCCTGCCTCGGCCTCCTTACCAAGGGGACGGTGTGTCTGGGGTTAACATATACAGAGGAACGGGGCGCCATACTGTCTCTCTCCCCCAGCAAGGGTCTGAGTGGGCAGGCGGACATGATCGAAGGCCCTGTCGAGGGAAAGACAGTGAGGCACCCATCAACCACCGGATAAAATCCAGCAGACCCTCTGCTTCGGCTACCAAAAGATGTCAGCGCCAAAGGTTGTGCTAACAATGACAAATTACGACATTATTTTTCACTGAACGGGGCCCAGAAATGCCTCGGTCACCAAAATTCTGTTGCCTTTTCATTCTCCACCTCTGGCAGATAGATTTTTTTTTTTTTTTTCTTCAGAGAGTTCCAGCCAAACACCCCCCACCCGCTACCCCAAGTGTTTCAGTGCAGGTCTTGCAGTGCGAGTCTTCCCTGTCAGAATGTACTATCTCCAAGGCCAGCCCGTTGCCTGTATTTGGAGCACTCCGTACAACAGTAGGATAGTTCGCTTCTCCCCCGCCACAAAAGCCGCCGCGAGACAAAATTATGCCAAGAAAAACAAACGAACATGGGGGCCCGTGACCCCTCCGCAGGACTTTTGTTTGGCCAGAACGGGGCACAGGTGTGCCCTGCCGAAGACTCTCCCCTTTCCCGGGATTGATTCTTTTAAGACTTCTTGTATTCCTGGTGGTGGTGGGGGGTCGGGGTAAAGGGAGAGGGGGTACCTGTCAGGGAAAAGCAGGCTTTGAAAGGAGAGATAAGCAGAAACGAGAGGTGTTGGCCGCCGGGAATGAAAACAAAGGTGGGGAGGGCGTGGTGAATGGGGATTGAAGGTAAATATGTCAGGCACTGCTCTGTGCCTGCAGGCCTGTCAAAACTATGTGTCAGCTCTTCTGATTAATAGACAGAAGCTGTATTGAGGAGAACTACACTGGGTCTTTTTTTGCCTCACAGTGAAAATTAAGAGAAATTTCCAAGGCTGAGAGAGCACTGAGTGATGGACAGGTGTGCTGGCTCTGTACATAACAACAAAGTTCCCTGACCCTGATTGGGTGTTGAATTACGCAAGGCTGGTGAAGCCATTCGATGAGTTAATAACCCTTAATGTTATTTACAGTAAAGCTCAAATGATGTACACCTTAACAACAATCTGACATGCATTTCATCCATTTCACTCTCTTGATACAAAGCTCATATTAAGTTTGTGTTATATTGTTGCCATTGAGTGACTGGGCCTACCTTATGTCCTGTTCATATTGAAATGTATTGCACGTATAACTTGTTTTTAGATGGATCTACAATAAATATGACAGGCTACCAGCAGTTGATTTTATTTCTGATGCCGTCATCTTTCACCCTAAAAAAAATCATTAATCTTGTGACAGACATGCAACATTGATGGATGTAGAAGCAGAATGACCATCAGACAAAAGAGAAGCATATGGGCATGTTTTACAGCTATAAAATGATTCCTTGCTTTGTATTTAGTGATATTCCATGATGTATCCTGAAGTAAGCAGATATCATTTTGTGGAATATATTCTGGCGGATGGTGCAGTGGGTAGCACTGCCGCCTCACAGCAAGGAGGTTGTGGGTTCGAATCCCCGTCGGCCGGGGCCTCTCTGTGCGGAGTTTGCATGTTCTCCCTGTGTCTGCGTGGGTTTCCTCCCACAGTCCAAAGACATGCAGGTTAGGCCGATTGGAGAGTCTAAATTGCCCGTAGGTGTGAGTGTGTGAGTGAATGGTGCGTGTGCCCTGTCCGGTGACTTGTCCAGGGTGTATTCCTGCCTTTCGCCCAATGTATGCTGGGATAGGCTCCAGCCCCCCTGCGACCCTGATCAGGATAAGCGGGTTCAGATAATGGATGGATGGATGGATGGATGGAATATATTCTTAGTTCAGTTAAAGATTAATCAGGGATAAATATTCCATCCATAGATCCATTATCTAACCTGCTTATTCCTGGTCAGGTTCACAGGGAGTGCCGGAGCCTTTTCCAGCATGCTTTGGGTGAGAGGCTGTAATACACCATGAACAAGCATCCAATCCATTATGGTGGCCACACACCATTCACTCACACACTCTTACATAGGAGCAAAATCAAGCAGTCTGTCAAGACTCCTGGGCTCTGGAACCACTATTTTCACACACCTGCATTCAACTATGTGTCAACAGTCTCATTATTTTAAACCTGCAAAAAACAAACTGCAAGAAAATGAACAATGGTATTGGATGGAGCTGTCTCTCAGGCACACACCCTCACTCAGTCACATGGAAAGTTAATTAACACCTTCTTGAACAAACGTCTGGCTGACAGGACAGGGGTGGGAGAAACCACAGCAGACAGGAACAGAAGCGTTCCTATTCTGGCGACTGAATGGCAGTGTCACCTACAGAGTGGTGCCACCTACAGAAAGCACACATGCACTTTGTTGTTGCCTTCCCAGTGGTACATTTTAAAGTGAAAATCCCAAGGTGAGAGTACCTTAAAACTGGCAAGCAGTGGTGGAAAATCCAGTTTCAGAAAGTGAAAGTTTGTTCCAACTGCCTGGATTTGTTCATTAAGAGAATTCTTCATTCAGGAGGTAGAACTAATTCGTAAAATCAGCTGGCTGAGTTAAGGGGTGGAAGAAACTTTCTGATGGACTTTTCACCTTCGCTGGCAAGTGATGCTGCTCTTACTACAGCTCAAACTGGCTGGCGACAGACAGAAATACACACCGGTTGGGTCTGTTAGGAGCACCACAAATAAATCAGTCCTGTCCAGGTGTTGTCTGACTGTCCCATACCCCTCCCCTGCCCACCCTGCACTGTGTACAGGGGTCTCTCCATGACCCATACACATCACGGTGTTTACCCACGGAACCCTTTCATCCACGTGTGTGTTTGGGGAAGTGTGGGGGGCAGAGGCAGGTGCTGAGTCGAGGCCAGAGGTCTAGACTTCACACAGTTGTGGACAGCAGAGATCAGGGTTAAGGGGGGAGGTCACATGCATCTGCTACCCCAGGGGTTAGCCTCCGGCAGGTAACCAGTGCGTTCTACTCTCATTTGGGATAGTTCCAGTAAAGGTCACGGCTGCACCTGCGTTGCAGACTAAACATTCTGCCTAGAGAAAGAAGCAGGGGTGCACAACCTTTCCTGCAAGGCTTGCGTTTGATTTTTTTCTAACCAATACATCAGGCTGGACCACATCTGCAGCTCATGACAAATCAAAAATGTCAAATGAAATGAGTAAATGGGCTGAACAGTCAAGAGGAGAAGTTTTGAAATTCTGATAGGAATCAGACCTGGTTGCGTGCTTGTTGAAACCTTCTGTGGTCACATTAAGGACACGTGCATATGTACACTCAGTGGCCACTCCATTAGGTACACCTGTCTGTTAATGCAAACCGCCTGCTCCTCCAAACAGCCAATCACATGGCTGCAGCACAATATACAAAGCATGTAGGTACGATGATGAGGATGATGTTGGACAAAACATTGAATGGGCAAGATGTGGTACTGGAAGAAAGTCACACGGACAGGTGAGTATTAACCTGTACCAAAGTGATGGAATGAGGAAAGTGTGGTGATAAATACAAATATATAAAATAGTACCCTTTAAAGCTCCAGGCAGCATGCTCTAATGTTCGAAGGTTTGCATTCAGGCAAAATGAAGACGTGAGACTGTCCCAGCTTGAGCAAGCAGCTTTCACAAAATTACAGCTCATTTTATTGACAGCTGACAAGGGTTTAAGGGCAGTCAGACAAAAATCAGTATGAGCAAGTCCATTCATAAATCAACAATAATGTGGTTCAGTACCTGGCATGGAAAAGCCACACAAATTTCAAATGTCTGATGACATTAACGATGACTGTAGCCTCTACACCCAAAGATACTAACCTTATAACCTGATGCTCACAAGTCATAAACGAAATTGAAGCTAAAAACAGCAAGGCCTTTGACCAGTTTTTAGGTCTTGTGCCCCTCTGGGTTCCCAACTTTGTTCTACCTCCACTGGCAGATAAACATCCACAGAATCCATATTTGGTCTGGTCTGACAGCAGTACTGCCATGCATCAGCTGCATCTGGCCCAACATTTGCAGTGAATAACATTCTCTGACTTTCCTCATTCAATACTTCACACACAAAGTGTAACTTCACCATAAATTTGAGGTTAGTGTATTTGAAAAAAAAAAAAAAAATCGAATTGTAGTAGTCCAGATATCTCTCGCCACTTCGTACATCTCAAACATGCCTTTGCTATGTTGAGGACAGGCGTGGTTGCTTCACCTGGCTGTCCAATGATGCACAATGCAGCACACATGGATACGTAGAAAATTAGGTTTGCTGTAATCGGCCATATTTTTCATTATACTAGTGATGAATTTACCATCAAAACTGGATTTTTCGATGACATTCACCTTTACATCATCACATTATGTTATGTTGACCTTGCTCGGTTCTACCTTGCATACTGTGAGAGAAGAAAAAAAAAAAGTTTAAAAAAAAAGTAACAAAATAAAATGGCTTTGTGAAATTAAGTATCTGTGCAGCTGACACTATGGTCAGACAAGGCATTGTGTCTGTAATACTAATGTAAGCTCAAGCAAGCAATGGCTGTCATTCGACTCCACTGCTCTCCTGTCAGTAGTGTTGTCAGAGAGCTGTCCTGCCTGACTGGGTGTGATTACAGGTCATTTCCGTGTAGCGTTGCAGTATAACACTATATCCTACTTTGGCTATTCAGCAAATGAAGTTAACAGAATCTTGTGTTACAGAAGATATGAAGTATAATACACATACAATTTATGTCTCTTTCCTACTGTCCTCAGTAGTGCCATTGTGTAACAAGTTGAATTCCAAACAATCCAATAAATTAAGTGATATGCCCATATCTTTTATAAAAAATTTCAATTTTAATTTTAAAAGAGGAACCAAAAACCCGTTCACAACTGCATATTTAACCTCTTAAGTGCAACATAATTCCTGATTTAGAATGTAAATGGCAAGAACAACATGTATGCCTCTCTCCTGAAACCTCTCAGCAGCGAGGAACTCTAAAGCTCAGAAAGTGATCGGTTCCCTAACACTTAACTGCCGTATTACACTCCATTTATACATTTCTCTGAGAGAGCTTCGATCTGCCAGAGAATCACAGTGCCTCTGGTTGGCAGCCAGGGGAAACCCTACATACAATCTTTTACAGTTGACTTTGGAGAAAAAAAGTGCAAAGGCTGATGATGCCTCAAGCGAAATGTAAAAAAATATTGCAATTAAATATCTTTCTCCATTTGCTTAATCGTGTACGGAGCTCTCTCATATCGAATTTGTCTGAGAACAAGGGATAAGGAAGGATTTTGAGGACTTGTGCGTTTAGTCGATTATTGTGTTCAATCCTGAATGGCGTCTCGGTTGCCTCGGTTACCGTAGGGCAGCCTCTCCACGGCAGCCGGGACGCCTACAGCAGGGCGGGGCCGGGGTGTGGGGCAGGGGGAGGAGCTATTTCTCCCTGCGCTTGGCGTGCTGGCGAGTGGTGATGGCGTACTTGAAGAACTCGTAGATGGACCAGCTGATGGCGGTCGAGGGCATCTGGTAGATGATGCGCGCCTGGACGCCCTTGAAGTAGGCGGGCAGGCCGCCCAGCCTGTAGACCGTCCGGAAGGCGTGGGTCAGGCCGGAGATGTTCCCGCCGGAGTTGAGCGAGTGCAGCGCCAGGGACTCCTGCGTGTTGAGGAGCGTCTTGCACACGTCCAGCGGGGTGGTCGCGGCCGCTGCGATGGCCCCCGCCAGGGCCCCCGAAACCACGTGCGAGGACGGGTTGTACTGTCTGTGGGGGTTGAGCGTCTCCTGCAGGTACTCGTAGGTCATAAAGTGCAGCGCCTGGAAGGGCACGTTCATGGTGAGCTGGGTGGTGTAGCTGCGGTAGAAGGCCCCCGTGCCCTCCTTGCGCCAGATGGCGCGGATACAGTCTAAAACGCTGTGGTACGGGGAGTTGTACATCTGCATCCTCTGCTTCACCACTGGCCCCGGGGGTTTTCACCAACAGGGGAAGAAGAAGCAAAGGTATGAATGAATGAACGAACGACCCCAACAAAAGGACAAGGCCCAAACAGAACGCCTGTACACAGCTGGAGCATGTGTGCCGCTGCAGAAACGTGTGCCGCTGCAGGGGGCTAGAGGTTAATGCTGACACCCCTGTAGGCTCAAAGGAACCTTGTAGCCACCACACAGACAGGCTCCGGGCCCTGACCCCTGACCTTAAGCGGGGTGCAGATGTACCTGTTCTAGCAGTAGGAAGGAGGGGGCTTTATGCTTTGTAGTTTGCTGCTTGAATACTTGGAATTCTTAATGTCAATTCACACATTTTATGTACAGCTTCTATTACACATTGCTCAAAAAATTACTCTGCATAACTAATAATAATTTAATGACTCTGCGTAACTAATAATAATTTAAGATAAGTGTGTGCAGACTCACAGTAAAATCTCTCCAGCATGTCTTTGCACATTAAGACAATGTTCAAACTGGTTTTACCTTCAGCTGGGTTCATGACGCTGTCGTGAAGCAACGTGGCCACGCACCCGGCCGTCCCTGCAAAGTAAACTCAGAGGTGAGAACACGAGGGGACACGCGCGTGCCCGGGGACCGCGGGGCCACAGCACCCGTGTGGGGCCCATTTATCCATGTTTCTCAGGATTACCTACAAAGCTGAACGCCTGCAGTGGTTAGGAGTGGTGGAAGACGTGTGCATGACTACTGAAGAGGTGGTGGCGAATGGGGACACCATAGGCAACATGTTTAGCATTACTGTTACTTCAGAGGACCAAATATATGGTTGGGAAATGCAGGACTAGAGTGAATGTGTGTTTCTGGGGCTTATTTCGGCGTTTCTCGAGTGCAAGTTTTTGTCATGGTCACCTGATTGCAGTAATGTGCATCTCAGCCCATGCAATGCCAGAATGTTTTTAAGGGGGTGGGGCAATTTATAAATACCGAAACATTTGCAACGATCAGAAGCAGGAGCACTTCCTGACATAGGAATGGGATGCAGTGAAGCTGCATGGTACAGGGGCGGGAAGACCAACTGAACGTCTCCTCTAAGAAAGCAGCGCCCCCTAGTGGATATTACCTGCCAGTGTCAGAGCTTACTTACCCAGGCTCCCCCTCACCTGGAACAGGGGGAAAAACAGGAGAGAAAGACAAAGCTGCACATGGAGCATCAGTCTAACCAGTGAATAGTGCTAGGGAAGACCACAGCACCATGGGCCTCATCCCTGGCCCTGAAAACCCAGTGTATTCTGGTTTTAGCTCAAGCTCTACTTTCCTGAAGTATTAGAAAATTAGAAACCAATGTTACAACAAATGAATTACATTACATATTAATTAAGGACTTCAGTCAGTTCAATTCTCAGATAATGATTCCTTTCAGAAGAGGTTGCATTTTGTATGGCTGAATTCATTCCCATGCCTGTAACTGAGTCCTAATGTTGTCCTGATCATTCAAAATATTTTTAGCATTAAATTCCGTGCAAAATTATAATTTAGCTCAGGTGGTAAGAGCAGTTGTCTGGCAGTCGGAAGGTTGCCGGTTCAATCCTGCCCTGGGTGTCGGAGTGTCCCTGAGCAAGACACCTAACCCTCAAATGCTCCTGACGAGCGTGTGTGTGTGAATGGGTGAATGAGAAGCATCAATTGTACAGCGCTTTGGATAAAGGTGCTACATAAATGCCAACCATTTACAATAACCTTACTCATGAAATTGGTTGGAGAAAAATCTGCATTAGGAGTACTGAAGGACCAGGGTTGAGAACCATGGCACATCACAACCGAGGTCTTCCCTAGACCTCCCTGCGTCTGCCCCATCACTCCGTCCAGGACTTTGTGCTGATGTCACAGTACAGGGACACACACCATTTCAGGAGCTCAGTAAACAGCACAACCCTAGATCCTTTACAGAGGGACACAGAAACCCATCTCATGCAGTGTGAAAGACACAAATTAACTCAACTTCCCGCATGTTACTCAGACCAAAACAAAAACAAGGAAGACGCTGAATCGGAGTGCACTTTGTAGAGCAAGCCAGGAGAGGGTGCAAAACCTCAAAAGAGTTTCTGCTCTCTCAGCGCTACCTTGTAAGGGCATCAGGAGGAGCAGCAAGCGCAGTATCAAATTTCTTCAAGAAGACAGCATAACCATGTAACCATAAAAAGAAGGGTAGGTAAACCGAGAGCATTGAACGCCTGCCATTATCTGCTGTGGAAGTACTGGTCAACAAGACCAAAACATCATACGATAGCTTTCATATTATCGTATGGTGTTTGCCAGTACTTGCAGCAATAATAAATTTCACTATTTTTATGACGGAAATGAACACTGAGCAGTGTGAAATCTTGAATGACATAAAAAAATTTGGTAGCTTATGAAACGTAATAAGCTTAATGTGCAACTTGCAAATGTTAGGCTTCTTTACAAAATATTCCAAAAAATACAAAATAAAAAAAGCTTCTAGGTTTGGAATAAAATGGAAAAAATACTTCCAGTTAGTGCAATAAATCTAAACCACAATTAACTCGTGTTTTTAAGTTGCCATATGGCCCATTTACAAAAACCAGTCCTATCTAATAGGGGTCCATATGACATGCAGGGCCTAGAAGCTTCCATGTGACTTGAAAAACATGATGACTAGAAAATAAAGAAAATTGTTATTATGTGTATAAAACATTCAATAATCCTTGACAGGGTTTATCGCAGAGCACAACTTCCAGGTATTCCTTCATTAAAGGGCAGCGGTGCCACTTGTCTCCAGCGTGTTTCCAAACTTCTCTGTATGTGTAGTTTGCAACATAGTTTTTTCTGAAATGGTATGAGTTTCATTCATAAGACACAATTCACCTTAAGTTTACATATTAAACACATTATCTAAATTAAATGCAAAGTTTTCTGCATTTAACTTTAACTTTAAAATAGATCCTGAGCGTCCTGTACAACCAGTTTGAAAGCAGGAAGACACTGATCCCATCTTTTAATGAATGAAGGACTGAACAGGCTTGTGTGTGTTATGCAGCTCTTCTTTATCCACAGCTAAATCTCCAGGGAGGAAGTAATTAGTGTCAAAAGCATGCCAGGACGGACAAACCAAATGCTAAAATTCCATCAGCTATACAAGGTGATACAGGCATCCTCTGAGTAGGGAGAGACCTACCCAAACGGACAATCACAAGAAGGCCCAAACACTTTTCTCAAGAGCATGCCAGAGACTATGGTGGCACGTGTCATGCACTTCGCTTCCACAGAACGAAGCAAAGCATGCTTTCCCTGCTGCAGTTCCTCGGAGTTGTTTTGTGTTGTTTGTTTGAAAACAAAGTATTACGTGTTTGTTTGCACATACGGCCCCTCCCGTCTCATTTGAGGAAAAAGCCCAAATAAAACAAAGAGAGGTGTGGTTCTGGGGCGAGGACTTGTCATCCGCTTATTTTCCCAGCAGGAAACCATTGGGCTCAACCGAGAAATCTTTACTTGACCGCCTTGCACACAATTTCACTGACCTAGTCTGACCCCATTTCTCAGGAAGCTCCATCACGTGTTCTCTTTTCTGTTTGAGATGAATGGCTCGGATGAATTCTTAGAAGATACCGGAGGCCTTTAAGACCCCCTGGGTCTTAGAACATCTCTGTCAGTAGCAAAGAACACTGTGAGTACTAGTCCCTCAAATTAATTCTCTCACCCTAAATGTCTTGCTCATACCTACATGTAACCATGTTCATCTGAGGCCATGTAGTCCAATATGCATTTGGGCATGAAAGGGCAGAAACATGCACAAATACATGCTGGTGTTTGTGTGTACGTTTTTCCTCTCCATGTTGGTGTGTTCATGCATCAGAGAATGGATGCATGCGTGCCCATGCCACACGTTAGTGCCTGTGTGGATGTATGCGTGTGTGTGTGTGTGTGCGTGTTCCTGTAAGGGGGCAGTGGTACCGTTGGCTACATGGCTGTTGCCTCCTGCGTAGATGGCATTGTTCAGTGTCTTTTTAAGCTTCTCGTAGCAGGCGAAGTAGAGCGCGTGTGCCGGCCCCGCGCCCACCGCAGTAACGTTCAGACCGCGAATGGGCCGCCAAACACCCTCAGTCCTCACAATGCGCCGCAGCGCCTCCATCACGTTACTGTAGCGTGCCGCGGGCTCTGGCTGCAAGCTCTGCATCCGTGTCTGAGAGAGGAGGGGAGGGGGGGGAGAGAGAGAGAGAGAGAGAGAGAGAGAGAGAGAGAGAGGGGGAGGGGGAGAGAGAGGGGAGGGGGGGGAGAGAGGGGGAGAGGGAGAGAGGGCGAGAGAGAGGGGCAAAGAGAGAGGGGTAAAGGGAGAGAGAGGGGGGAAAGGAAGAGAGGGGGAGAGGGGCAGAGAGAGAGAGAGAGAGAGAGAGAGAGAGAGAGAGGAGGGGAGGGGGGAGAGAGAGAGAGAGAGAGAGAGAGAGAGAGAGAGAGAGAGAGAGAGAGAGAGAGAGAGAGAGAGAGAGAGAGAGAGAGAGAGAGAGAGAGAGAGAGAGAGAGAGAGAGAGAGAGAGAGAGAGAGAGGGTCAAACCATCAATAATTGCAAGTAGTCTGGTCATGCCTGATTTGACATGCAAATAACACCAGTCGGCCAACACACAAACAGAATACACTGGGAAAAAAAGAAGCAAAAGCAATGTGGCTCCATTTTGGACATGCTGTTAGCCGGACCACAATCAGGAGCCATTCTTTAGTCATCTTGACCAAGAAGTGCAGTGTACTACATCCCAGTTAAGGCTTACAGCTGCAGCAATTACACTGTGCAAAAGTGGCAAAATGACCACCTTCTCAAACTGGCCAATCAGAGAAAAAACCATGGGCCACAAAAGGCAATGTCCTTTCTCGGTCTTACTCCATTAATTTAACACTGTCCAGTAGATTATGATCAATAGTCTACTCAAATTAATTAGCATTAGGCCTAGGACTAATAAACACCCCACCCCCCCTGTGACACTACCTCCCCAAATCAGATGTACAAGTTGAGCAACTGGGTGTTATAGTCACTGGAGTCATGAATTCCAGCAAGGGCCTCCCAGTGCCGTTCCTTCAGAGCTCTAAACTAAACCACCGCACAGAAAACCAAGCAGAGAGCAGTCCAGAGTCCACGTTATCCGCTGGCTGCTCATGAACAGCGGACGAACCTGACATTTTAACAATGCAGTGCCTGCCTGTGGAGAAGAGGCCTTGTGTAATCACAGACATTCTTGAATGCACTGCATGGGATAGCGACCTGAGTGTTTCCAGTCTGTCTCTGAATGATTCACAAATACAGCCAGAGGAAATGTGCAAGTGAGCATGACTTTGCATGGGGGAAATTTCCACACTTCTACAGTGAAGGCGATTCATTTAGGGCAGCTTAGATAAACGTGACTCTAAGCAACTGCGAATACCACACATGGCAGCACGGATACAGATGAACCAAAATAAACCCACACAAACAGGTCAAAACTGCCAAATCACCCCTGTGCACAGTCACACCGGAAGAGAATACACTGCAACAACTGCACAGCCATCAGCTTGATCAGACTACACAGCAGAGCTTGATCAGACTGCATTCTCCCACTGTGTTAATCGCAACAGGAGAATGAGTGTAGCAGTAGATAATTAAGACAGCCTTGGAGTGAATAGAGCAACATACTAAATATAAAGGGGAATTTGGCTTTTAAGATATAGCTTTTTACTGCAGGCCAGATTCCAATTTCTCACCAAGGTCTATATGGGCCGTTTTCCATTTCTATTTAAACAACCACGTGTGCTGCACTGTGACCATGTCACATAGTTATCTATCCTGGAGTGCTATTCCGTGACTTCCCCCTTCTGAGCCCGAGCGGGGTTGCCTTCCTTTTGTATTTCATATGGGTTTATATGGGTGAAAGCAAGAGAGCGTTGACAGCAAGGCATAACAGCCAGGAAACCAACCCTTGACTGGAATGGGGGAAATTCTATATGGGTTAGCCATCTTACAGCCTCCTGATGATTAGGCATGTTTGAAGACTCAAGACAAGAATCTGCATAGGTCATCGGTTAAGTAACAAAAGCAAAAAAAGGGGGGGGGGGGGGGCTTTGCCAACATGACTGGGACCTGCAAGGTCAGTGGTTCGATCCCTGGTGTAACCACAATAAGATCCGCACAGCCCTTGGGCCCTTGAGCAAGGCTCTTAACTCCGTATTGCTCCAGGGGAGGATTGTCTCCTGCTCAACTGTAAGTCGCTTTGGATAAAAGCGTCAGCCAAATGACATGTAATGCAATGTAATGCAACTCCACCAACCACAACATGAAGTCTAACCTTTATGATATCCAGTGATGGGGGGTCATGGTTACAGCCATGCCATTTATCATTTAGTGAACTTGGAAGAGGAGTTGCTTTTTCAACCTTCTTGTTTTTTTTTTGTGTTTTCCACTTTTTTATTTTCTTAGAGTTAGAGTTGCAAAACTGGAGAGTCAATGCCAAGACCTTTGGGCCAAGCAGAAAGGCCAACATTTTGGATACTAATTTCAATGTTTTTATGGGTAGGGTTCGAAAAGAAAGGATGCAATGATATATTAATATGCTTACCCAGTTTCCTGGGTTTTACTGCCTCGTGGCACCATCTTAGGTGCTTCTTTAAGAGATTCCGGTTGTGTACAAACACTGTGTATGCCTAACAGCTGTGGGAGGCATGAATGGCCTAAATAAATAACTACATCAGTCACTTTGTTCTGACAAAGACAGCTGACAGCACTGCAACAAAACATCCCACATGGAATCAAGACGCCTTTATAAAAACACAAAAAGAGAAAAGGAAACACATGCAGGCATTTAGCGGATTTATCTAGGTTTATCTAGACTTGAACAGCTTATATTTTGTTCTCCCACATAATCCATTTATACAGCCGTGTTAAGCAGTGTGTAGGGAGAAACAATGATGTTCAGGACAAATACATTTTTGCTAATTTGGCTGCATGCTGAATTCCGCTCTGTACCTGAAAATAATAGTATATTTTATATTTATTTTAAAAATGTCATTCCATATACATTTAATCATTTAATTTTGGCACGTCTAGTCCTCCATACCATCTAATCCATCTTAAACTTTATATGCAGTAAATCCCACGTTATCACAGTGGAAACCATGTTGAATTCCGTACTAAAGACTGAAGGCACGCTACAATAGACCCAATACACTGCTGCATGTTGGGAAACCTGAGGGAAATTATACGTTATATATTTGCGTTGGTTGGCTCTTCCATTGAGCCTTATGGAATTAGGCTTTTAAAAGCAGTTTGCATTTAAAATCTACCTCACTAGCTAGCTGATTGGCTGATATGGGACATTACACATGACATCTCACTGGCAAGCTAACTATATGCAAATACCGTGTTGAAGGCAGACAACGGTCGTCTCCTTAAGATTTGACTGATGAAATGGATTTCAGACAGCAGAATTATCATTGAAATGGAAAACAATTATGCTAATTATACTATACAAATCATGCAGCATTATGTATACTAGCTATATAAACTCAGTTCAACCAAGAATTCATTATCAATTTATAAGTATACGCATATAAGAATGGGAGTTTCTTTACTTTAGTAAGCTATTATTTAATGCAAGTTCTCAGCAATTAGTTTTATTTTAAGTATTAACTTAACCTCCCAGTGTTAAAACTAAGGAAATGAATCACAAAAAACTATGTTTTAAGTGAAATATTTGCATTTGCTGAAAGCCTAAAAATAAATTTTAATTGATCAGCCCTAATGCTAACATCAGCCTGCTGATGGTATCAAGCATCAAGGTATCAGCACAGATCTTTGACAACATGCTACAGCCCTGTAGTTTACTTCAACTTGTGCAGAACAAGACATTAACGCAGCATATTTTGATAAATTCAACAAATACAATATTAATTGTATACATTACAAATATTATCACATGTATTCCTACAGTGAGAACCAAAGTGGGTGACACTATCACAGAATGACTGAATGCACAGTAGCCATGACTTTAATTAAATTACTCTTGGACAAATATTAATAATGTGTGAGGTCCACATACATACATACTGTAGGCTATACATTTGCTTCTACACTTTTATCCAGAATGACATACCGTAGGCTTATATGAATGAGATCATAGGAATATACACGGTATACTCTACACACTTCAATGCAGGACATATCAATTAATCACGCTTGTTTCAAAATTGTATGCTACATACTAACAGTTTGTGGGCAAGCCATGTTGAAAGAGTGATACAAGATAAGTGATCCCAAATAGGACAGATACATACTTTAGAAAAGGGCAAAAAGTATACTACCTCTAACATTAATATGCAATATACTTTATAGTGCACTACTCTAAGATTATGAATTATTTGAGCAGTCTGAATTTTAAACAATCTGCCCAGTGGTGAGCACATGTTGTTAGACGTACAGTAGACATTATACACGGCTGTTACAGTTGTCAGATCTGTGCTCATACATTGAGAGAGCAGGCTGATGCGTTAGGGCTGATCAATGTAATTTCCTGTATTTTGAGGCTTCCAGCAAATGCAAACTTTTCACTTAAAACGCCGTTGTTTGTGATTAATATATCATTGTGCCATTGCGACCAGATACCGTAGCACGGTATGCAGAGGAAAAAACTTTTAATCTTTTAATGTACAGAACAAAATACTGTTTTCACAGGCAAACATGGTTGCTGCTACGTACACAAACTGTGAATAATGTGTAGCCTGTTTAGTACTTCTATCATAGTAATTCTACAGATTTGCTCGACAAATTGTTCTGCATTTAACTTCTAATCCCCAAATACCCATGCTACAGTAACAGTAAACACCAAAATACCAATTACTGCAAAAAGAGAAGTACAGTCCCCCTGTGCAACCGACAACAAAGAAACGTAAACGCGACCTATATTATCTCATGATCTGTAGACGTTTTGGTGCTGAAACTGGCCAATTCTGTATCTGTAGGTTTGGACTGCCAATTGAAAACAATACTGCGTTTGACACCTATGCTCCGAAAAAGCAATTTGTGTTTGCCACCCAATTAAACAGGCAGATGCAATAGTGTGTAGAATTGTGTAGCTAAAAGTTAAAAAGCAAACTAAACTGCACTGGGACATATTCTAATAATGGGCAGTCCTCGTCAGACAAGGCCATGACAACGGTCTAAAGTACAGAGACTAGCAATACATAGGCCTAGAGAGCAGGCAAGCAAGTCAAGCGGACTGCAGGCTCAAGGTTTCCCGTTTAATTGTAAGTCAGGCCCGACGTGCAACGATATTGAATTTAAAACAGCTGCCAAACCACCAGACTAACGTAATTGTGAGTGATATTTTACTTAATCTAAATTATCTTCCGTATGAATTACTTTCTCGCGTTAATATGCAACAAACACCTTGGAAACATGGGTGGTCGGGACAGTTAATAGACAGTTAAGCTACTCATGGAAGGCAACAAGCTAGCTGCAAGCCGTGCTTGCAATTGAGAGCAGCTCTCGTTAGCAACACTGTGGCCAGCTAGCCATTTTATGTATGAGTTGGGAATTGCAATAATAATGTAGCTAACCAAAAAACCCTGGAATGAACTGACTGACATTGTAACTTACTGCAGATCATGCAGTTGGGCCATCAACCTAACGTAAGCCAACTGGTTAACTACCGTTAACTTACGCCACCTGTTTCGTCTGTTTACGCGGTTATTGCACTGATAATGCGGTAAAGTTAAGTATCTAGCTAGCTATTACACTTAACATGTAAACTCTACAGAGATAATGTTGATTTGTTTTACCAACATTAACTACCTAGCTAAATGTTTAAAGTGGTTTGCCTAATTGGGTAGCTTCCGTTAATCCCGAAGTTACATGATGACGTGCTTTGCAAAGGCAATTGGTGGGCTGTCCAAGAAGCTCTCGTAAGACATACCCGTGAGATTCACTAAGAAAATAGGAATAGCTGTGGACTTACTATTAGCTTGCTATACATTAATTTGGCACGACAGTAGCTGGCTGCCTAGCTGGTTGTCGAACACGTATTTAACATTTACAAGCTAAGGCTGCTAGCTAATGTTATCAAACAAATCGATGCAAGACAGACCGGTTCGACCTTGCCACAGCGAGGCGGATGAACCACACAACTGTGGTTAGCGAGATGCTAGCATTGGATAGCTAGCCAGGTGGTGTCATGTTGATACATTCTTTCTTTTCAAATGGGTTTTATTCGTGGCATGAAATCCATCATTTACCTTGACACAGTCGATTGGAAACATTAAACAATGTTCCATGATTCCAGCGACAGCTCCCGCAAGCATGTAGGTACTAGTTGAAGCACCCTGAGGCAGACCTTCATAGTTCGGTTCGGGGACTTCGCGAGTCTCCACAAGGCCGTGCAGTTGAACAGCCTTAAAGTCCGATTCCCCTCCAATCATAGGAGGTAGGCCTCCAACAATTCCCTCCGAAATGCCACAAAATCTGCCACCACCGAGCCATCGAATTTCTGCACCGGCTGACGCTCCTGCAACTCCGCCGTCCCTGCCCGGGGTCTCTGCTGACATTCGCCGTCTGCTAACAAAACCCTCCGCTCCCATGAGGAACACAATTTAGTGTCTTTTTCGGTCAGTGTTGCTTTTTTTAAAATTATTTTTTTAAATAACTTTTGCTTATTTTTGTATGTCAATACCCACTCCAGGTGTTTTACGATTTTTTGTGCGTCTTCCTCCCGCTTACGGCTCTGGGAGGGCAGATATAGCACGATGAGCAAGGCCGCCTTTAGGCAGCCAAAGCAAGGTACCGCCCAGAAACGATTTGACCCCATCTGAACGGTCCAAATGGGAGGGCTCGACTTGACACTAGGGGAAAATCTCTTACACCATTCGGCAGGATATCTGTCAATCAAATACACATTTTGCATTTGGACTGGTATTTGTTATTTAATTCAGAAATATAACGTTGTATAACTTAATTTTGCATGCGAAATGGCACATATCTAATATAGCAAGTTTTAAGTTGAAGGTGATGATGTCTTATAACTAAAATGCACATAACACCAATGATATAAGTCGAATCCAAAGTCATTTTCATTGAAGGTAGCATAATTAGTTTCGCAGTACAGCGTGAAAAATAACTTTTGCGGTAGCAGCCTATGCTTATGGAGTTTCGTAATAGCAAGGTCACATATAAGACATGCATGAGCGCATTAACCTCATCGGGCCTATGCGAATGGTACAGGCCGGGGGACCGAGGATTCACATTCCCCCAGATTCCAGTGGTTAACGGAGGTATTGCAGCCCATTAAGCCTCGTGCCAGAAACCTAATTTCTCAATTGAAGTCCATCCAAAACTATGGATTTTACTATTTTACCTTGCTGCATATTCTGTGGTTCCAAAAAGCTCCGAAGTAAAACCATACAGTATATAATATACAGAGTTACGCCAATAGAAACAGATGGGGGAAAAAATCAACCACATAGGGCTGTGAAGTGTAATGGTTTCACTCATTGGACATGCTCAGTTGTGTCTGGTCTGTCTAATCACTTGCCGAATAATATAATACAGGCTCAATTAAACGCCTTGCTGAATTGCTGACAACCATTATAAACACCACTGCTTTCTATCCAGGTTTTCTGATGTTCCCCAGGTATTTACAGTGCCCTCTATAATGTTTGGGACAAAGACCCATCATTTATTTATTTGCCTCTGTACTGCACAATTTGAGATTTGTAAAAAAAAAATCACATGTGGTTAAAGTACACATTGTCAAATTTTGACCATGTAGAAATTACAGTAGTGTCTCTCTCTCTCAGGCAATGGTACAAAGGGAAATCCAGAAATTGTAATCACAAAGTTCAATCCGAATTTGAAAACGGCAAAACAAAAGATACAAATACAGGCCAATAAACAGAAACGCCAAAACAGAAAACAGCACAGAGTATTACACATCACCACTTGCTGGGTGTCTTTTCTGGTCATGCTCTGCCAGGCCTGTATTGCAGTCATCTTTAGCTTATGCTCATTTCGGGGGCTAGTCCCCTTCAGTTTTCTCTTCAGCCTATGAAAGGCATGCTCAATTGGGTTCAGATCGGGTGATTGACTTTGCCACTCAAGAATTGAACATTCTTTAGTTTTGAAAAACTCTTGAGCAATATTTTTGGCATCATTGTATTGCTGCAGAATGAACCGCCGGCCAATGAGTTGAGGTATTTACTTGAACTTAAGCAGATAGGCTGTGTCTATACACTTAAGAATTCAATTCAATTCCATTGACAGTTATATCATTAAGTGAGCAGTTCCTTTGGCAGTTCCTTCTCTCTTCCATACTTTGAGAGAAGGAACTGCTCATCACTCTGATATAAGCTAATCTTCATCTCATCTGTCCACAAGCCCTTTTTTCCAGAACTGTGGTTGCACTTTTAAGTGTTTCTTGGCAAATTGTAACCTGGCCATCCTAACCAGTGGTTTGCATCTTGAAGTGTAGCCTCTGTATTTCTGTTCATGAAGTCTTCTACGGACAGTGGTCATTGACAAATCCACACCTGACTCCTGAAAAGTGTTTCTGTCTGACAGGGGATTTTTCTTTATTATGGAGAGAATATTTCTGGCATCAGCTATGGAGGTCCTCCTTGGCCTGCCAGTCCATTTGTGATTAGTAAGGTCCCGGTGCTCTCTTTCGTCTTAATTATTTTTCCAAACAGTTGATTTTGGTAAGCCTCAGATTTGGCCGATGTCTCTAACCATTTTATTCTTGTTTATCAGTCTCATAATGGCTTCTTTGACTTTCATTGGCACAACTTTGGTCCTCATGTTGATAAACAGCAATAATAGTTTCCAAAGGTGATCGAAAGACTAGGTGCTGAGAGCTCTCCTATACCTGCATTAAGGAGGCAATTAAACACACCTCAGCAAAAAACCTAAGCAATTACAAGCACCTGTGAAGCCATGTGTCCCAAACATTATGGTGCCCTGGAATGGGGGGACTATGTATGTAACACCACTGTAATTTCTACATGGTGAAACCAAAATTTCCAAAATGCCCTTTAATAAAATCTGAGAATGTGAATTTTAAATGCATTATTAAATTACAGATTTACTTTATTTTGTAGTTAAGAACAACACTAGTCCATGCCAATTCATGTAACTTTATTGTAAAGTGACACCAACACAATAAATGCTACGAGTTGGCAATCATCAGGTCTCAAAGTTAAACTCTGTGACCCAACATCCTGTACTATCTTCCTATAGCGCAGTTTTTATGCACTTGCTTGAATGGCATTTAAAATAAATACTTAGTCTATTTCTTATACTGTACTATTGAGTAACATTTTGAGTCAGGAAGGATGTAGTTTTTCCCCCCAATTACCTGTGATACAGGGAATCAAATACATTAATTCATTTTATTATACTTACCTGATACTGAAATACTTTTGCGGTAGCAGCAACAGAAACACAGTGAATCTAAAAGGGATATTAATTTGTTTTTCATACTTGATACCTGATACTGAAATACTGTGAATAGACTCAATCCCAAGAATAGCTGTCCATTGGACCCCAGCTGGCAGAGGAAACAGGGGGAGGCCCAAGACAACCTGCAAAGAACAATGAGGCTGAACTGCAAGAGTATGGACAGAGCTGGGGCTCGGTGGAGAGAACAGCCAGAGACAGACAGATGTGGAAAACCTTTGTTGCTACGCTTTGCACCAGCCAGCAGCAGCGCAACAGGAATGAATGACTGAGCCAGTGTTAATTTCACACATCAAATTTACGAGTAATATGTTGATGTAATCATGAACATTTTACTATCTATGCTTGTACAAATCCATTCACAGCCCATTTGAGTACAGAAACACAACAGGTAAAAGTGACTGGTGTATGTGTGTCTATGTGTGTGAACTATGTGTGTGAACCATTGTGAACATGAATTGCAAATGAACACACTGTCATGCAGTGGCATATTGCAATGAGTGTGCTACTGTGTGTGCATGTAGCAGCAGCATTACAGTCAATATCAGCACAGTAGCGCTCTCTTGTGCCAGATCTGTTCAGATCAACAAAGTGCTATAGAAAATACAGTGGGGGCAATAATTATTTGATCCCTTGCTGATTTTGTAGGTTTGCCCACTTACAAAGAATGGAACTGTGTAGAATTTTAATCATAGGTACATTTTAACATTGAGAGACAGAATATCACAAAATCATCCACAATAACAACATCATATAAATTTCATATATTTTCCACATGAAATAAGTATTTGATCCATAGAACAATAGGACTTAATACTTGATGGAGAAACTTTTGTTGGCAAGCACAGAGGTCAGACGTTTGTTGTAGTTTTTCACCAGGTTTGCACAAATCTTGGGAGGGATTTTGGTCCACTCCTCTTTGCAGATGTTCTCCAAATCCTTAAGGTTCCGTGGCTGTCGCTTGGCAACTCGAAGCTTCAGCTCCCTCCACAGATTTTCGATGGGATTTAGGTCTGGAGACTGGCTAGGCCACTCCAGGACCTTAATATGCTTCTTTTTGAGCCACTCCTTTGTTGCCTTGGCCATATGTTTTGGGTCATTGTCATGTTGGAAGACCCATCCATGACCCATTTTCAGTGCTCTCACTGAGGGAAGGAGGTTGTCGGCCAAAATTTCCTGGTACATGGCCCCATTCATCCTCCCCTCGATATGGTGAAGTCGTCCTGTCCCATTAGCTGAGAAACACCCCCAAAGCATAAGGTTTCCACCTCCATGCTTCACAGTGGGGATGGTGTTCTTGGGGTTGTACTCAGCATTTCTCTTCCTCCAAACACGGTGAGTCGAGTTGATGCCAAATAGCTCTATTTTGGTCTCATCTGACCACATCACCTTCTCCCAAGTCTCCTCTGGATCATCCAGGTGTTCTTTGGCAAACTTCAGACGGGCCTGTACATCTGCCTTCAGCAGAGGAACCTTGCGCGTGCAGCAGGATTTTAATCCTTCACGGTGTAGTGTGTTACTGATGGTTCTCTTCATGACTGTGGTCCCAACTGCCTTCAGGTCATTAACAAGCTCCTCCTGTGTAGTACTGGGCTGATCCCTGACCTTTCTCATGATCATTGATATCCCACGAGGCGAGATCTTGCGTGGAGCCCCAGACCGAGGGAGATTGGCGGTGACTTTGTGTTTCTTCCATTTTCTAATTATTGCTCCAACAGTTGTTAACTTCTCACCAAGCTGCTTGCTTATTTTCTTGTAGCCCATCCCAGCCTTGTGCAGGTCTACAATTTTGTCCCTGGTGTCCTTAGGCAGCTCCTTTGTCTTGGCCATGGTGGAAACATTGGAATCTGATTGGTTCCATTCTTTGTAAGTGGGCAAACCTACAAAATCAGCAAGAGATCAAATAATTATTGCTCCCACTGTATATTGCTGTAATGAAAAAAATTGTACAGTGGCCCACAGAGCTCATGCGATTATTTACCACAGTCCATATCTCCATTACTGGTCTCGAAGTGGAAAATTATGATTTGTCAAAAGGACCTAATTGCGTTTCATTCTGGACCACTTTCAGTTAATATGATTTTGTCTATTTCACCAGTTAAAGTGGAGGAACGCAGTGTTGAGTTTCTGCCGACAAAGGGAATGGAGTATTAATTTTTGCTTACAAGAACAAATTTCCCTGGTCCTGATCAAATTAAGGTTGATTGTGTGATCAACAGATGAGCTTCTTAAAGGATAATCAAGCAACCGCAAGTGGAGTGTGACCCTTCTTCCCTGACCTAATGCTTTTTAACGCACTCTGGGAAAGGTGTAGCACACGCATGTCAGGAAATCCTAGAACGTTAATAGATGACTACTTCATTGATGTTCCACAGGGAAAATCTCACTCAATACAGAATTAAGGAGTTGAGTTTCACTGTATAAGCAAATTCAGAAAAACGTGCCTGCTTAGGTGTTTTTGCACAAACAAAGTTTATTATTGTCATTATTGTTATTACTATAACAAATTGTGCTATCTTCTCTGGCTTTCCCCATCCCTTTGGGCTGGTCTGAACTCAGCATCCAACATGTTATTTCTTGATGGGATGGGTATGCTACTTGCTGTGAATAGCCACCATACATTGTTGGAGCAGAAATCCAACATTAGATTTTAGGTGCCACCCATGATAAATACAGTATGTGCAAAAAATACTGTAAACTAAACATTATACAGTTATTGACATACATTTTATTTTCCAGCATGTGTAAAGTAGTGTGCTTTATTAATAATTGAAATTAATTAATGTTGAATAGTTTTGCAAACACACCTGGCAAAAGATGACAGCCAGTGTTTTCCTATAATTTGTGATAAGGTAAGGAAGAAAACATTTGGAGGGATTTTTGATCATTCCTCCATGCAGAAGTTTCATAATCATTGATATCCATAGGTTTGTGCTTATGGAATCCCTTCTTCAGTTCAGACCACAGCTTTTTTGATTGGATTTAAGTCTGGAGACTGAGATTGGTCATAGATGTTTTTGTTACCAATACCACACAGTATGTATGTTTGGAGTCATTATCCAGGACAATCTACCTATGGCTTGACTACATGTAATGTAATGTAATGTAATGATCGAGTCTTAGCTTCCTAGCAGAGACAACCAGTTTTCTGTTAAAATGTCCTGGTACATTGCTGAATTCATTGTGCCATTGATCTTCAATAGTGGCCCTGTACCACTGGCAGCAAAATATCTCAAAAACATCAATGACCCACCTCCATATTTGACAGTAGGTATGAGGTGCTTCTCCTTGTATGGATTCCATTTTTGCCGCCAAACATGTTGATGGTGTGTATGACAAAAATATAGAAATTTGGTATCATCGGACCATAGCACTCTCTTTCAGTTATAATTCCAATGAGGTTTGGCAAACTCCAGATGCTTGGTTTTGTTTATTGTGCCCAGTCTAGTGAAACAGGGAGTGAAGGATTGACATCAGATTAACTGAATTAAGTAACAGTTGACGTCAGAAGGACTGAATTAGGTAACATTTTCTTGACAATTTCACTTTGTTTGATTTTATTTTTGTTATGTTATGTAATTTTGACACCTATGGTTTTCAGAAAAAAAATGGATTACTAAATACTAAACATTGACACATGAGAGGAAATGCATTGGAATAAAAGTATATTGTTTTCCCATATATTTGAACATAACATATATGTTATAATTATATTATTATAATTATAATTATTATAATTATATTATATTATCATATAAACACTACATATAACACTACATATAATATTAGTGTCATTTTTATGCCAATTATTCTGGAGTCCACTGTATATACTGTAAATCAAGCAGTGGAAGCAATTTCCCAGCTGTTCCTACATGCGTGTGTCTTCTGTTGGATTACAGTGTCATCTAGTGCTCCACATTGAAACAACAGCTGAGCAAAGAAATTTCTCTTTCCGCACTAAAGAATATTTTGCCTTGGTTCTGGACTGAAATATTGAGTAACCTTGAAAAATTGGATAACCTAGTAAACACTGTAATATGCAAGCTGAAAATAGTTGGTTACTATACACAATATTCAAGCAAAATTAAAAGAATCCAAGCTTCTAGATTTGGCCAGTTGTCTCATTGCCCTATTGCAACTATTGCCTATTGCTGAGCATAGCCCTAGCAGTGGTTTAGCGTCAGACTTTACCAAATGGGACAGGATGGTAGAAGTAAAGCCCTTGGATCTTAAACTTTGTATCTCTCTAACTGTTCTGCATGGTGACTTAATAATATAATTAAATATGAAATGAGATATTCTTTCTTGAATCCCATGGGGGTAATAAAGCAAAAAAAGATGATTTGCCTACAAAGCTTTATATTATTGTTTGCTTTCTGTTTTTGATGCAAAACACTGTTACCTTCACCGCTAAGGGTTCATCCTTTGTGTGTACATAATGCACACACAAGTGAGTGACTGTGTCTTACTGATACAGTATTCATCATGGGATATCTGATTAACTGAAAGAGACTGGTTCCGTTATGGAGGCCTGCATGGAGAGAGAGAGTCGCCTCGGTGTGCCAGTCCTTCCTGTTTACAGTAATGACATTCACACATTCCACTTTCTCAAGCATTGTTTGTTTGTGGGTAAGTGCTTTCACTTTTTATCATTGCCCATGTGACCGCCCAGACTGTGATTGTGTGCCTTACCTCACATGGTGGTTTAGCAGAAAGCAGACATCCTGTCGCAGAAGGGTCTCACAGCACTGTTTTTCCATTGGCCTGAGTAGATGTTTGAGGTGTTCTGATTCAGAGAGGGGGACTTGCTTGGTAAGTTATCATTATGTTTTGATTTACATTATGGTTATATTTAAATGGTGCAAAGTGATGATATAGTTTGTTCTCATTTCAAGTTCTCTTTTCTAGAGTGGTTAGTAGAAGCTTACTAACCATGAGTAAGTCATGCAGGTGAAAAGCACAATGCACTGATGAAGAGATGCATGATATGGATAGTCCAGGGAAGATATCAGTGACTGATATGGGTCTGGCCATATTAGCTGCTGAAGCTGATGCATCCCCGTTTTACATTACAGCACAATTGCAAACTGCAACCAAGTTTCTACATTCATGAAAGAGGTAGATGGGCATAGACCTCAACAAAAATGTACTATTCAAAATTGTTCTAATGTTCTATTCAAAATTGCTTACTTTCCTATTAAGCAGAAAATATGAGCCTGGAGAGCTACCGAGAGTCTGTATAGCCTCACTTGTGAGTGTGCTTGTAATAATGTAATAATGTAATGTAATAATGTAATAATGATAAAGTAAAAAGAAATAATAAATAAGAAGTTCTGTTGACTACTCTGTGGCATATCATTTACAGCATCAATTGCCTCTCAAGTGCATCACTTCTTCCATTGTCATATTGGCTGTAAACTGAGCTTATTTAAACAAACTCGTTGTCACCCCATATCAATATTTCCACAATATTTTCATGTGACTTGAGCACTGTGGCAACCTGCAACTGTTAAAATGCAAGAGTACAGTCACATTTCTCTATCCTTTAATACTTTAATCCTTTAATTAGTATTATTTGTAATACAAGGTTGAATGCAAGTTTCGTCAGGAAATCGCACCCCTGCTTTCACATAACCCCTGATCAACAGGAAATGTGATCATGCTTTGTTTAAAAGTAGCATTTTTCCTGCTTCTGGGTAGTCATTCAGTCAGGGAAGGGATGTAAATGCAGGGAGTGGCAGCTCCTTCAGGGAAACTTTTCCTGTGGGATCCATCTGGAGCTGCTTTCAGGAACAGGAGAGATAAAGGATTTCACGCTGCAAGCTCAGGACAAGCTTGGCCGCGGCTACTGCACAAACCAACCTGCTGTCCGAAAAAAGCATGAGATCTCTCAAAAGCTGTGGAGGCCAATGACTGAGCCCCTGTCTTCAGCATTCAGTGCCTGTCTGCACATTGCACTCTCTCTGCCCACTTTTGAGCCTCAATGAGCTGCTTTTTGTTCTTCATTTGGCTCTTTCTCCCCCTGTAGCTGTCTGGTATTATCTGGTATTGCATTAGAATGCAAAAAAGCACCTTAGATGGATTTAACCAGCTTAAAATGAAACATCCATAACCTATGTGGTATTGGGAATGTCCATTCCTTTCAAGTAGTACTCATCTGGGTCACAGAACTGTTTGATCCAGAAGGGGAAATGTGTCATGATGATTCTCATCAGAGCACTTGTTGAACATTCAGACATTTGGCCAGCATTGTAAATCCTGAGGCTAGCTGCTGACCTGCTTGCATGAAGAACTCAAATATTTTTCATAAAGAACTATCATAATATGACACCTCAGAGAAGAGCTCCCAGCCTCTTGGATCATTACAGCATCACACCTCAGCACATACTCACATGTTTGGTTCTTAAGATGGCCGACACTTGCTGGGTGTTTCTCTCCATCCTGGGGAACTGCACCAGGCCTGAGTTTCCTTATCTCAGAAAGTGATTACTTCCTTATTGAAGTCATGCTGCCTTTTCAGGTCTCTCTTCTCTCTTTCCTCTATTATGAGTGCTCTAATCTTGCATTCGCTTGGGCATGTGAGTAACCCTGGTTCCACTTAATGAAGTTAGTCTTGTTAAGGTCTGGGTCCCATGCTCGAGTGAAAAGGGGAAACCATGCCATCCTGGGTTGTGAAGGGAGCCATTTGTTTGGAAAGGACCCGTTTGTTGTGACTGAACTGTCGAACACGCAAAGCTTGCTTATAACGTTGAACTTTCTCTGTTCATCCTGCTACAGGTCAGTCTGCGGTCGCTGGAGTATTCCCTGTGCCTCTTCCACTGTGTTCAGCGCTTTTAGGACTCCAACACCGAGGACACTCTCATATTCTGGTATTTCAGTGTGCTGCCTGACTCTGCACTGTGTGTGTTAAGAGCTTATGTTCAGGGGTACAGTACAACACCTGCACCTTAGGATCTGAACCTGCATTTGTCTTAGTATCTGCATGGGTGAAGGAAATTGTGTTTTGACTTGTGGCCGAGAGCATAATCTCTAATGAGAGCTATTTTATAGACTGTAAGTATACATAACATATATATTTCTACAGTGTTTGTCAGCTACTCTACATATCACATTTAGAGTATCTGTGTTAATGGCGGGATTCGCCTGACTGCAGTAATGCGGGCAGTGGGCACAGGTACACATGGGCAGGCTCTGGCAGTAATAGCAGGCCTGGGAGGACAGTAGGGAGCTGAAGATAGGGATGTCATGCTACTAGTGTTGTATAATGGTTAGACAACTGGAATTGTCTATCTCCTTCAGGAGATACCCAGCTCCATGAATGGATTGTGTGTGGAAATGTAATCTGTGTGAGTTTCTCTGGATAAAAGGGACTGTAATTGCTGAAATGTACTGTAATGTAAAGCACGCACACAGTAGTAGTGTAGTCTCACGTGGGCTGTATGTAGACAGTACTGGAGGCATGTAAGCAGTAGTTGTTGAGAGGCATTTCTTGATGTCGTACTGATTGAAGGCAAGGTTTGTTTAGTGTAGTGTAGTTGTATTGGTATCATGTGACAGCACATGCTTTCATGCTCTTGACATAGATACCTTCCATTTTAAATGAGTCTGTAATTCAATTTGCCTACACCCACAGTAATGATGATCATTTCTGAGTCAGAACTGTGTCTGTATGTGCGCCTGTTTGTGTGTGTGTCTGTGTGCGTGTGTGTGCCTGTATGTGTGTATATGTGTGTGTGCATGTTAGTCTCCGTGCAAGTAAAAAATGTACCCAATTGATTATGTCTGGATGAAATATGCAAATAACAGCATATTCTTAATCGTATCTGGAATGGCACTCAACAATGAAGGCAATGTTTTTTCACTGGTAAACCTGATTTGGTATATGTATATACAAAATGTATAACAAGTCTCCTATTGTTACTTTTAAAGCATACAGTAATTAGGTTATTGCGTAATGGAAAACAGACTGTGATCATTTAACCCATCGTGAGTTGTAGCAACATGCTGGTTTAATTTTTCATTTTGCATCAGGCAGAATTTCTGGTGAGTGAATTCTAGTTAGTTTGTGCTTCTCAAACATGACATGGGAGGGTTTTCGGTAACTTGCATTACAATAGCAATTAAAGGTACTAAAATAGATTCAATAATGGAAATATTAAAATATCTGCATTATGCAGTTTAGCAGAGGAGAGAGGGTTGGTAGTGTTCAGTCTCTGCTCAGTTTGCTTTGTTTGTTCTGGAAAATTCTGCTTGATGTTGAGTCACTCTGAGGTAATGAGTTCAGAACGTTGGTGCTTTGCAAAGCCAAGGGCACCTCGGTCCTCTCTGGTATTGTTAACTTTTTTGACCAAGAGATTAGAATAATTTTGGATTTCTATACCGTTTCTAATTCATTTGATGTTGAGGTAATGGCCACAGGAGGGTGCTGTGTGAGAGCACTTGGCTGATCTGGGGAGAGTAAATTGTAAAGTTCCAGGGTATTGACACTAAAGCACTTTGGACTTTAATGTAGCACAGAGGCTATTGCAGAGGGAGGGAAAGGGGAGGCAGGGAGAGATGAAAAGACATGCTTCTAGCTTGAGAAATTCCAAACAGGATTGTCACCAGGAGAAGGTTATTTCCCCACCCTGCCTTTAAAATTGTCTGTCATAGCTAGAGCACAGAAGTGAACAAAACCAAATTACTGTATTTCAATACATTTTGAAGTAAGGATAGGACTGTAGCATTACCTCTGTGTCTGGATATCACAACCAAAACTTCAGGTAGTCCCTTCTCCAATAATATGGAATGGCGAGCTAATGCAAGAAATGTATGTGAAGATTGTATGTATGGCATCAGTTAGTCACTGACCCCCAGGGGTTACACCCTGACTCAGATATGAGTGGTTAACACTCTGGCTCCTCCCCCTCTGTATCAGCTCAGATATGTATGAGTAGCAGAAGTAACACCCTGACTCCTCCCCCTCTCTCTCAGCTCAGATATGAGTGGTGCATTAACACCCTGACTCCTCCTCCTCTCTCTCAGCTCAGATATGAGCGGCGCATTAACATCCTGACTCCTCCCCCTCTCTCTCAGCTCAGATATGAGTGACGCATTAACACCCAGACTCCTCCCCCTCTCTCTCAGCTCAGATATGAGTGGCGCATTAACACCCTGACTCCTCCTCCTCTCTCTCAGCTCAGATATGAGCAGCACATTAACACCCTGACTCCTCCCCCTCTCTCTCAGCTCAGATATGAGCAGCACATTAACACCCTGACTCCTCCCCCTCTCTCTCAGCTCAGATATGAGTGACGCATGAACACCCAGACTCCTCCCCCTCTCTCTCAGCTCAGATATGAGTGACGCATTAACACCCAGACTCCTCCCCCTCTCTCTCAGCTCAGATATGAGGGCGACATGGCTCAGGCAGTAAGAGCAGTCATCTGGCAGTCGGAGGGTTGCCGGTTTGATCCCCCGCCCGGGCTGTGTCGAAGTGTCCCTGAGCAAGACACCTAACCGCCAAATGCTCCTGACGAGCCGGTCGGGGCCTTGCATAGCAGCCAATTGCCGTCGGTGTGTGAGTGTGTGTATGAATGGGTGAATGGATAAGTATCAATTGTACAGCGCTTTGGATAAAGGCGCTATATAAATGCCTGCCATTTACCATTTACCATATGAGTGACACATTAACATCCTGGCTCCTCCCCCTCTCTCTCAGCTCAGATATGAGTGGCCGTATTAATGCACTGGTGCGGGACTTCCTGACTGATGTGCACCAGATGTGCAGCGCAGCGGCGGAGGAGGATCAGGAGGAGGGTTGCATGTTGAAGCTAAGCGAGTACCTGCTCAGAGGGCGGGGTTTCCTGCTACTCAACACCATGGATCATGTCATGGACCAGGTTGAGATATCCACTAGCCATAAACCACACCTGTCGCACACTCATGAATGTAGCACGTCCAGCTAATACAGGAACAAGTATGCTTCTAAAACACACACACACACACACACACACACACAGACAGGGAGAGGGTGGTATTTAGGGGCGTGCCGACACGCAGGTATCACATACGGGACTCAGACCCCACTGCTCCCTCTAATGAACTCTCTCTGTCTTGTTTACCACCCTCAGCCCCACCCCCTACACCCTGCCTGTCACAGGGGTGGGGGTGCAGCTGCTCTGGGGAGGGAGAGAGAGAAAAACAGAGAGGGAGAGAGAGAGTGGAAAGGAGAGAGCTGGTGATAGCATGTTGGTGGTATTCTACAGGAGCTGTTGGGCCAGGAGGAGCTGTTGAAGTTGCTGCTGTCCCTGCTGCCTCTGGTGTGGAGGATACCTTTACAGAACCAACCAGGTGAGTCCCGGCGCGACACTCATCCAGAGAGGACAAGAGGAGCCCTTCTCCCTGGGCTCTGTGCCAGGGGATGGGGCATCTGCCCCTGCAGTGTGTTTCCCCATACCTGCTGCTGTCACATGACCTTCTCCAGCTGTGCTGTCACCCAGTCTACTTTCTTTCCTGTGGTCTTCTTGTGGTATTCTACAAATACTTAAAAATAACCACACTAACCACAAATTTATGAGGGTGGGAATGTGTCAATCCCTCATTCATTGTTTTGACTAACCCACAGAGCTTTCCTGAATCTGCTTACATTCATACTGTCCAGCTATAGACTCACAGTGTGAAGATTGTGGTTATCGATGGCTGAGGAAATCTGTACAGGTTTGTCTGTTGAATTAATCTCTTGGATTGTAGACTTCTCCAAATATTTGCCATTTGTTTTTACATTTATACTTTTTCTTAATTGTGAAGAACCACACAGCATTATTCCCTTGAGAAATGTACCTGGGTGTAGAACGCAGCCTAGTCTTCTCTGTATCCAGTGGAAGCTGTAGCTCTTCCCAGACCCAGGTCTCCCAGTTCAGACCCTGGCACATGATGGCTGACTCAAACATGCTGTGGTGAGGATGAAGTAAGAAATATTCCACTGGCAGAATCAGTGTTTACTGCACAGCATGCAACTGCCTCTGTCATAACTTGTCATGAATGGAAGTCGCTCTGAATTACATTTTGTCGTAAATACCGTAAGTGCTATCTGTTAAGTTTTGAACTTCTGCTATATCGCGCTATGTGTAAATACATTACCATTTATGTTCCTTTATACAGCAGATTAACACAATGGCTTGGTTCCATATCTGAGTATTATTATTTCTTTGGGGAAAAAAACACCAAAATCCCTGCTGAATGGAAAATTACATGCATATTGTTTGCTTTTCTCATTATTATTTATTTATTTATTAACACCAAGAACAACCAAAACAATACTAATAATATGTATTTGGATGTTTGCTATTCAAACATACTGCAGACAAGATGATGGTGATGGTCTCCGCTGTGGCCAAAGGCAGTTGACCCCGAGGTGACACAGGCCTGTGGCAGGCGCGTGTTAATTCTTTCTAACAAGCCCCTCACACATTTCTGCCTTATTGGGTCCTATATTTAGGCTGTGACCCAGTAGAGCGCACCTTCAGTTGAGGGTTTTTATGTAATAACATCAAATATTGACTCATTGTTGGTTTAAAATTAAAACATTTAATAAAAATGTTAAGTGCGATTGAATTGGAACCCAAAGCTAGAGATTGACAGAGTTGTATATTTATTGCATGTTTCCCTGGCCAAGCTGGTGAAAGTGAACTTTATAGTTCAGTATACATAATTGCATAGAGAAGCAGTTGAAGAGCTGGCCCCTGAAGGGTAGAGGCTCCTGTAGAACAGTTAGTGATGTGACTTGTATTTCTCCAGCATGGTCAGGTAAGATAATTTATCTCAACAGTGAAAGTGGTCCCATCATGGAATATCACTTATTATTCATGTACTATATGCTCTTTAATTCCACATACTGGTGCTAAATTGTGTAAAGCTACCTTTACGAAATGGGCTGTACTCATTATGGTCTACTTTTGAGACTGTAATGAGACTTTCTGAAGTACTGAAGAGATTTATGAAACACTTATGAGACTTTCTGAGATACTAACGAGACTTTCTGAGACACTATGATACTTTCTGAGGTACTAATGAGACTTTTTGAAACACTAATGAGACTTTCTGAAATGCTAATGAGGCTTTCTGAGACACTAATGAGTTTTAATTTTGTTTCATCTCTTCAGAATACACGCTGTCTTCACTACCCAAAGTGTTTCTCTGGCCTGAGGGGAAGGTGTTCCTGCTGAGACCAGGGAAGGAGAAGGCTGTCCCAGAAGCACAAGAAGCTAGAAGGTCACAGTGCCAGCTCAGGACCTCCCAACGTCGTGTGTTGAGGAATATACGCCTGTCCCAGCTGAGCAGTTCCGATTCTGACACCCCTGCAGATAAGCCCGTCAGCTTTGAGGGTAAACGTCACCGATCCTGTCGATCGACCCTGCCAGTCAGCTCCCAGGCCTGCCGTACGAAAGCCCCAAACGCACCGCCTCCCGACATAGAAACCATGAGCGCTCCAGAGCGCCTGGACCTCCAGCAGAGGCCTGACAGCGAGCTGCTCATAGAGCCCGCTGCTCTGTCCATCTTTAATGGCATGGAGCAGTCACCCCTGGACCTCTGCCACGTCCTGCTCTCCTTGCTGGAAAAGGTCTGCAAGTTTGACATGAGCCTCAACCACAACCCCGGGCTGGCCATCAGCGTGGTGCCCACCCTCACCCAAATGCTGGTGGAGTTTGGGGACTGCTGTGGACCGGGGAGCGGCGGGGCGGAGGACCTGGCTCAGGGCTGGACGGAGGAGCCGGTCGCCCTGGTGCAGAGGATGCTGCTGCGCTCAATCCTGCACCTGATGTCCTTGGGCGTGTACCAGGGGGAGGAGCTGCCCCAACACCTCCGCAGGAACCTGACCGGCTTGCTGCAGGCCACCCTGAAGATCCGCAGCTGCCTGGAGCGGCAGGCCAACCCCTTCGCCCCACGCCCCAAAAAGACCCTGCAGGAGGTACGGGATGATTTTTCTTTCTCCCGGACCCGCCACCAGGCGCTGCTGATGCCAGATCTCCTGGCTGGGGTTCTGCAGGTATTGCTGGGCTCCCTGCAGGCCTCTGCCCCAAACCCCTTCTTCTTCAGCCAGGCGGTGGAGCTGCTGCAGGAGTTCCTGCAGCACCGTGGCCTGAGGCTGCTGGAGTGCGCCGTGCTGCAGCTGGAGCAGCCTGCCATCCGGGAGTCTTCTGTGAGCGAGGAGGCAGCCATACGCTCACGCGAGATCATCGCCGCCACGCTGAACATTGTCACCGCCATCAAGAAGACCAAGTCTGAGCAGCAGCACCAATCCGTGTGTGCCCGGCAACACCACGGCCGCTGCCAGTACTCCCAGTTCCTGCATCACCACCATGACCTCTCAGGCCCACCTGCCTCCTCCTTAACACAGACCGCTCACCAAAACCCCTTCCAGGAGGACATGCTGGGTGAGGAGGCACCCTACCCTGAGCGCTGCTGCTGTCTGGCAGCCGTCTCCCAGCAGTGCCTGCACCTCCTCCGGCTACTGCCGGCCAACAGCACCCCCTCCCTGCAGATGGAGGCTGGGCTGCAGGCTGTGGGGATCTGCTGCTGCATGGACCCCAGCTCCGTTGTGGGCCCCCTCCTGCACCTCCTGGGCCTCCGCAGCCCGGGAAGCCCGCGGGCCAGCGTGCTTAACCTCCTCAGCCATCTGCTGCTGGAGCAGCTGGGGGCGGGGCAAACTACACAGGCAGCCAATCAGGTGGCCTGTAACATCTGTACTCTGGACAGCAGCCAGTTGCCGGGCCTGGAGGCAGCCCTGAAGGGGGGTCCTGCTTCCCCGCCTTCTCCTGGCTCTCAGGGTGTCCTGTCCAGAGAGGGGGCGGGGGGCGTTGAGGACCTCCTGTGTAAGTGGGAGGCTCTGGCAGCCTATCAGGACCAGGCATTCAGCGAGGACCAGCAGCTCAGCCTGCTTATGGCGGCTCACGTGCGCCAGCTGGTCCTGCGGGGAAACCCGGTGGTGTGCTGGCAGCTCTACAGCCACATCTTCAGCCCCCTGCTACAGCGGGGCGTGGAGCTTGTCCACCATGCCCAGCAGCTGGGTGTGTCCACCAGCTGTGCCCAGGCCTGCAGCTACCACAGCCAGTGCCTGAACATAGAGGTGCTGCAGGTATACATACGCACACTGCCTGCATTACTGCAGTCCAGGTGAGCCCCGTCTAAAAGGAGCCATCTCCTCTCCTCTGTCCTCATTCTCTGTACCACAATACTGGGTCAGGATTGCTAATGTAATGTTATTAAATAGCGAATTACCTCGATAGGTTGTTGGCCTGGTAATGTTCTGAGTGTGGTGGTGGTTTGCATGGCAATGTTCTGAGAGTGTTTGTGGTTCTTGTCCTGTCGACCCCAGCAGAATGACTTGGAACCTGTTCCTGAGCTGTAATGGACTGAACCAGGTAACAGAGCTGGTGTACCTGGATGCCACACGGCCCTGGGCCCTCAAGGTGTTTGAGATGTTCATCCTGAGTGAGTCAGAGGAGCAGAGTGACACCATGCCGCAGGACCCAGTCCCCACGGAGACAGGGGCCACAGAGGGAGTGGGGGGGTCTCCCTCCACATTGTGTGAGGGTCTGAGGGACAGGCAGAGCCACCAGAGCAGGGAGGTGGTGGGGATGGGGTTGGGGCACAGTGGGGACGACACTCATCTCAGCACCATCCATCTCTTCCTGCGCATGGCCTTCCTGTGCGTCAGCAGGGACTCTGACTCAGACCGTGACTCCGCCAACGACTCGGAGGACACGTCCGGCTATGACAGCACGGCCAGCGAACCTCGGGCCGCCTGTCTGCCCCGCCTCTCCCCTGACCGCCTGGCTCTGCCGTCAGGTGACCAGGTTCGGCGTGCGGCCGATGTGTGGACTGTGTGCCGAGCGGTTTACCTGTCCAGCAGCACCTTCCAGAGGCAGTTCTACAGGCTGGGGGGGCTGGAAGTCTGCCCCCACCTTATTACCCTGGTCATCCAGACTCTGGCCTCTAAGACCTGGGACAGCAGAGCCAGGAGGAGGGAGCCCAGGGGGAAAGCCGTTCCTGCACACCCAGACACAGCCCAGGGTTCTGCTGATCCCCCCGGCCCAGAGCGAGGTGAGGCCCCAGCCAGAGACGGCCTTCGGGGGCCAGAGGAGGAGTGGGCTCTGGATAGCTTGCGGCTGCTGGAGGTTCTCATATCCATATGTCTGCACAGCTGTAGCATGGCCCAGCATAAGAATGAGCCTCATCTGCCCCCTCAGGTACAGCTCAGCACTATCCCACAACTCTCCCACAGACTCACACATACCCGCACACATGTACCCCCACATTGACATACCTGGCCTGATTTATTGCTACAAGCTATAACACAATTTGTTTCACACTGGTCCGAACAAACACATGTTTTGCCTCTCTCTCCAGTTGCAGTCAGTAGAGAAGGTTCTGGCTGGGGTGAGAGACCAGCTCTGTGGTTTGGGTGTAGTGGATACTGACCTGGCAATCCCACTATTTGACTCTTTGCTGCGAGTGGCCCTGTGCTCCAGCTCCAGGTGTGAGGCCACAGAGGAGAAGAATGCACTGGTAAGAGTATTACTGTTCTGGTGTTTGACCTTGGGCTATCACCTTGGTCACCTTGGGTCCTGACCTGATCCTGCAGTAGTTAATGACATTGGTACTTTGTGTGTGTGTGTGTGTGTGTGTGTGTGTGTGTGTATGCATAATGCGTGTGTGTGTTTGGGTCTGTGTGTGCAAAGTCCTTGTGGGAGGAGGAGTTTGTACCTCCTACAGGAGATCTCTCAGAGGAGACAGAGGGGCCACAGGGAGGAGAATTTAGGACCCTAGGGGGAGAGGAAGGATACGAGGCTGACAGTGAGAGCGATCCAGAGTATAACATCCACCCAGGTACAACATGGCTGCAAAATACTTTTCTCACATTGATCTCACTGCTTCACACATTGGTCTCTCAGTTTCCCATGTTGATCTCACTGTTTCTCATAATCTTTTTGATTGGTATAGCAGGTGAAGAGAAAAGGTTGGCTCAAGTATGGAGAAGCGTGTTTGGGATGAATTCAGAAGGTCGCGGCAGGGAGGAGCTGCTGTTTCCGGAGATCTGCACCATGGAGCTACAGCTTCTTTCTGCTTCTTCCCCAAACCTGGAGGTCCTCCTCCACGTCCTGCACAGCCTGCTGGGAGTGGTGCGCAAAAACCCCCATAATGCTACGCTCCTGTACCAACAGGTTAGTACCCTCCCCCATCTGCTCATCCAAATACTCCACTGATCTTAGTGCACTGACTGCCTGCTTGTCTATCATCAGAGAGGGGATTTGAAAGAATTTCCTGAAGCTGAATGAAGATCAGACAGAGACATTTTAATTGGCCCCAGATCAATCCCCAGATAAAAGGGATTAGCTTTATACTAGGCCCAGCAGTCTGGCTTTGCAGACAAAAAAAGTCTGCCATAGAAACTAACCCATACATTATTCATAACACTGCTGCATTTTAACCAAATCCAAGGAGAGAGCACATTACTGCTCTTCTGCCCAGCATTACATTTGCTCTTTTAATTGCTTTGTAATTGATTGCCAAACCTATCTATTTCTTGACTCAAACCATTAGATCCTCCACTGCTAGTCTGCTCAGTTCAACTGAGGTAACGGACATAGAAGAGTGGGAAAGCTGCCTTCTGTTCTACCAGCTGTGTTAGAGAAGCTGATGCCATTATGTGTCCATCATCCTGAAGTTGTTTTTGCCTGCACAGGGGGCTGTGGAGACCATTTTGGGAGGATTCCAGAACATTCTGAATGAGTCTGACTCTTCCTTTCAAGGTGAATTTGTTTATTCTCCTAAACATCCATAAAAACCATGTCCTTTCTGGGTACTGCAGTGATTCCTGGTCTGTTTCGGGCATTTTGTGTTGGTAGAGTTGCATGCCTGCAGGATCTCTAACCTCACCTGGGCGTGTACCTGTGTTCTTGCATCTGCACAGCATGTCAGGTAGTGCTGGTGGAGCTGCTGGTAGCCATGGTAAGGGATCACATCACAGCAGAAGAAGTAGCCCTGTTGATCCGGCTGTTCCTGGAAAAAGAGACTCCCACAGTGAGTAGCGCCCTCTTAAGGCTAAACAATAGCACTTCACGTGATTTATATTCACTTCACTGATGAAAAAGTGGGAAATTCCCTCCTTGTCCCTGAATGGCAATGGCATTTTAACTTCAAGGGGCGACAGGCTTGTATTCTCAAAGACTTGAGTTTAAATACACAAGTTAATGCAAATTTCTCCAAAAACAAGCGAAAAAGCACAAAAAGACAAACTCAGACAAGCAAGTAGAAGCAGCAACAGCAATAGAAATTCAGAGTCAGGCACTTAACCACAAATGGTCACTAGAGACCATTACACCTTGTAGGCCATGATAGTACAGCTTTGTGGGCCATGTGTGATGTGTGTTTCCTGTCCATTGTTAACTGCTTAGTGTTTAGTGCTGTTTGTATAGCATTTAGTGTTCAATGCTGTTGGATTTTTGTGCTGGCTGACTGTGTGGTGTACTTAAAGGTATAAAGGGATTATGGGTACAATATTTTGTCCTGCTGCAGGATGTGGTTCTGAAGGGGATCCTGCACATTGTCCAGGCCAACATGGACATGGAATCTCTACATTTCCTGTCTTTCCCGCTGCTACCCAACACATCCTGCCCAGGTCCCAGACATAGCCGGGGTGGCAGAGCGTGGAAGGGAAAACCGTCCCTGGGGGGCAGGGAGGGGAGCGGGGAGACTCGCCCAGCACACCAGCTCACCTCTCCCTGGTATGTGGCCCCCATCCACCTACCTCTGGTGGGGCAGAACTGCTGGCCACACATAGCCGATGGCTTCAGCCTGTCACTCTGGATGAGGGTTCCATTCACTGCACAGGAAATCTCTGCCCACTTGGACAGGAAGTCTATGAGATCTACAAAGTTCAGGGACAGCAAGGAGGACAGCACAGGTATTGAGAACCTCACTTCAGACACTATTATTCATAAAATTGACAATTTAAGTTAAGCTCCTCTCAGCCCAAAAGACTGTTAATTCATGAAAGGACCTCCAGACTGGAAGGTTGAGCTGGTTTGGGTTGTGTGTGGGTGAGCCTGGCCTTTTTCTTCCAGAGCAGGAGAAGTGTCCCTCAGTGGGGCGCCGGGGGACACTTCCGGGAGACTCGCTGGTGGAGGAGGGCTTTCTTCACATTGCCTCACTGGGCTCCAAGGCTCTCATGCTTCAACTGTGGGCCCACTTGTCCACCGGAACCTTTTTATTCAGGTGAGATTAAATGTGAGCAGGGTTTGGCTTGCTCTGTTGTTACATGCTCTTTATGTTAATCTGTTACTCTTGAAGCAGGGTTTGTTTTACTCTGTTGTTACTCTTTGAGTAGGTCTGTTGTTAATCTGTTCTTACTCTTTGAGCAGGATTTCTGTTGACCCTAATGATGAGATGAAAGCAGGTCTGCTAGCCCAAGCAGAATCTGGGGAGGGGCTCCTGGTTCCAGGCCAGTGGCAGCATGTTGCCCTCACCTACACCCAGCAGCCTGAAGGCAAGAAGAACGTCAGCAGCACCCTGGTGCTCTGGGTGTGCGGCGTCAGGTACATCCCCCTCAAGATAGTCACTACCACTGCACTCTCCTGCACTGAAAATTGAAATAGAGAAGCTGTATTAAAGACACATACAAGTCTTGTGTTTAAGCTGAAGCCACTCATTAAAACGACTGTGAGCCCTTGACTTTTGTGAACACAACGATTTTCAATTATCCAATTTTAAGTTAAGTGTGCACATGTATGTAAGTGCATTTAAGATAGAGGGGGATTTCTCTCTCCACAGGAAATGTGAGCTGTCTCTGGACTACACTCTCCCCAGGAAGTCCAGCCTGTCCACAGACACAAAGACCTTCTGTCTACTTGGACACTACCTGCCCTGTGCAGATGAGCTGGACAGACAGAAAGCATGCTGGGATATGGGCTGTGTGATGCTCTTCAACGGTATGTATGATCACACTACTCCGTCTCTGTATCACTCTTGACTGGAATACAATCTGACTACTTAATCTTGTGTCAGGATAGGCATTTGGTATTCTACTTTAATCTGAACTGAATTTTAGTTTTCCTTGCTTTTGTTTTTGCTTAATGGGTACCAGGGTCTTAGCAGAAGAACTTCAGTCACTAATCTCACCTTGAACATTCTGCACACTTGGATGGGAGAGGGGTAAAATGTCACATGTAGCCCTGTGTAGCTTTCTCTGATGTGTCTATGTGGATTAGGCTCTAGGGTGAGTCTAGAGGAAGCCTTTTACCTGTACGCTTGTGGGCCGGACTGTACCTCCGTCATACCCTGCAAGTATGGCACCCCCAGCCCAAAGGTGTCCAGGTACATGACCCAGGAGGGCCTGCAGGACTGGGACATGGTATCCAGGAGCAGGGCAGGGGGACCCGACACTGCATCACTCATTGTGAGTCTGGGCCAGAATTATTGACATTATTGAATACACAGTAAAAATTGGGTGCATTCATGATTTATTTATGTTACTTTGTGTGCCTACTGTCTATTAGGGACATAACTCATTTTCTTGTTAGAAATGATCCTGCCTCAAATAAATACATGCATTACTGATTAGTAATGAATGAGGCAATCACTAAAAGGCATTTAGGTTATTGTGACTTTTCTTCCTTTTTGAGTCTGTAATCATGTTTGTGAGTGCATGTGTATGCATCTGTGTGTATCTGTGCAAATGTGCGTGTAGGTGTGCACATCTGTTTACCTGTACTTGTATGTGTTTTTCAGGAGGGTTTGGCGGTAGTGTACATCCCAAGCTGCCCCAGTCAGTACTCTATCTACGAGCCACTCGCAGGGCTGAAGGGACAGCCCAAGATGGCAGTGACTCAGCGGACTTTGAGCACTAAGATGGCGCAGAGCAATGTGCTGGAGCCCCAGGCCCTCCGCACCCTGAGGCCCAGCGAGTCCCAGGGGCTGCAGAGCGTTCTGCACACCATCGGGGGCGCAGGCACCTTCATATTCCTCTTTGCCAGGGTACAACACGCTCCCCTAGCACTCTCTCCTCACATTCACTACTGACTGAAAAAGGTTTTGGGGTTGTTTAGCCCAGTTTCTTATTTAAAATGTCACCAGGGCACATCCCCCTGACACGAACAATATACTAAGACTCATAACTGTACAAGGCTACTCTCTACTCTCTCTCTCTCTTAGACACTCTCTGCTTTTCCCTCCCTCTGACCTCTGAAGGTTGTGGAGCTGAGTGACAGTGAGCAGACCCAGGCTCTGGTCTTGCAGATCCTGCTGTCTCTGGTCAAACAAAATCAGCACCGAGTCCAGGAGATGGACAGCTGCCATGGTTACTCCATGATCCACCAGGTTCTCATCAACACCAAGTGCATTGTGGGATACCATATACTTAAGGTTTGCAGATCTACCCTCTCTTCTCCTGTTGGTTGTTTCTGTTTTCTGTTGTGAATGTAAACATTGGTCTTGCTATATATTTATGAGAGTATTAGAAGCTTTTTAAAGAAGGTTGCATTCTTTTAAAATAATTAGCAGAAGTAAAAGAAATGGGGAAATGGGTCACAGACATAGACATATATTGTTTGGCTGCTGCATGTGAAATATGGGTGCGACCTGTTAAATGTAGTTGTATCCTGTGAAGTGTTGCATTAAGCAGGAAAGAGATAAGAATGTTTTGACCTTTAACCTTTACACGCTTTGCCCTCGGATCTGCACCCAGGCTGTGCTGGATGGCTGCTGCAGTCAGGAGATCCTCACTGTCAGCGAGGATGGGCACTTCTGTCTGAACACTGAGTCCACAGCGGTGGTGCAGGACCTGAGACTGCTGTCTGTTGTGCTGCTGGACTGGAAGATCTGGTCCCGGGCTAAGGTACGCCTACCCGCCTGTGTCTCCGCCCCCCTGCCCATTCCCACCTATCAGCTGCCTCATATGTGAAAGGCTCAGTCCCATCTGTCATGTCAATCATTCTGAGTGAAACATGCAGTGTGGAGTGTGTGATAAATGCAGTGTACAGTGCATGATGGGCCTATATTTCCCTTAGGATGGGGTATGGGAGACCCTGCTGGCAGCTCTAGAGATCCTCATCAGGGTGCACCACCCCCAGCAGTCTTTCAACATCCAGCAGCTACTCAAGGCCCAGGTGGTCCACTGCTTCCTGCTCACCTGCCAAGTGCTGCAGGTATGTTACACTTCCCTCCCATTTCACTTATATGAAGAACCTTCAGGATTAATAGTACAGTTAGTATAGTATGTGCCTGGCTGTCTACATCAATCACAACTATCCCCTGGAAAATTGTGTGCATACCCTACTGTGCTACATGTATACTTCCGCACTAGCTAAATACTGTATCAACATTTATAGCGTGCATGTGTCATGATACATTTTACAGATAGTGCTCAGCTGGCAGATCTGTCAGTGAATGGAGAGACAGTATTTAGGGTAGGACAGGGTGGTCCTGTCTCATACCAGTTTGGTCCCTGTTCACTTCCTGCAGGAGCAGCTGACCCCCATTTCCCAGGAGGTCTGTCTGTCCTTCACTAAGATCATTCAGGAAGTGCTGGGCTCCCCTCCAGACCTGGACCTGCTCCGGCTCATCTACAACTTCCTGTTGGCTGTGCACCCACCCACAAAGACCCACGTGTGCCACACCCCCACCAGCTTCTACTTCTACCTGCACATTGGTGCGTGTGTGTGATTCTGTCTGTGTGTGTCTGCTGAGGGCTGCTGTGTTCGTGTGTGTGTGTGTGTGTGTGTGTGTGTGTGTGTGTGTGTGTGTGAGTGTATGTGTGTCTGTGTGTGTGCATATGTTGCTGAGGGCAGGGTGCTCTGAATGCAGTCGTCAACGGTGTGTGTGTGTTTGCGTGTGTTCTGAGGACCGTAGTAAAGTGTGTGTGTGTGTTTGTGTGTGTGCTGAGAGCAGTGAGCTCTGAATGCCATAAAAAACTATGCATTTGTGTGTGTGTTTTTGCATGTGTGCTGAGGGCAGTAGTAAAGTGTGTGTGTGTGTGTGTGTGTGTGTTTGTTTCCGTTTCCGTGTGTGCTGAGGGCAGTGTGCTCTGAATGCAATAGTAACCGTGTGTGTTCTGTGCCACAGATGGTAACCTGCACAAGGAGAAGGTGCAGTCCATAGTCTCTCTGAGACAGTTGAGCAGGGGGGAGCAGTCCTCCAGCAGTTCTGTCCTCTCCTCCTCACCCATCAGCTTCACTGCAGCACAGCCCCAAGGTACAGCTGTGCAAAACCCTCAACCCCCAGTATGTGTGTGTTCTGTGTGTTTCTGCATGTGTGTGTGATTGTAGTAAAACTACCCCATTTTCCTCCCTTTGCGGAATAGATCCAGTTCCACCACCCTCTCCAGAACAGGACGGTGAGGATCAGCCTCTGCCCCCCTCCAGTGACGCTCCATCGCCCCCCTCCTCCCCATCGCTGTCTCATGGGGAGGGTGACGGGGGCCCCTCAGGATCTCACCAGAGCAGCACGGAGACGGTGAGGAGGGAGGGCGGTGAGGCGCTTCTGAGCAGCAGTGACTCAGGCAGCACCGTGTGTGACCTGCGGAGAGCCGGGGGCGTGAGGGACGCGTCCCCCGTCAGTGTGGAGGAGGAGCCGGAGGAGGGAGATGTGGCTGAACGCTTTGATTCAGCCAGTGTGGAGGTACCGTGCAGGCCTGACAGCCTGCAGCGTCTCCACTCTCCCCAGAGGAGGAACAGCGCCTTCACCAGCCTGGGCCTGGCTTTCCCCACCCACAACGGCACCCTGCCAATCACCCGCAGGAGCAGCCTGGTCTTCCCCGCCCACAACAGTGCCCCGCCAATCACACGCAGGTGCAGCCTGGCTTTCCCCGCCCACAACGGCGCCCAGCCAATTACGCGCAGGGACAGCCTGGCGTTCCCCACCCACAACTGCAGCATGGCTGACAGCGGGATGCTGCCCATGACCTGGGAGAGCTACGCCTACAGGCCCGGCTACCAGGCCTACAGCAGGGCCGGCTCCACTGACAGGTACGGCCCCCTCTGGAGGTTCAATGCCAGAACGGTCTGTCTTAACAAGTGTTTCAGTCTACAAGTCGGAGGTGCTGGATGGCTCATTTGGTAAAGGCACAGCTGTGTTGCATGCTGCTGATTGACTGCCTTATCAGCACCAAATAGATATCCGTGGAGATATGTTTTTCCGTGTCTGAAGTTTGCATGGAAGTTTACTATCACATTATTTAAGATTGAAGAAAAAAAAGATGTTGGCCAATATGAAGCATGAAAAAAAAAAAGTTACAAACATTTGATTATCATTAATATAAGAAATCGAGTTTGTTCCTTTAAGGAGTTTTCTCCTTCTCCCACGGTATAGCTGAGTATGTTGGCTGATACTTGGTGTGCGGTGCTGTGCAGGTCTGCTGTGGAGGACTGCCTGGTGCTCATGTGCTGTGGGCTATATGAGCTCCTGAAGGGAACCCTGCTGCTGCTGCCAGACCGCATGCTGGACCAGGTCATGGACAAGCTCATCCAGCCCCAAGCGCTCATGGTCCTGATCAACCACTCATCACCTCTCATCCAGCTGAGCGTCATGAAGGTGCCTCCCCAGCATCACCCCCTCTCCTCTCCTCTTTACTCCTCTCCACTCACCCCCTCTCCTCTCTACTCCTCTCCACTCACCCTCTCTCCTCTCCTCTTTACTCCTCTCCTCTCACCCCCTCTCCTCTCTACTCCTCTCCACTCTACTACTCTCCTCTCCTCTTTACTCCTCTCCTCTCACCCCCTCTCCTCTCTACTCCTCTCCACTCTACTACTCTCCTCTCCTCTTTACTCCTCTCCTCTCACCCCCTCTCCTCTCTACTCCTCTCCACTCTACTACTCTCCTCTCCTTCCCTCCTCTCCTATCCACTCTAGTCCTCTCCTCTCATCCCCCTCTCCTCTCCACTCTACTCTTCTCCTCTCATCCCCTTTTCATCTCCACTCTACTCCTCTTCTCTCACCCCCTCTCCTCTCTACTCCTCTCCTCTCTGCTCCTCTCCACTCATCCCCCTTTCATCTCCTTCCCTCCTCTCCTCTCCACTCTACTCCTCTCCTCTGTCAGGCTCTTATCGCCGGTTTTTCTCTCCTGTCCGTCTCCAGTTGCTTGATGCTTACTTCATTCGGGCCACTAAGGAGCAGAAGGAGAAGTTTGTGAAGGGGCAGGGCTTCTCCCTGCTGGCCAATCAGCTGTACCAGCAGCAGGGCTCCCAAGAGCTTCTGGAGTTCTGCCTGGAGATGCTGTTTGGTCGCCCCGTAGGACTGGAGGACGAGTGAGTGAGGGGCGGGGTAACACACTGTCACATGACCAAGCCAATGAGTTCCTTTACTCTACTGACCATGTTTATTTATTTGTGTGTGACGTGCTTACATGCCTGTGTGTGTGCGTGTATTTGTGTGTACGCACGTGTTTGTGTGTGTGTGTGTGGTGCATGTGTGTGTGTTTGTATGTGTGTGTGTGTCTGCATTTGTGTGTCTGTGTGTGTGTTTATGTATCTGTACGTGTGTGTGTGAGCACAAGCGTGTGTGTCTGTGTGTGTGTTCATACACCTGTATTTGTGTGCACATGCGTGTGTGTGTGTGTGCGTGTGTGTGTTTGTGCATGTGTGTGGTGGATGTGTGTGTGTTTGTATATGTGTGTGTGTGTGCACATGCGTGTGTGTGTGTGTGTGTGTTTGTGTGTGCACGTGCAGGCTGGATCTAGAGGACACAGACAGCACAGACCCGTTCAGGAAGCGCTGCATCATCCCGCTGCTGGGGCTGATAGAGAACTCCCTGTATGAGAGCACGTTGCTCCACAGCGCCCTGAGCGTCCTGCGACAGCTGCTCAATGCCTGCCCCAAACTGGGGGACATCCTGCTGGACCATGGCCTGCTGTATGTGCTGCTCAACACGCTGGCCACCCTCAACGGCCTGGAGGACGGGTGAGCTTTACACCAATCACAACACACTGTGCTGACCCTTTAAACCAATCACAACAACTAGCGCTGAGCTTTTAAACCAATCACAGAGCACAGCCTGCTGCACGTGCTGCTCAACAGGCTGGCCACCCTCAATGGCTTGGAGAACGGGTGAGCTTTAAACCAATCACAACACACTGCGTTGAGCCTTTAAACCAATCACAGAACATGGCCTGCAGCATGTGCTGCTCAACACGCTGGCCATCCTCAACAGCCTTGAGAATGGGGGGGGGGGGGGGCATCAGTTCACCTCACGTCATCAGCCTCACAGTGAACAATTCAGCCAATATCATTCAATCATATCATAATGATGAATTTTATAATAATGACAATGACGTATACATAAATGTGAAACAAGCAGGGATGTCACTGATGTGCTCTGTGTATGTGTGTGTGCGTGTGTGTGTGTTTTTGTGACAAACATGGCTCTCCTCTCTGCAGAATGGCTCTCAATGAATACAGGCTCCTGCTGTGTGACATCCAGCAGCTGTTGGTGGCTGTGACCGTCCACTCCTGCAGCTCCTCGGGGTCCCAGTACTTCCGCATCATGGAGGACCTGATCACCCTGCTGGGCCACCTGCACAGCAGCAGTGTCCAGCGCACACGGGGTGAGGGTGGGGGCTGTCCGTCTGCACCACAGTACTCTCTCACCCATACATACACACATACACCCCCACACTCACACTGAGTGATGCAGTGAAAGCCCCTTTGCTTCAGTGCAGTAGCTGAGTCTGTCCTTCTGTCCGTTTGTCCGTCCCGGGCTCCCACAGAGATGGCCGTGGTCCTGCAGTTCAAAGTCCTGCAGTCGGCCATCGAGTTCATCCGGACCACAGCCAATAAGGATGCTCCAAATGAGAGCAGTTCTGAAGACCCGCCTCCCTCTCCACGCCGGTCTCTTCAGCAGAAACGCAGGAGCATAGCAGGTGAGGCACCATGGGGATCCAAAGAGGTTAAAGTGCACATACAGTACCATACCAGCAGGATTTTTCTCTGGGATCCATCAGGTGAGAAAAGTTTGCATTTCTTGTATAATGTGGTATTGGGTCATTTTCTGCTGAGCACCAGAGAATATTCAGTAGTCCACATGAATGTGACATAATGAGTGGAGAAATTGCTGGTTCAATCCCGCCCTGAGTTTGTCGAAGTGAGCAAGACACCTAACCCCCAATTGCTCCTGGTGAGCTGGTTGGTGCCTTGTATGGCAGTTGCCATTGGTGAGTGTGTGTCTGTGTGTGCGTGTGTCAATGGGTGAATGAGACACATTAATTGTACAGCGTTTTGGATGAAGGCGTTTTGTAAATGTAGACCATTTACCATTTTAGTGAGCCAAGGAATCTGAGCACCTGACGGTGGTCTTGGGAAGGCTCAAACTCTTACCTGTCTTTCTGTCCTTCTACCCCCCCCCCCCCATCTTGTGTCTGTCATATCCATCTTTACCCTCCCTTCGGCCCTGGTCCAAGGTTCTATGGCCACCAAAGACTCCCTTTTCCCACGAATACCACGGCAGCACTATTGTTCATACGGACAGATTCCACTCCCATCCCCCTTCAGTTTCCTGTCCCAGGACTGCCCCCTTCCCTCTCCCACAGGGACCACCTCTTTCCTGCTTCCCGCTGATGCAGGTGCAGTACCTGAGCACTCCCCCATGGAACAGACCATCCTCACATGGGGAATGCGCTTCTGTTCCATTGCAGGGAATTTATCACCATCTCATGAACTAATAATAACTTTCGTCTGTACTACAAGAAAGATATAGATGTGAGGGAAAAGGTTCAATGAAGGGCAACCAAATTGATTCCAAATATGCTGTAAAGGATGAAAGTTATGAAGAAAGACTTAAGATGCTTAATCTCATCAAGCTTATTAACAAAGTGAAATACACTACAGGCTGACTTCTGTTAACAGAAAAAGTGTGCATGTATGAAAATTAGGATAAATTCAGCACAGGCATTACAAAGTATTTTTTCAAGCAGAGAGTGGTCACTGTGTGGAGTAGCTTGCCAAGTCACGTAGTGGTGGCAGAAAGACCAGGTTTGATAAGGTCCAAGATACTATCTAGCTTTTAGGTAAACTAAGCATTAGGTACACTTTACTGGTAGGAAAAGGCAAACGTCGCTGGAATGGCCTGTTCATCATTATATAGTGTTATGTTAATAATGTGCTCAGTATTTCCCTAGCTCTTCTGCAAACATGGTTCATTGTGAATCTGTGTACCTGTGTACACAGGATTGAATGTGTAGGGTTAGAAATGACCTATGGACCTTGCTGTGTTGATCTACTGACATGCTGGATGCAGACCTCCCTCTGAACACATTAAAAAGTGACTCATGTGTGACCCTTGAAATATGCCTGTTAACCTGTATGATGAAAATGTCAGAATGTAGAACTTTAGTGGAAGAAATGTACAGTGTATGTACAGTATATCCTCCAGTGCTAGAATTCTGACGCATGGAATCTGTTATATGCAAGAGATTAAATGTGATTAAATGGATGTATGTGTGTCTGGTTGTGTGTGTGTGTGTGTGTGTTTATGCCTGTGTGTGTGAGTGCAGGCCGCCGTCGGCTCTCGATGGTGCAGTCGGACTCCCTGCTGACGCGTGTGCGCTCGATGGCGGGGGATGATCTGACGCAGATGATGCAGCTCAGGATGAGCGAGGAGAACCGCGCCCGCGCCAGCGAATCAGAGCTCATCCAGCGACTGCAGAGACTGGTGGTGCTGGCAGTCAACCGCCTCATCTACCATGGTACTGTGGCCCCCCTCATTACCCATTTACCAGGGTACAGTGACCCCCCCAATTACTCATTACTCATCCACCAGGGGGATTTATGTATCTCTGGTCTTTCAGATATCGGCCAGGACTGCTTTGACCTCCTGAATATCCCAGAATCCCCTGAGAGACAGCCTAGCCCAGGAGAGCCGACCCCAGGGCAGAACGGCCTGGCTCCGCCCCTCACCGGCATGAGAAGCTTTCAGAAGGCCATTCTTAAGCTGATGGTGGAGGGGATGAAGATCAGCCTGGTGAGTATCCTCCTCTACCTCTAGTCTGCAACCATGTTCCTGTAGTCTACAGCCCTTCCACCGCCTCTACAGGTTTTCTTTGTTGCTCTGAATTGAATTAGCAGTCGATGGTCGTGTATGTGAAAGCGTGTATATGCCGGGGCAGAAGATGGTTGTGTATATTCCCTGGCAGTAGGTAGTCGTGTATGTGAAAGTGTGTGTTTCGCAGGCTGTGTCAGGGAGAAGCGGAGCCCCTAGGCAGCAGTGGCGGCGGATGTTGTGGTCCTGCCGGGACACGTTTCGGGTGCAGATCGGTCGCCTCCTGGTCCACGCGCTGAGCCCTGCCCGCCCGCTGCAGAGCAGGAAGGAGGCTCTGGAGCTGGTGTACGAGCCCTGCCACCCCGGAATCCTGCAGGAGAGCCTGAGCCCGGGCCTGGAGGTGAGGGAGGGAGGGAGGGGAGGAGAAGAGGAGAGGGAGGGGAGGGAGGGAGGTATGTGAGTGGAGCTGGGGAGTGTGTGGCCCTATGCTGCTGCGTGCTTGGCTTGTCTGCCAAGAGTTCAGAGAGCTATTATAGCTGTGATGCGTTTCCATGGTTTCCATGTCTCCATGGCATGTGACTTTCATTTCTCCCTGCATTACAACAATCCTGACCACAAATAATTACACTTCTGCAGTGTACAAGCTTTCATAGCAGTGTGTTTATTTTTTATATGTGTGTGTGTGTGTGTGTGTGTGTGTGCGTGTGTGTGTTACAGCATGGGCCTAAGCTGGCTCTGTACCTGTACGAGCTGCTCCGTGACCACAAGGACAAGCTGAGTAAGGAGGAGCAGACGGCTGGAGGGGTCTTCCTCACGTCCCTTAAACTGTGCGGTCACCGCTGCGTCCCTCCCAACGCGCCCCCCAAACCTGACCTCATCAAGGCCATCAAAGAGGTAACCGCGGCGACAACAGCCCAAACATGCTGCAAAATGGAGGTGCGTCATTGAGTTAACTCTGGGTCGCCAGGCCCCCCTCACCACCTTCCACCCGTCTCACACAGGAGCAGCAGAAATACCTGTCTGATGAAAATATGAGCAAAGCTGCCTGGGAGAAGAAGATGGGAATCACTCAGAAAAGGTGAGAGGTTCTGATTGGCTGATGGAGTGTGTGGGCTGGGCTAGCAGCCCTGTGCTGTGACTCATGACCACTCCCCTTTCTCTCTCCAGTCTGATGCAGAGGCTGGACAGCAAGTCCAAGGACATCTCCAGGATGGCAGCAGACATCACGCAGAACGTGTCCCTGCGGCAGGGCCTGGAGCGCAAGAAGGTGATCCAGCACATCCGCCGCCTGTACAGGGGAGAGCTGAGTGCCAGCCGCTTCTGGAAGGAGCAAGTACAGCAACTTACACACGACAGGTGAGCAGGGATCTCACACCTTATACAGCACACAGCTTACACCGAACAACACACCTTATACACTATACAGCTTACACCTCACTACACACCTTATATACCACACAACTTACAATGAATAACACATCTTATGTACACAACATACCATATACCACACCTATCACACCTTACAACTCATACCTGCCCCACCCTGTGTTTCAGAGCTGTGTCTGTTTATTACAGAATTGTGTACTTGTATGTGTGTTTCAGAGCGGTTTGGTATGACCAGGCCTCATACCCCACGTCCTGGCAGTTGGACCCCACCGAGGGCCCAAACCGGGAGCGTCGGCGCTTACAGAGGTGCCATCTCACCGTCCCCAAAAAACACCTGCTGCAGGACCGCCGCAAGCCAGAGGGTAAGCCCCCCTGTCCAACACTGCTGCAGGAGTCTGTGTACTGTATGTACTATGTGCATGCACACTTTTAGGTATGTGTATGTGTAGGATTACTGTACGATTAATTCTTGTCTTTGTCTAGACCAAGTCAAGCCACCACTGTCTTACCTGTTTGAGGATAAAAGCCACTTATACTCCTCAACTGTGAAAGACAAAGCTACCAGTGAGCCCATCAGGTAAGGCCACGTACACTTCCCACTACCTCGGTATAGAAATACCTGCCATTGTGCTGTGGAGTAGAGAGACTATTTACCTGCTCGACTGAATCCGTTACCAGGTTCACCAGGCGGTGCATCAATGTGGCGCCCTCTAGAGAAACTGCGGGAGAACTGTTGCTGGGTAAGGCCCCAGTTTCTACATTTCTACCCATAATCGTCCTCCTTCTTGGCATCACTCCTGTAAAGTCACCATTTACACCAGCTGTAACATTGTCAAGAGAGGCGCTCACTCGTGTCGTACCTAAGTGACAAGGCTCACTTCCTGTGTCTGTCCTCAGGGAAGTCTGGGATGTACTTTGTGGAGGACAGCTCTGCTGAAGCCCATGACACTCAGGTAAGGGTGGGGTCCCTGCCCTGTGCCCTACACCTGGATGTGACAGCAGTACTGTGTGAGACACAGGTTCAGTGAGTGCTTGAATCTGGGCTGTGTGTCCTCCTAGGATGCCCAGGAGGAGATGGAGCCCGCCTCCTTTTCCTGGACTTATGAAGAGATTAAGGAGGTCCATAAGCGCTGGTGGCAGCTGAAGGACAGCGGTGTGGAGATCTTTTTGACCAATGGCAGGACCTTCCTGCTGGCCTTCGACAACACCAAGGCAAGTCTGTGCGTCATATGTGCAGTGTTTGCTTTACACATGTGTGTGTGTGGTACATGCAATGTTTGAGCAAAGAATTAGTCAAAGTATTTTCGTCTTTTATTTAGCCTTCAGTATTTCTATTACGCTTTTGCTAAATAAGACAAAAAGATTGTCAATGAGGTGATACAGTACAGACTCACTTCAAGATTTGCCAATGAAGTCAGAGAATTTCACTTGTCAGGCAAAAAGTTATATAAAAATGTTAAAATATTAAATTAAAACAAAGAAACATTTTCTATTTCAGAAAAAAAAAAGATTTAAAAAAGATTGAAAAACAAACACTACATTAAGATTTGCAGTGTGTTTGTGTCTGTGACAAATGCAGTGTTTGATTCACGTGTGTGTGATACATGCAGTGTTTGTTTTACATGCGTGTGTGACAGTAGCCTTTTCCATCCTTTCCCGGCAGTTCCGTGACGTTGTTTACCAGAATATTCTCTCATCCAACCTGCCCAACCTGCTGGAGTACGGGAACATCATGGCACTCACACACCTGTGGAGCACTGGCCAGATTTCCACCTTTGAGTACCTCACACACCTTAACAAGCACGCTGGCCGCTCCTTCAATGACCTCATGCAGTACCCTGTGTTTCCCTTCATCCTGAGAGACTACACCAGTGACACGCTGGACCTGAACGATGCTGCCATCTACAGGTCAGTCTCGCTATTGACCCTGTCAGGCTCTCCGGGAGTCTATCATCAGACACTGTTGGAACAGTTAACACATCTGCCCTGTGTCGTACTGAGAAAAATTGCCTCATGTTGAAAGGGGCAGCTGAGGAACTTGGGTTCAATTATTGCATAGAGTACCGAGATCAAGGTGCTGAATTATAATTTTGTTGATGAATGATATGTGCATGGAGAGTCATTTTCATGTGAAGGCTGTGCAGTAAGACTCATTCATGATAAGAGCCAGCATGCTGGTTCTGAATGAGTCTCACCTCATTACAAATAACCTGGTCTGTTGACTAGCACAGTCCTGAGCTGAGAACAGGTCAAGGGCTATGGTCAGTGTTCTGGGCTTGTTTGGGTGTTTTGGTTTGGGTTCGGTGTTCTGGGCTGTGTCTGGGTAAGAGCAGAGTCCAGTGGGTCAGGATATGCTGTTATCTCCCACAGGAACCTCAGTAAACCAATAGCAGTGCAGTCTAAAGAGAAGGAGGACCGATATGTGAGCAACTACAAGGTACATGATGCTCACCCGTTTACTCCACGCTTTTCCCGCTCAACATCCTTCTATCTATGCTGTGGAGGAAGAGCTAAGTGCTGTAGCCTGATAAGTTTTCATATGTTTTCTATGGAATGTACACCGCGGCTCTTTATACAATACACAAAAACTCAGAGTCTGTAAATTGACTTCAACAGTGCCATTTTCAGGCCATGTGCCAAAGCACATATACACACACACCTTTCTCGCAACATTTTAAGTGTTGTGTGTTGCCAAATAGTGATGTTGAGTATTGACCTGTTTGTATTTGACGTGTGTAATTGTGGTTGTGTTTATGTATTTGTGCAGTATGCATGTGTGTGTATTGTGTGTACCCATGTCGTGGTGTCTAATGAGGACCTGTGTTGCAGTACCTGGAAGAGGAGTTCAGGAGAGGTACTGCTGATGGTTGCTCCATGCCCCCTGTGCAGCCTTATCACTACGGCTGCCACTACTCCAACAGCGGCACCGTGCTCCACTTCCTGCTCCGAGTGCCCCCCTTCACCGACATGTTCCTGGTCTTCCAGGGTGAGCGGATTCCCCGTACATAGCAGCTCAAACTATGAAGATACGTTCAGTGTAAGAGTTCACAATGACATTCAAATGTTTTAATGTTAAATGTTTCTGTATAATTGTACAGACCACAACTTTGACATCCCAGACCGTACCTTTCACTGTATGGAAACTACGTGGCGTCTGTCCTCCTACGAGTCCATGACTGACGTCAAGGAGCTCATCCCAGAATTCTTCTACCTGCCTGAATTCCTGGTCAACAGAGAAGGTACTGCTGGAGCCCAGCGGTAGCCAGTGAGAAAGAAAACATCCCATGACGGGGATGATGTGTCTGAACCTGGTCATGATACCTGTGTACTTCCTTTTTCATTGAAATGTGTTTGCTGTGCTTGCGTAGCACATTAAAGCACTACCCCGTCATAGCAAAAATATTATAAGCAGTTGAAGAGAAGCTCACGGTCCCCCTCCTCTCTCCTCCCTTGACACCCCTGTCTTCTCCATTTTGTCATTCTTCTCTTCTTACTGTCAGGGTTTGACTTCGGTGTCCGGCAGAACGGTGAGCGTGTGGACCACGTCAGCCTGCCACCCTGGGCCCGGAATGATCCGCGTTTGTTCGTGCTGATCCATCGGCAGGCGCTGGAGTCGGACCAGGTGTCCCAGACGCTGTGCCATTGGATTGACCTGGTCTTCGGGGTGAAGCAGAAAGGCAAAGCCGCCATTCAGGCTGTCAATGTCTTCCACCCAGCGGTGAGGGCCGGTCCGCAATGCTCTGACCAAACATCCGCATCAGGCGTACACACAACTGCACTAGACTGCATCCCACAATTTTCAATTGGATATCAACCCCCTATGCAAATATGGCCATAGCTTTATACCTCTTCAGAAGTGTGAATTAGCCAGTGTAGTTACATTCCTGCATGCGTGTGTGTGTCTGTGTGTGTCTGTGTGTGTGTGTGTGTGTGTGTGTGTGTGTGTGTGTGTTTGTGTGTGTCTGTGTGTGCGTGTGTGTGCGTGTGTGTGTGTATGTGCGTCTGTGTGTGTATGTGCGCGTGTGTGCGTGCGTGTGTGTGCACGCGTATGTGTGTGTCTGTGTTGCAGACGTACTTTGGGATGGACGTGTCGGCGGTGGAGGACCCTGTTCAGCGGCGTGCTCTGGAGACCATGATTAAGACGTACGGTCAGATGCCGCGGCAGCTCTTCAGCAGCGCCCACACCGGCCGCACCGCCCCCCACCTCCTCACCGAGAGCGAGCTGCCGGCCGCCGTGGGGCTGTTCGTCCAGCGCGCCTTCAGAGACAGCAAGGAGCCGCTCAGAGAGGTGGTCTGCCAGGTACGAGTATCACCTGTGGAACACAGAAACAAAGAAAAATATCCAAGTTAAATGATTTTGATAAAAATGTGCTGCACCATAAACAGAACATTTAGACAAGGTTGATGTTTGTGAGGTAAAGTGCAAATTAATGCATGTAGATGTGGTATGCAGAATGCAGCAGCTCGTCTGGTCTTCAACCTTCCCAAACACTCTCATGTCACCCCCCTGCTTACTTCCCTCCACTGGCTGCCTGTCATGGCTCGCATCAAATTCAAAACATTACTGTTCCCCGTTGAGGTCAGAACAGTAGAATCTCTTCCCACCTTCAAGCGCAAACTGAAAGTGCACCTCTTCAAGCAGCACCTCTCCCTGTCCCTCCCTACCTCCCTGTAAACTCTGTAATTGTTGTCTTTCTGTGATTTACTTGTGTATCAGGATGTTTAGTTTAGTTTCGCTAGGTAAGCAGTGTTTGGCTAGGTAAGTGGTTTGTTCATCCATTTGCGTGTTGCAGTATTACGATTTTAAAATATTAAATTTAAATTTAAATTCCAATGATCAAATAGGCCCTAGGCCTTATCTTTGTTGTGCAGGTACCAGTTGAAATTGTACTTCCCTCTAGGGTCTTTCAGCGCACTTATCCCTGGTTATGGGTATGCACTTTGCACTTTGTTGTACATCGCTCGTGGATAAGAGCGTCTGCCAAATGCCATTAATGTAATGTAATGTAATGTATCTTGTGCCATTGCTCTGCTTGTGTATGGCTGACTGCAGCATTGCTTGCTTTAAGGAGGGCTGTAATAGTGTTCTCTCCTCCCCGTGCTACAGAGCCCACTGCCCTGGATCACAGGGCTGAAGTGGGGGGAGTACGTGGGCTCCCCTTCTGCCCCCGAGCCCGTGGTGTGCTTCAGTCAGCCCCACGGAGAGCATTTCGGCACCCTGCTGGCCCTGCCCACCCGGGCTGTCTGTGGCCTGTCCCGCAACTTCTGCCTGATGATGATCTACAGCAAGGAGCAAGGTAGCTGCAATGCCCCGAACACAGGGCCATAACCCCCCCACCACACACAGAGCCATACACACACCCCACCACACACAGGGCCATAACCCCCCCACCACACACAGGGCCATAACCCCCCCACCACACACAGAGCCATACACACACCCCACCAAACACAGGGCCATACACACACCTCACCACACACAGGGCCATACACACACCTCACCACACACAGGGCCATAACCCCCCCACCACACAAAGGGCCATACACACACCCCACCACACACAGGGCCATACACACACCCCACCACACACAGGGCCATACACACACCCCACCAAACACAGAGTCATACACACACCCCACCAAACACAGAGTCATACACACACCTCACCACACACAGGGCCATAATCCCCCCACCACACACAGGGCCATAACCCCCCCACCACACACAGGGCCAAAACCCCCCCACCACACACAGGGCCATACACACACCCCACCCACACCCTGCCTACAGTGATTCAGTGGCTCCTACGGTTGTGTACTTGCAGGAGTGCGGAGCATGCACAGCACGGATATCCAGTGGTCGGCCATTTTGAGCTGGGGCTATGCTGATAACATACTTCGACTGAAGAGCAAGCAGAGTGAGCCACCAGTCAACTTCATCCAGAGCTCCCACCTGTACCAGGTGTGCCCACCCAAACATGCCCAACACACACAGGTGTCCCACACAAAGTGCACACAAAGATAGCCCTCGCACACTGACACATGTGTATATCAGTTTGATGTTTGATGAACAATGTCAGTTTTTTGATATCCTTGAAAATTAGACAAAGCACGAGTTATCACAATAAGGTCTTGATGTGTGCTCCAGAGAAGAGATTTTAAATGCCGACGATGCAATCTTGACACAATAGAATATTTGTACATACAGGACTGTGTCCTCTAGTGCCCTCTAGTGTTCTGTGGTACGCCCAATGGTGTTCCCAAATTCAGCAAGCAGTGTTCATACCTACCCAATCTCCATCTCTCTCTCTCTCTCTCTCTCTCTCTCTTTCTCTCTCGTTCACCTCCCTCCCCTGCTCTCTCTCCCTCAGGTGAGCAGTTGCGCTTGGGTGCCAGACAGCTGCCAGCTCTTCACAGGCATTAAGTGTGGGGTGATCTTGGCCTACCACTGCGGCTTCACCAACACCGTGGTACGTTTGCAACACACCCTTCCTTTGGGTGTTTCCTTTGGGCGAGGCCACAGGAGTGACGGGGGTTCTGAATGTGTGTGTGTGTGTGTGTGTGTGTGTGTGTGTGTGTGGTCTCTCCTGCAGCCCTCAGAGTTGGAGGTCGACTCCCAGGTGCACCTGTACGGCCACACAGCGGAGGTAACCCACCTGTTCGTCTGTAAGCCCTACAGTGTGCTTATTAGTGGCAGCCAAGATGGCACCTGCATCCTTTGGGACCTGAACAGGTGTGTGCTCTTCCCTCTTCTGAGAAATTACCCAGAACCACAGTGAGGAGAAAGAATGTTAGTCTTTGTGTGTCTTTGCATCATTCACTCGTGCACAGAAAAGCTAACAAAAGGTTAGATCGAGTTGATTCTAGGTTTGGAACTTCAGCGTAAGCACCAAATAAGAGTAAATGCCAGTAAAGCAGGCCATTATGGGGTGGAAAAATCTGGATAAATTGACATAGCCAGGACTATTGGCGTGACAAGTTGTCAACATTGACTGTTTGGTGTATTGTTAAAAATAAAAAATGCACTCAACTCAATGTTTCCTCAAACCCAGGTTGTGTTACATACAGAGCCTGGGGCATAAGAATCCTGTCACAGCTGTGTCCGCCAGTGAGACCACGGGTGACATCGCCACCGTATGTGACTCTGGTGAGTTATTCAGACGGGAAGAAAAAATCAACAGCAAAACCATTAGCAGTTTAAATGAAAACAGTCCACACGTAAGCAGGCCCCTTGGTTTTGCACATTGTCATTCACTTCTTAAAACTGTTATTTAAATACTTTAATGAACTGCAGCCTGCTTGTTAGTGGACAAAAATAAAATGAAAATGACTTTAATCATATAACCTGTTGAAAACCCTGAACCAATGGATGACAGGTTGGGCAGGTTGTGAATGCTGAAATACTGGAATTTCACTATCAGGTTTATGGAGGGTGAACACTAATCAGTGTGAATCCTGCATCATTGTAAAAATAGCTGCACTAAATTAAAAAGCTCTTATGGCTTCATGTTGACAGAATAGTATAATTGTACACTTCTGAGATGCTAAATTAACCCTAGAAACATTTTATATGCACATTAAAGTGGAAATATTTGACAGCTTCCCATGGCTTGATGTACACATAATCACATTCAACAATATCAGCTCCCCCCCCCCCCCCCCCCCCCCCCCCCACACAACAGGCTGCAAAAGCATTAGCATTAGCATCTTACCTGCTCCCTCTGTCTTCTGCCAGCAGGGGGTGGCAGTGACCTACGCTTGTGGACCGTGAACGGAGCCCTTATTGAACTGGCTCAGAGTCGAGAGACCATCCACTCTCTGGCGTTCTCCAATCAGCCAGAAGGCATGTCTGTCAATGTCATCGCCGGGGGACTGGAGAATGGAGTTGTCAGGTACAGAAACCTCTGCCTATCCCCTATACATAACCTGTAGGATAAGCACATGATCAACCAGCAAGAGGATGATCTCTGGAGCTCTCCAAGCACAATTTGCTTGTGGCTGGTTCCTTAGACGATGGGCCAGTCTCATACAGATTAAGCCTAGTCCTAGAGCTTCTCCATACAACACTCTATTTACTTTAACTAAACTTAATCTGTGTCTGTGAAACCAGCCCTAGATTTGCTGAAGAAAACTTTTAATTTAAACAGTGTGACCTACTAAACAACTCAGTTCAGATTAAAGCAGAGAGCATTGCTTCCCTTTATTGCACTTGCACAGAGAAATTAAATTCTGCATGCAGAATGCATGTACAGTGATGTGGTACTGTTCCTCTTGGAAGTTTTATTCAGAGATGATATCTAGTGCATAAACAGATGCTTATGCTGCGTAACTCATTATCCTTTCACATTAGATTCAAGAGAAAGTGGAACATAAGAAGCTGGATTCTGGAAGAATATTTTATTTATATGTGCCTCTATCTGCATTTTTCCAGCCCCTAAACCCTCATAGCTATAATGAGTATGATAAAACTCCATTATTAATGCGCTTTTAAAATCCCTCTCCTCTCTCTCCTCCCTCACTCAGACTCTGGAGCACTTGGGACCTGAAGCCTGTCAGAGAGATAACTTTCCCCAAGTCCAACAAACCCATTATCAGGTAAAGTAAACTCATTATCAGGTACAGCATGTCTGCAATTCACACAGCGTTATGAATCAGAGAAATGCCTTAAGGTTTAAGCCTTTATGGTTTAATCCTACTACTGTTCTATTGTGGGTGCAGGTCTGTATATATTTTCATGTCAAAGCAAAAAGGATATCAATATATGCGCATATACACAGTGGCCAGTGTATGATAATAAGTTAATAAAATTACTTTGCAGTTTATGTAAATATCATCATCTGGAAAACCCAGCTGGCAGTATGTGAACTATTTCAAGTACAATTAGAGTAAATTAAAATTGGTGTACTTTGCAATAAATTGATCAACAAACTTAAATTAGAAGCTACAGCCTTCACCAGATGGGTTTTGATTTGTGGCCAAGAGTTGCAACGCTGTTTGACTGCTGAAACTGTGCTGGTCTGCCCTCCCCAGCCTGGCGTTCTCGTGTGAAGGACACCACTTGTACACAGCCAACAGCGATGGCACGGTGTTGGTCTGGTGCCGGCGGGACCAGCAGCGGATGAAGCTCCCCATGTTCTACTCCTTCCTCAGCAGCTACGCGGCTGGGTGACCCTGCACGCTTCCCCCCAAGAAACCAGGGGCTCAGAGCATGGAGTAACCCAGCAAGAGCTCTATGACATACACCAGCCGCTCCCAGCAGAGACAACAGAGCTGTGTACATACAGGACTATAAGCAATCTGAATGTATATACAGTATATATGGGAATGGAGTTGTTCAGAGACTTTGGCTGAGGGATTTGACACTCAGATGGCAATTCTTCAACCTGGTCCTTATCAGTCTTTCGTTAGACATTCATTTGTACATTTTTTGTCTGTTGATTAATATTTATTTCCCTTTGTTGCCACGAATGTTGTAAAAATGTAAAGCTTATTTTACAGTATTGTTCTTTTTAGACTGCTACAGACCGGCTTTGCCAGACAGGGGTGATGTTTCAGCTGCTAATCTTTTTGAACCCACTGTTTGCATCTCTAGTGATTATCCCCCAAAAGTGAAGCACAGTAGCCTACACAGGCTCTGTGCCTGTCACTGAATTTTGGACCTTGTGTGTTCTCTTGTGGCAGCGTTTAGCTCCTGGGACTCTTACAGTATCTTATTAAAATCATAAGGAGTCAGAGCAAAATAGCCCACTTGCAAGACAGATTTATTTTCAAGGTACTGTGCAAGTCATTATACTCTAATGGCTCGGAAAAGTCTTTCCTGTGTCCCTTGAAAGGGATGAGCAGTGAAATGAAATAATGTTTCAAATGTAGAATGTGCTTTCAACTGCAGAGGTTCTGCAGAGAAGCCACTTCTGATCTTGGTGGCTTTCAATGCTCTCCTGGCTGTCCTGTTTTTACTCTGGGTTATATGATGTTATATGTTGGGCTAGAGGACATGGAGGAGAAAGACTATTTCCAGGCTGAAATCACCTGTAACACCATCCTTTTTTAAAGACAAATTCTCACTGTTAAAGTGCATATCAAACATAAACTCCCTGCATTTGCTGCTGCAATATTAATTACTTTATTTCTAAATATTATCCATTGGCAGTTCATAGGACTGTACATTCTACATTTCATATTATGCTTAAACACTACTTGAAAGGGAGAGTTTTTGTTATTTTATCCTCACGACAATCATTTAATTTTCCAGTGAGTTTTGGAATGAGCTCAAGCAGATTTATGTAACGCTTTGTTAGCAGGTTTCAGAAATATATGAAGCTAATAAAACAGGTGTCTTTTCACAGTTTTTGCACATGGGCTTGTCTTCCCAAAGCATTGCATGTTTACAGTGTGTCATATGATCAAAGCTTCAGTTTCTATATGTGTATACATATACATAGGACCACCTTCATGTTTCTCCTGCAGTAGTGTGAACAGCAGTTTTTAGGTGTATGGTCACAAATAATTGAAAGCAACTGAGTTCTGTGAAAAGATTTTGTTGTCGGTTTGTTTATTCTTTTCTTGTTGAATCCAACATGGTAAGTGAGTTCGTATGCATAGCCATCAATTCATATGTCCATATAAAGATACATATTTAAGTATTATTGACATTATGTGTACCCTTTCTTCAGAACTGAGCACCTTCAGGCTACAGATGATGATGTCCCATCAACTGTGATCTATCTACAGACCAGCAGGGTTGTGTGTAAGCAGAGGGTGGAATTGTTCCGACATTTATTAAAATCCAATTAACCATAGGCCTAGCCAATGGGACATTTTGGATGAGGTAGAAGGAAAACAGCATTTGCGTCGTGTGAGTGAGCACTGGTGCTATTTTCTCTCAGAAATTGCATTGTATTTGTTTTATAATTAATTCGTCCATTAATTGATTTATAGATTCACGAAGTTTTAGATCCAGCGGCTAAACGTGCACGCTACGAAACGGGTTTATAGGATCCTGTAATTCCTACTCTGTGAATACTAGGCAGTGGAGTTTGTTGAACAGGCAGTGACACACGACTGGAAGGGTCTCCCTGCTGCTATAAATGTTCCTACTCCAGTAGGGCTGAGGAAAGGTAGGGCGGTCCAAGGTTTACAGCGAATATCATTAGGCTAATACGCGCTGTATCTGGCGGTGTGTTGCGTTATGACGAGACAAGTAAGCGTTATTGAATCATTATATTAGTTCCTCTGGTTGATTGGATATTGAATTTTCTCATTTTGGAAGAAAGTGATGTTTCGGTTTTAGGCTACCCATACAGCCTACTGAATCTTGCGGGAGTGGAACCTCTCTGTATTATTGGGAAATCACTGGAAGCCGACAATTTACTTAAGGTAGGCAAAAATGGTATTTTAATTTCCAATGTGTTCGTTTGTATAATTCCACGATAAGTTACCAAACAGTTAGCCAGTCGCAGCAAAGTATCACTTTAAATGGGCTACGACAGAAAATTTGAATAACTTATCATTTTTCGGGGTTCTCGCGTTGGTTGCTGCATAAAAGTAGCTAAATCAACGGAAAATGTACATTACGGAGAATTTAGATGCGTGTAAATTTCATGCGTGCATGTATTCGGTAATATGGTAGGTAGGCCTAATTTACAGAGACTGACGCTGGAGTTTGACATAGAACATGCAATTTGACACACATAGCCTATAGTTCCTCTTGGCTGAAACGAAATGTAAATGTTGTTGTTTCTTGAAGGCAGCTGTGCAAAATACCCAGAGGAAACCTAATTTTCGGAGATGACTTGGCTAGCAATACTTAAATAGGCTATTTCTAGGATAAGTAATTAATGGCCTGACTTGATGTCCAATCCACGCGAACTAGATTGACTGTATCATGTGCGACACATAAGAACTGACCACCAGAATGACAGCTTCTCTAAACAGCTTTAAATGCTGATTTCGTGTATAAGTAGTGGATTGAGCATGTGGGTGTTGTGTGGACTACAGATAGTCCTATTTCTAATAACAAATTGCATTGCTTAGCGCTTATCATTAAACGCTGTTCATAAAAGCTATGGGCCATTGAGTCAAACGGCAGCTGTTTCAACAATACCACTGTAGATAAATAAAGTTCAGAGCAGAAGATAAATGATTATTACTTTTCCCATTTCAGCACATAGACACACATTCTTATCCGGAGAACAAAATTGACTAATGTAATTGGCTACTGCAAATTGTGTGAGGTTTTTTTTTCAATGTTTTTTAACACTCAATTTATAGAGCTGGGTGATTTATTGAAGCAATTCAGAGCAGTGCCCTGTGGAATTAGAATCAAACTCACAACTTTTGGGTTTAAAGTCACGGCTGTATGTTCTCAGGGTTTGCATTGGGCAGTGGGACTTTAATTATGCTCTTATTGCCTTTCTTGCTTTGCAGCTAAAGGGGTTACTCTGGAGTACTGTATTGCGTTCAACATATCAGATCGCCTCACTACTGACCAACAGCTCACTTCCTGCACTCCCTGAGTAGACTATGCCATCCACACTCCTGTCCACTCTGTCTCTCATGTCATAAAGGCCTTCTGTGTTTTTGCTTATTTGTGGCCTTCTCTGCCCTCTGTTATATAAACTTGCTCTGATGTCTTCCTTGTCGCTGATACTGTGATGGGAATTTGCATCCTAGAGGTATTGGGTGCTGTTTTCCACCAAGATGGGAGCTATTGATTGCACCTACATTGTCTGCATTTGCTCATTAGTCTAATTAGAAAGGTTCTGATTGGTTGATCCACTGTCCATGTGCTATGAGCTGTCAATGTGTCGCAGACATAATGTTTAATTGGCATGCTGTCATACAGTAGATTAAACTATTAATTTTTTGATTTGTGCAAAATCATTTAAAACTCTTGCTTCCATTCATCACATGACTCGTTATGTTTTAGTGCTCGTTGTGCAGTGCAGACCTGCTGCTGCTTCTTGTCTGTCTCATCCATTCTGCACCTGAACCTGTCTGAAAGTGAGAGAGTGGGAGACAGATTACTGCTCCAGACACATTTCGTTAGCGATGACAGGAGTCTGGATTCTCTCTCCCTGAGAATGTGGCATATGGCTGAGAGCTGAGAGGTTAGGCTGAGTCACTCTCCACACTTCACTGCACAAAAAAAAGCAGTTCTAGGTGAACCATGGATTGCTGGAGTACGTACAAATGAATTATACTATACCTGAAAATGAATTGGGATAGCTTTTTGCCTTGAGTTTGCTTCCATTTTTGTATTATTTTTACATGTATTATTACCAGCTGCTAACACTTAGTATTTTCAGTATATGAAACCTTAAATGAGTCCTCAGTTTCACTCAGTTACTTAGTATTCAAGATTTCAGAACGCCTTATGACCCAGATAGTCAACACAAACTCGGTGGGAAAGTTTTTCTGCACTTGTATACATCAGTGCTGGGGGAGAGCAGTCTGAAGCGATGAACTGACTGATGGTCAGGAGCATCCATACACCAGCCATACATTATCTGGAGCCCAAAGGAAACGTCTAAATACATACTCTCTGAGACTTCCCTTTCTGTGTTTTTGCCTTGTTTCTTGTAGGAGGCCACCATGAATGATAGCGTGTGCATCAGTACTGCCAGCATCGCGCATGCAAGGAAGACTGTGGAGCAACTCAAAATGGAAACCTTTGTGGAAAGGATAAAGGTTCTGTCTGTCAGTATGTGTGTATCAGTATGTGTGCGCACTGACATATTTTTGCATGTCTGCGTGTCTGTATGTGTATGTGTATGTGTCGTGACGTGCTTGATGCTCTGTCTGCATATTTCTACCTATTTAATATTTGCTTATTTTATATATTTATATGTAAAATAAGAGGGGCAGTGTATCGCCTTAATTTTTTTGTCATTATCCTGAAACCTTTTTTTTTTTTTTTTGGAATAAAACATGTACCAATTTACATGACAATCACCAATTTTAGCAAAGAGAAAAAATAATTAAAAAACCAACTGCTGGTTACTCTGCAATCGATGAGCTGGTTTATCACCAGAAACAGCATCAGTGTCATTATCAGTTTAACAGTGTGTTTCCAGTCCCATAATTGTAGCTCATTGGCTGTCTCTGTTTTTCACACACAATTTACTGCTCTGCAGGGATGTTGCTCTCATACCCTTTCTCTTTCGTAGTGGTTCGTCTGACACTTTGACCACAGCTGCCACTAAATAGAAAAATGGATCCAATTCTGTTTAGGAGATAAAATGTATACATATCTGCAATCTGTTAATTGAATTGTAAAACATTTTTGCCAGACTGAGACGGGGAAGCTCATCATTGAATTACACTCCTAACATCCTGGCGTCAGTGTGCATTTGTGAAAGGAAAGTGCTCGCTGACTCCCCCGAATGGGAAACTAATGAAGACGTGGTGTGCTTCTGCATTTTCCCCCACCGGGTAGATGGAGAAGACAGCGTCTTCCTCTGATCTCAGACTCTAATTAGGGGTCTGCCAGCAGAACAGTAGATCAGCTGTAGGAATGGAGTGTGTGCGAGCTGGCAGAGGAGAGGACAGTATGTTAATTATCACGTATCGGTTAGTGTCATGTGATGGAGAAATTAGAGGGGCACTCCAGCACTGCTGGTTTATCTCCCGTAATTATAGCCCATCTGCATCTGACGATGTGCTGGGTCACAATTACTGCCGTGTCTCTTGTCTGGGGGTTTTTGGACTCCATTTTCTGCGGCAGAATAACAGAAGGTCATGTTTATTGGCTGATGCATGCTGATGGGCCCACAGAATGTGGCTGATTTTTATGTGCTGTTAACGCTAAATTATCTCCAACCTAAAACTCTCTGAAGTGGAGCTTTTTAGTGTTAGAAAATAATGACCACGTTATTTTTCTTGCACTTGCTGTTCAAAATCAGCCAAAATGCTCCTGGGGTTGTTGTTGCATTGCAGCACTCTAATGGAGATTTTCAAGATGGCTTCAGCAAAGTCAGCATTTAGACCCTGCCTTTCAGTACCTTAACCCCCCCACCCCCCATGTGTGCCGATGCTTGTGTGTGTGTGTGTGTGTGTGTGTGTGTGTGTGTGTGTGCGCGCATGTGTGTTTGTGCTTGTCATCATGTTCTCCCTAAGCTCAGTGCTGATCCATGCTGATGTTCTGTTACTCTCTCCCTCAGGTGTCTAAAGCGGCCGCTGACCTGATGGCATACTGCCAGGCTAATATAGATGATGATCCTCTCATCCTGCCTCTGCCCATCTCTGAAAATCCCTTCTGCCAGAAAAAGCTCTTCTGCACCATCCTTTGAGGGCTGTTGCCCCCCTTCACTGCAGGGCCCATCACACCTGACTCCCACACTGTAGGGGCAGGGCTGTGACCCTGACAGCCTGCAGTAATATTGGGTGACACACCTAATTTATGAACAGAAGGTGGTGCACATAGCACCATCTTAGTCCTCTTATGGTTTTGTCTTTATTTAGCCTTCAACATTGAAGAATGTTGTTGGTCATTGTTTGAGATGTTTTTTCTGTTCTTGCTTTTTTTCAAATGGCCAATCTTTTGCATGTCTTGGTGAAAAGGCCAGACGGGGATTTCCAGAATATACAATATCTTGCCTTTGACAATAAAACCATTCTCTTCCTGCTGTTATGACAAAATATGGCAGAGAAGACTGATTAATATTTTGAGTTTGTAAGAACTTTCTACTGACAATATATAAAGTAATGTAATCATTTCAATGCACAACAGTGAGTGTTGCCTGTTATGCAGTGTTTTCAGCTATCAGTCATGTGGTTTATCACATACTCTGTTTTAAACCTCAGGTCCTCTTTCAATGGCCTATATATTACATTACATTTATATTACATTATTGGCATTTGGCAGAGGCTCTTATCCAGAGCAACATACAGTTGATTAGACTAAGCAGGAGACAATCCTCCCCTGGAGCAATGCAGGGTTAAGGGCGTTGCTCAAAGGCCCAACGGCTGTGCAGATCCTATTATGGCTATACCGGGATTAGAACCTTGCGTGTCCCAGTCATTTACCTTAACCACTACGCTACAGGCCGCCCCTATATATCTGTCTGTTTTTCACTTCATCAGATTTATGAGTACGATTGCCTACCAACTTGGCAAGATTTCCCTTCTCTGTCCACCATTCCGTGCAGCATATCCACAATAGATTGCACATCAGGAAACAAAATATATAGCTGCTGTTTGGCTATAATTCACAAAGGCTTTTGACGTTGCGTTTGGGACACAGCACAAGAGACATTTTAGGTGTATATATGCACATTATTTTTAAAGTGACGCATACAACCTTATAGCTACACTAACAGTACAATAACTATGTACATGTGCAAACATTTAAATATGCTTGTACATCATACTTATCCCATTGGAGAAAGGTTACATACTAGTGTTTGTTGTTTATGACAATATTTTTTTGCATTTCTGTTGGATGTGGAGGTGAGAGAGGAGAGAGGAGAGAGGAGCATGCACTCTACACCATATGCTTTCTGATGCTTTATATAATGAGATGTTCTCTTTGTACAAATTGGTGCATTCTATGATATTATTTATCATACACAGACTGTATTTGAATCTCTTTCTCTAGTATCCAGTATCCAGTCTTTGCTGGCACACATGTAGAGGTTTCAGGGCACAACAAATAAACAAAAGATGAAGAAGGGAACTGACATAATATCATCTCAGTAATTACATGACTCTTTTGGTGATGTGTACAATCTGATACGTATCCTCAAATAGTTTTCTTTCAATTTTCTTGGTTTTGTTTTAAAGCATTTTAAATCATACACCTCAACAACTGGAATAAATATATTTATGATTGAAATAGTCTTAGTAAAATGTTCTTTGTGTAGGCATTTGGTTATAACATTGCAGACGTGAAATCCAGAACTGTATTGTCTACTTTTATAACTAATATACTGTATAATGTATATCAAATGAATATATATTTTTCCAAATCAGAATAATTTATTTGCTGGTCATGCTGGGAAATATCTTCCCTTTAGGGCAGAAAACAGTGTCCAAACTTATTTGAAAAGGGCCGGTGTGAGTGCTGGTTTTTGTTTTAACCCTGATAGTCAAAAACACCTGATTTGACTATTTAACAAATCATGGTCTTCAGTCGAGACTAGAATCAAGTGTCTTATTGGTGAGCAAAGCAAAAGCCTGACTCTTTTCAAATAAGATGGGATACCCTGCTTTCAGCATACTTGTCCCTGGTTATGGTTATGCACTTTGTTATGCATTGCTCTGGATAAGAGTACCTGCCAAATTACTATAATGTAATTTAAAGATATAGAATGAAAAAATGGCTTTTGGTGGTGTATTCCTTATTGTAGTAAGTGTTCAGACAACTTTTTTGTAGTGCTTTTTTGTAAAGTGTAGTTGTATTGTAGAAATCAGTAAAATAATTTGTAAAATGTGGTATTTCTTTGCTTTATTTATTATCATTTTATGTTTAGGTAAGATGATTAATGAACATTCCTGGGTCAGGAAACTAAACACAATTATAATAATCGATAAAGGAAACGACTGCTACACTTGGATCATATTATATATCCCATCATCGTTTTACGTAAAAATCACTCTGATTACTTAATTTTTCAAACTAGAATTTAACAGCACAGCATTCTCTTTACAGTGATGGAGTAGCGCCCCTTGTGGCTAGTCGTTATAACACTGGGACTTCTTCATATCCAGGGAACCTCCTTGATTTACATTTCACCACCAGTTTTTGAGCGAACGTGCCTGAATGTCTGTTGCTTATGAAATGCAACTACAAGTCCCAGAAGTCTTAGCGTCTCACTTCTTGCTTCCTATTGGCTCTACTTTCGTCGACGACCTCGAAACGCAATGAGCAGACATGGGGTATTCGGAGCCGGAATGTATCGCGTTCAGAAACTGAGTAATGCCGTTCGGAGAAATTCTACCAACCTCGTTAGCGCACTTAGCCCATTAAACGCTTGGATTTACAACAAGGAGTCTGTCCATGCGAAGCTTAGCATTGCTGTTGTGTCCGTGCGTTATCGCGGTGGTGGTGCATCTCTGGCTGGTAGCAAACAGAACTGCCTTCTTGTTGGATCTCAAGGATACAGGTATAGCTCTCCCATGCAGTTTCTTAACTTTTCCCCTTACCAGTAAGCGAATGCATCTTCTACATTTTAACAAGCTATACGTTTTTGGCTCTCAAGTCAAGAGATGGCTGTACATTAAACGAAATAACGTTTTCACATGGAATGTGTTTTAATTGCACGGGTTTGTTTTGCTATCGATGTGGGCGTTGCTTTTTAAGCGGCGTCTAATGTTCTTACTTTGTGACTGGTCTTGGAGTTCCGAATAACTAGCTAACGTTCACTTGCAAGCAAGCATGAATCATTAAAAAGTAATGTTACTGGAAAGATCCAGAAGAGTTTAAATGGCGTGTTTATAAGAGTGTTCGTGCATCCTGATTATGCAGCGGTTTTGTTTTTATTTACACGTGTTGGGTGACTGGGGGGGGGGGGGTCTTTTTCTTACATTTTTAACGATCATGTCATCGTTAGAAATGTAATAAAGACAGCTACAGGTAGCTATGTGGAGTAAATTCATTGTATAGTGTAGTGTTAGTTTCGCCTAACATTGCACGTCAGAGCTATACACTATTTGATGTTGGGGGTCGTGCAGAGATGAACATTAAACGGACACCTGTCGTGCTTGAGTTGGGCCTAAACGAGGTTGTCCGAACCTCAGCCGCGATATTTGAATGCTGACCTTTTGCATCTAGACCCTGACCAACTATGATCAGCTTGAAATGACCAACTCCCAACTGTTTCAAAATCTAGTTTGAGCTGTGTTTTTCAGCAAGGGATTATATTTTGAATTAAACTGAGTTTTGACTGTAAAACCTGTTTCAAATGACACAGATCGACAGCCGTCATCCCTGGAAGTTCTGGTGGGAGTGCTGTCCGCACGCCATCACCATGATCTCCGGGACGCGATAAGGGAGACTTGGCTGGGCTACATCAAGCAGCACCCGCAGTTCCGTCATCGGTTTGTGCTTCATTTCACTTTTTTCCTAATTCATGTGAGTGGAACGTCTCATTTTTAAGACGTGTCTGAGCTATCACAGTTGTGATGTGTTATCTTTTCCTCTAAAATACTGATTACAGTTTTAAAGACATTAACTTATTGAGCGGAAAATGGGAGAGCCAATATAACAACACAAAATGACTAAAGGAGTGAAAGGAAAAGGTGAAGCCGTTTAATTCTGACCGTGCATCAGGCACGTAAGCTCACGTGCACAGAGAAACTGGGGCGACTGACCAAAACCTTCCAGTGAATCTGTCACCATAGCAACAAGAGATGGCCTTCACTCACGATGGCTTTAGGTTAGAAAAACAGATAATTTCTGTGTAGAGGTGCTACTTTGTGAAGTGATCTCCACTGTTTGTCAAGGGTGGCTGTGAAGTTTATCGTTGGAAGCCATGGCTGTCCAATACCTCAAGAGGACAGGGAGGATCCATACTCATGTACCTTGCTGAACCTCACTGATCCAGGTACAGTGTCTACACCTCATTCATTTACGGGGTTATCACATGTGGAGAATGTCTTTTGGCCAGTACTGTGGCTCAGCAGAGAAGGGTAACCTGTGTAACCTATGCATTACTTATGAAGGAAGTTCCACAGTTACCAAAATTCATTTTAAAAACCTCCTGTGGAATTTGCATTGTATCCTGCTGTGTGATTGATTAAAAATTGGTGCCCTGATGTGTCAATCTTTAAGACATTCCTGGAAGGTGCTCTTTGATTTGCAGTGAACTGCTTTAGATCTGACTGGAACAATTTGGACAAGAATTGGGCTAACCAGTCTGTCCATCCTGCTCAGTGTTTTTTGATTAACTTGTATGTGTGAAGCTGGAAAGAATATTGATTGTTACAATATTGATTAAGTATTTGTGAATATTATATTTCTTAGTTTCTATTTTCTGTAGTAGTTGGCTATGCATCAAGTGCAGTTTGATATTAGCTAGCTACTGCTATGCTGTTCAACTGTTACTCATTAGCAAATTTTTGGCAAAAATCCATGATGCACTAGTGATATTTAGTGTGGCTCTTTCTCTTTTTTTGTTTGACTAAGCAAGTCTGTCTCATTTTCTTTGAATTCATTAATTTTTGAGATGCAGGATTCTGTGCTTTATACTGATCCAGTTTTCTTCTAAAGCCAGCTTGTTGGTAGGTAAGTGTTGGTCTTGATGGGCCATTATCGGTGAGATTATTATAAGCATGTCTGTGCCCCTTGAATCACCCAATAAAGCCTTTGGAGAAGACCAGTTTCAGGAACTCTCAAGGGAATCAACCTCTTCTTGCATCTTAATGGTCAATCAAATGGAAATGAAATTGACCCTGAAGTTTCTACTCATACCCTTGACTTCTCTACAGCAGTGCAGCATTACTATTTCTTTATGTGCACAGTTGCAGTCTTAAGTGCTGGCATATAGTCTGGATTTGTGACCGAAAGTGGCGTATTAACAGCTGTGTTCATTAAAATGCAATTATGCTTTTAATTCCAGATTTAGGTCAGTGTGTGCTAAATGGACAATTAATTGGCGGCAAAGTGTTTTTTTCTCCTTTCCCGGGGAGGAACACTTTATTTTTTTTGTACCAACAGGACTACAGAAATGAGTGTTTTAATTATCCTTCGACTTTTCTCTTTGTGCTAAATGCATCTCTAAACCCCCCCATACCCAACCCCCCCGATCTGTGGGTTTAAAGCATCGCCTTCAGTAAACCTTATTTACCGTTGCTTTGTGTTTAATTGGGGTTTTTGTCAAGGGACAAGGGAGAAGGGACGTGCATTGGCATTGTAAAAATAAAACTCAACCTCTTTTTTTTACGGCTTTGTACTTTGCATTGATCTCCTGGGTAATAAAGTGCACTTTTTTAATTAAGAAGCCCGGGCGCTGAGATGAGGCCTGCTTTCAGCCAGGATCCCGGAGGCAGAGCGGAAGGGCTCTCAAACTGCTGATGTCGGGACAACCTGCCGTCTTGCGCTCCGCTAGCGTGCCGTCAACAGAAGCGCCTGTCAGCAGACCCAGCTCCAGGAAGCGGCTCCACTGATCAGTGTGTGTTTTAAGCCCGTCTCTTGTCGGTCTGCTTATTGACGTTGGCTCCTGTTTCCAGTGAATGGACAGGAAGTGGTGGTGCTCCCCGTGCCTGACGCCTCCGTGCTGGCGCCCTCCGAGGTGTCCGCGGTCAGCCTGGACCTCAAGGTCCTGCACCCCGTGGTGATCACCCGCCTGGGGGTGTTCCCCCATGGCCCCGACATGGAGCTCCGGGGTAACGTGACAGTCACACTCTTCCAGGTGGACCAGGAGGTAAGCCAGCCTGTGCCGTGTGCTTCCACTCGTCTGTGTCTCCTGCTTTTATCCAATCACTTACAACATTATCTTGTACACTGAAAGAGGATTTTATTCTGCAGCTCATGTGCCTTCCTCACGCAAAGGAAAGCTGCTGCTTCCCCTGTGTCCTTCGCGTATTTCTTTGACCAGATCTGCCCAGTGTCCGTGGATTCTTGGGCCCTTTTCTCTGAGCTCTGAGTTTTAGGTTTAGTTTCTTTATCAGCAGTGCTGCAGAAATTCTGCTTAGAGTCTGATCAATGTGTAATTTCCCTGGATAGTTCAGCTTATTCACTAAAATCAGTTGATCCACACACTCCAAAGGTCAATGAATAATGAAATTCACAGCGTGCATCCTGAAAATACCAAGATAAATTCTCTTAGAGATGAGCCCTCGGAAGCCAGAGTCATACAGTTTTTATTATTGTTCTTTTTTACTTTGTCTTTACTGGGAAGGGACAGTCCAATTTTTTTTTGCTCTGTATCTCATCTGAGAGTAGCCCTGTGCCTGAGCTCAGTGTAGTTCTGTGTCTGATCTCTGTGTAGCTCTGTGTCTGATCTCTGTGTGACTGTGTGTCCCCTGTTCCCTGTGCAGGAACCTGTGGTGACCGCTCATTTCAGCCCCGTGAGTACAGGGACCAGTATGAATGGGGTGTGGTATAAGGCAGTGGAGCAGTTCATTCTGCCGAAGGTGAGTGATTGTGCCATTGTGGAGCTGGTCAATGCAAGGACATAAATGCAGGAGCTGGGTTCAAACTTCAGGGACATCAGTCAGGAGGGATAAGGGCATTTAAGTAACTCTGTCTGTTTGTCTGTCTGTTCATCCTCAGGGCTTTGAAGGAACTCTGGTTTGGGAGAGTTTGGACTCTACTGATCTGGTGACTGCAAACGTCTCCAGGGTTCAGTTCAACAATGGGGGAGGTGTATTGAGAATAATGTCTGTAAGTAGTGCTCCGCTTTATTTTTGGGTTGGGGGGGGGGGGGGGGGGGTGTCCATTTCAGTGGTCAGTCTGCAATTTCCCATAACCATAATTATTTAGTGTCTTTAAACATAACAATCATCGCAGCCATGAGGTGGTATTCTTTATCTTCTCCCATGTTGTAATATGCATCCGACATCCAGAGGCGTTTATAAGACGGCCTGTCATCAGCAAGTGATTGATAAAAACACATGGCGTGATCATGTGTAAGCTGTGCGGCCTTGCTGCTGATTGCCTGTAGATCGGTAGTGGTGAAGGTTTTTCCAGAAGCATTTCACGAGGCCTCTTAAGTTTGAATGTTTAGTACCGCGTCAGCTATGATTAAAGAGTAAAAAGAAAGCCAATATACCACATGATCTTTATTGCACTCAAAAGATATTGGGTCATTATTGTTATGGCAGTATATTGCTCAGCCCTAGTTGGGTTATTAATCATACTGAATCTGATTTTTGTTCTGCTCAGCTTATTACTGGACATCAGATATGCCCTGTGCATTGTCCAATAAAGGGAATCTATTTATATACACTGAGTGGCGCCTTTATTAGGTACACAAGTAGGAGTAGGACCCCCTCTTGCCACCAGAACAGCCTGAACAACAGGGTGCTGTTGTTCCCTTTGGGAATTTCAGTTCATGTTGACTCAATGGCATCAAGGAGTTCCTCCATATTTATCTGCCACACATTCATCCTGCGGACCTCCCGCTCCACCTCATCTCAAAAGCCAACACAGCAATTCCCTGTGCAGGTTACAGTTTTGTAAATAATTTGTATTATCTAAATTATATAAATACTCCAAAATGGATGTGCGTTGAGTGTTTATAACACAACCATTTTTAAATATTCTTGTAAAAATGATTACCAAAACATTTATGAACATATTTAGATTGTGGTAGTAAGCATGTGAAATGGTTTAGCTTTATTACATTTGCACTCAGTGGAATTGAAGTCTTTACAATGTATCACCACAATTAAGGAACCATATATTGATTGTTTTCTTCCCTGTGAAGTTTTTCATTGTTTTTATTAAACATGGGTAGGCTGTGTGAGTTTGGGCTGTTTTGTTCTAGCTGTGAAGTGGTGTATCTGTGTTACAGATTGAAGAAGGAACGTTGCCTCACAGAACTGCTCTTGGCTTTCCTGGTGTGGCAGGAGGGTTTATGTTCTCGGTCTATGGTAAGCGAGACTTCATTGGAAGCAGTAGCAGAAGGGATAGAGGAACTGGAATGAAAATAACCATCCTGTGTTCAGGTTAAAGGGCCGCTTACTGCGTTCTGGCAATGAGCCTGATTGGGAACGGATATGCTAATATAGCCAGACTTCACTGAAATCTCTAACCGCTCCTGCCAACGCCACTGTTTTTTTTTTTTTTTTTTTTTTTAACGGTTCTGACAATTCCCCAAATCATCAACAATATTCTCATCTGTGGAAATTGTGTGAAAGTAATATGAAGTGCCAATTTTTCCAGTCGCCACATTTATGCGCAGCCTGTTATGCCTATTAATGTGATTGTACTGATATGACTGGACATTTTGCGCACTGGCTTGCACATTAAACCCACTTATAATTGTAATGGCTGTATGATATTACCTGCCAATACATTAAGGCTGCGTATAAAAGTAATGGCTGCGGGGGAATTTACTGCCAAAAGAACCTGCCGGTGTTGTTCTGCACAAACAGAATCCAGGAGATTAAAAATAGCTGCAGAAATGTACTTCTCCGTTTCAATTTAATCTTCAGATTGTGTGTTTTGTGTTACTTGAATGAAATGTATTTATCTGAAATATGTTACTTGTGTAATATGGGTTTATGTTGATGTCTTTTAAGAAAGTTGTGTGTGATGTGTTGTATTTAGTTGTTTTGTGTGTGTTTGTACAGTGAGTGTGCTGTGTGTGTGTGTGTGTGTGTGTGTGCGTGTGCGTGTGCGTGTGCGTGTGCGTGTGCGTGTGCGTGTGCATGTGTCTGCATGCTGCATGTTCGTGTGCGTGTGTGCATGTGTGTGTGTGTGTGCGTGTGTGCGTGTGCGCGTGTGCATGTGTCTGCATGCTGCATGTTCGTGTGTACGTGTGCGCGTGTGCGTGCGTGCGTGTGTGTGCGTGTGTGCGTGCACGCGCGCTGTGTGTTGACATGTTGAGACCCTGTCCTCTCAGATGTGGAAGTGCTGCAGGAGATGCTGAGGGGACGACCTGAGCGGCTGCAGGATCAGGCCTCCAGGCTCAGACTGGAAGATCAAGCTCTGGATCAGGAGAGCCATCGCCATGGAGACATGGTGTTTGTAGATGTGATTGACACCTACAGGAATGTGCCTTCCAAACTGCTGCAGTTCTATAACTGGTATGAATCCTCAAATTATTTGAATGGTTTGTGTGGGGGTGCGTGTGTTCGTAGCAAATTAATTTTTGGACAGAAAAGTTACAAATGGAGGTTTTAATTAAAGTAGCCATCCCTGCTCCAATAGGTCAATAGGAAATGCTGACTTCAGCCTCCTCCTGAAGACGGATGATGATTGCTATATCGATGTGGACGCAGTATTAATGAAGATAGACCACAAGCGACTCCGCAGGAGCAGTTTCTGGTGGGGAAAGTAAGCGCAGCCTGCTCCGTGCTTCTGGGTCCCGTTGGCCCTGTAGAGAGAGCTCCTCGCCCTGGCATCTAGGTGAGACCGTGTGCATTTCAGTTTCAGGCAGAGCTGGGCTGTGGACCGTGTTGGGAAGTGGCAGGAGTTGGAGTATACCAGCCCAGTGTATCCGGCTTTTGCCTGTGGCTCTGGGTACGTGGTGTCGCGAGACCTGGTGGAGTGGCTGGCCAATAACGCAAACAGACTCAAGGCTTACCAGGTATCCCAGCGCTGTGCTTACACATGCATATGATAAAAAACTTATGGAAACTATGATCCAGAATTAAAAGGCTGTAGGCTGTGACAAAACGGAGCAAAAGATAACTTTCTTACAGGATTACTGACTATTTGTTGCAGCCTGCAACTGCATAACTGTTTAGTTTTCAAATAATAGTGGATGCAATTAATGTGGAAAATGCTGTTTTATTGTAGGGTGAGGATGTAAGTATGGGCATATGGATGGCTGCTGTTGGGCCAGGAAAGTATCAGGTCAGTAAATTATATAGTCTCGGCTTGGAGTCATTCTCCTATCTGCCTTTACTTCTACCATGAGTCTTTCTCCTGTATACCTGTACTTATACCCCTGAGTCTTTCTTTTTTATACCTGTACTTATACCCCTGAGTCTTTCTCCTGTATACCTGTACTTATACCCCTGAGTCTTTCTCCTGTATACCTGTACTTATACCAAAGAGCCTTTCTCCCATCTTCCTGTACTTAAACCATTCATTTTGCCTTGTGCCACATACCACAGAGTCTGTGTAGTTCTGTGTTTTTAAGGGTGTATAAAAGTGTGTGTGTGTGTGTGTGTGTGTTTCAGGACTCGGGCTGGCTGTGTGAGAAACACTGCTACCTGGACATGCTGTCCTCACCACAGCACTCACCGGAGGAGCTGCGGTCCCTGTGGGACAGGAAGAGGGTGTGCGGGGATCCGTGCGGCTGCCCCTGGGGTCACCCTGACCTCTGACCTCTGTGACTCACGGGCAGTCTGAACTGAGACGAGAGCTGAGAGCTGTGTTCTGTCCCCCCACTCCCCCTCCACCGTCTCCTGACTGTGGCTGCATGGTTGTCAGGAGCCCATCTGGGTGTGTTTCATGCCACTGCTGTGTACTTGATGTCACTCAGGAGGATTCTTGCAAGAGCTCATTCGACGGACGTAGACTTGATTATTCCACGTCTGGACAAATTAATATTTTTTATAAATTAAATGAGGCCATTGAAGAATTAGCAAGCAGTGTGTTACAGTATAACAGTGACTGATAGTATTGCGTAGACTTTGCTTGTATTTTGAGTTGCATTTTATTGTTTTTTAGATGTTCTATGTCAGATGAATATGCTTTTTTTGTTGATTAGAGAATGACATTATGCAGCTTTGCTACTGTGCATTCAATTTTGTGTTCATGTTTGTGTCTGTGGCCTTGTCAGACACAAGCCGTTTGCCTCTGGGCTGAATTGAGTGATCTGCTATGTACAGTGGAGTATTTTAGGGAATGGCTAGCGCGCACAACCCTTTTCCCACGTGTCGTGTCTGAAGAAGATGCTGTGCCACTCTGAAATGTAACAAAGAAGACAAGGCTGTGAATAGTTCTGCTCCGATATGACTCACACATATGACTAGCACAGGATGCAGTTGTCAGGGTAACAGGAAATAAAAATGATCACTGAAAACACAAGCTGCCTTTTTTTTTTTAATTGAAAAAATCATAATTATATATATCATGGGGGAAAATGTTAGACGGTAATTGCTAATTGTTTGCAGCAATTGAAATACATGTGATGTGTGCCACTGTGATGAATATCATGCACACTAACTGCTCTTTTGGGAGAAAAATGTTCCTTATTGATGTGCAATATAATGCTTTCTCTGTGTATCTGTGCTGTCAGTGTGGCCATGCCGTCTGTGGAGTTGTGCTCTCAGTGTAGCTCTACTGTTGTGCTCCCCGTGTAGCTGTGCTCCTGTGCTCTCAGTGTAGCTGTGCTCAGTGTAGCTGTGCTCCTGTGCTCAGTGTAGCTGTGCTCTCAGTGTAGTTGTGCTCCTGTGCTCAGTGTAGCTGTGCTCCTGTGCTCTCAGTGTAGCTGTGCTCCTGTGCTCAGTGTAGCTGTGCTCTCAGTGTAGTTGTGCTTTTGTGCTCAGTGTAGCTGTGCTCAGTGTAGTTGTGCTCCTGTGCTCAGTGTAGCTGTGCTCCTGTCCTCTCAGTGTAGCTGTGCTCAGTGTAGCTGTGCTCTCAGTGTAGTTGTGCTCCTGTGCTCAGTGTAGCTGTGCTCCTGTGCTCAGTGTAGCTGTGCTCCTGTGCTCAGTGTAGCTGTGCTCTCAGTGTAGTTGTGCTCTTGTGCTCAGTGTAGCTGTGCTCCTGTGCTCAGTGTAGCTGTGCTCTCAGTGTAGTTGTGCTCAGTGTAGCTGAGCTCCTGTGCTCAGTGTAGCTGGGTGCTCAGTGTAGCTGTGCTCCTGTGCTCAGTGTAGCTGTGCTCCTGTGCTCTCAGTGTGGTCACTGTGCTTTTGCTTTCCCCCCTGCTCTGAAGGATCAGTGTTCAGCAGATACTAAATAAATCCATGCTGTGCAGTCACATTTACTTCTAATCAATAACATTTTTCACTAAAAAGGCAAAGTGCTTCCCTTTGATGCAGGTAGATTTTTTAAAATCGATAAAATAGCAAACCCCTCTATTTCCCCTGCAAACAATTGAAGCAACAGATAAAATGTTCAACAAAAAACACAAACAAATATCATTAAACTTGGTGTCCTGATTCATTTAATTTAATGATCCAGTGGTACTTGCCTTAATGTGTCGTTGAAATAATGTGCTCAACCAAAGTGACAGTAACAAGTGTTTGAAGTTTTTTTTTAATATATCTTTTTGCCACTAGTAAAAAAATAAACATGAGTAGGCTGAATGCAGTGATATGCTGCTTTTAATCACTTCTGTCCATCACGGAAAGACATGCTTTTTGCCTCTAACAGAACATTGTTAGAAACCAAGCAGGCTCAACTGGCATTGCTAAAATAATAAAAAATAGGGTTGTTTGTTTGTATTAGTTATCCTCCGGAATAATCATGGAAAATAAACTGGGAAAGGCAAGCAACCAGTCATACAAAGAATTGCACTTCTGGGAGAAATATGTTATGGAACCTCCAACACAATGTTCGCATTCTATCCCGGCAATGGTCAAGCTCATTGCAACGTTACATCTCGCACGACAATAGCCGCCACAGCTGGAATAGGTACACATTTATGCTTCTATGTGGCAGCCGATATAAGGAATACACCACACGCAGTGAAGACATTGAATGCACTAAACACGTTTCAACGGCACTGCTCAAGATCTGCCTCTATTGTAGGCAGTCCCATTCACTGATTGCATGATTAGCTGTAGCCCTTGTAAATAAGATGTTAATTTCAGGCAGAATGTGACCGCACCAGCATACCACATACGTAAATCTGGCCCGATGAGTCCTCATCCTATTCCATTTGTCCGCTGTGTTCAACGGCTTCACCCTTGCTTGGTTTGTCTCTTGCCTTGCTGACCAATCCTAACAGGTAGCCTGGAGGGGATCCGTCTCCTGGATCTGTCCCTACTTGGTGTCCCACACGGTTCAGTGCTTGGCCCTCTCCTGTCTTTAGACTGAATCACTAAATTAGTCATCTCTGCTCATGGCATGTTTTATTATGGCTATGCTAATGGCACTGAACTCTCCCATTGATGCCCATATTCTTACACTTCTCTATGCAGGGATGTCAGATGAGCATTCAGGCAAAGGCTTCCCTGTGGACTGATGTCTCCATCACTGTCGATAGTGCTGCAGTGTTTCCCTCCCGCTCACCTAAGAACTAAATCCTACCTAAGTTCATAAATGCCACACCACTTTTGAATACCCTTTGCTGGCATCAATCTAGTGGCTACCCACATTCAGTTCAAAGCTCTAACACTGCCATACCAATAGTACCACCCCTGTTAGGATTCAGCATCCTCTCTCTAGCTGGCTGGCCCATCCATTTTACCTCCTAGCCCCGATTCTTCTCTGCGCTCATCCCCTGAGGGCGAAACAACCTTCCCCTATCAATCAGGTGGGCATTCAGTGGCTGTTTTCTATGTATAGAAATGGTTAGCTCACTCCTCTTTTGCTTAGTTTTGATCAACTGAAGCGCAAGCAATCACTAGAGTATTTTAATAGCAAAGAAAATGGTCTTCTTAATAAACATTGGTGTCACATGCTAATCCATTACAATAATTGTTTTGCTAGTTTAAGGCTTGATTCAGAGAAAGCTTTCAAATAATCTATGCATTGCTTTTAATGATGTTCTAAGGAATTTAAAACGTTATTTGTAACCATCTGCAGTAAGCAAATGGACTACAGAACACTCTCCCCCCAGGAGTGTGCAACTGCAGGGAGCTGTTTTGCCTAAAAATAAACAACACCCGATGTTTCCTACCAGGAGATATTGGTCTGTTTCAGGGGAATCAGGATATAACTAGACAGGCATTTTCAGCTTTCTCCTATGAATTTCCAGTCTCAACACAGTTCTCATTATCACTCTAACCACATTTCTACAGGGGCTCAAATCTGTGAACCTGCAGTAAAGTCACTAATCTCCTGGATAAAACAAATGCATGAAAAAGTGTTAGAGCTAAAATGTGTGTGTGATCTGAGACCATTCATCTGGATGAAGGCTGTTGCAGCCTGTGAATGGGTTTTATCCTGTCTGTTAAGTAAAATAAATAATTATAGCGATAATAAAAGAAGATGTTTTAAAAAGCTGTGCGAGTTTATCAGAAGCAAGGCATTCACAGGAGTGCACAAATGGAACACAGCTGAATTAATATCATTCACTGGTGTTTCAGGAGCTGAGAAATGTAAAAATGCGGACGTGAGGTGGCTCTGTAAGCACACTGCTTGAATGTAAATCAGCCCGAGGGACATCAAACATTTCAGTTTACTTAATTAGGTGAATTATTACCAGCTATAATTCTCTCACAGTTCTTCAGTACTTTTTAATAGGCTTTCATCACAACCTCTTTATTCGTGCACTTGATTCTGTCTCTTGGAAATAATTTTATGGGGTGGAATCTTAGAGTTACATTTTGTAAATAATCTACTTGCGTAAGTAAATACATTATCCAAGCATGTTTGTTTTTTTAAAATTAATTTCATTTGTCTGCTATTCCACAGCCCTGCTTATTCTAGCGTTGTGTACTTATCTCTGGATCAAATTTGATTATTTTAATGATTTTAAGGAAGCCTTTATATTCTTTCATTCATTCATTCATTCATTATCCTAACCTGCTTATCCTGAACAGGGTTGCAGGGGGGCTGGAGCCTATCCCAGCATACATTGGGCGAAAGGCAGGAATACACCCTGGACAGGTCACCAGTCCATCGCAGGGCACTCACACCATTCACTCACACACTCATACACTCATACACTCATACCTATGGGCAATTTAGACTCTCCAATCAGCCTAACATGCATGTCTTTGGACTGTGGGAGGAAACCCACGCAGACACGGGGAGAGCATGCAGGCTCTGCACAGAGAGGCTCCGGCCGCCGGGGATTCGAACCCACGACCTCCTTGCTGTGAGGCGGCAGTGCTACCCACTGCACCATCCGTGCCGCCCTTTATATTCTTGACTTGCGTAATTTTATTATCTTTGAAATGTATATTTCATTATATCTTGTCAGCCACTGGTTCAAGTTAGAGCGGCATCCGGTGGTGAATGAGATGGACTGCATGCATCTTTCCTAAAGGTCAGATTAATGCAGATTTATCGATGTTCGCAAGACCATTACATTGCATTGAGTTACATAACAATTACATGCCTGCTAGTTCTGCCCTAAACTCAATATATGCAATCTTTGAAATATGCAAAAGATATGTCTGTCTGTTTTAATCGGCAAGACTCCACTGAATGGTGCTTATCAGAAGGACTTCATTTCCCAGAAGCAACTAGAGTAGAACGTATCTTGCTGCAAAGTGTCGCAAAATTGAGGAGTAAAGTAAGAATGCGGATTCACCACTGTTCGGTGGTTGTGGTTCAGATCAAGAGCAAACAACAAGGAATATGACAGGTTGAAAATAAAAGGAAATCTCTGGGGTGATATCGCTGGATTGTATTTATTTTTTGCCTAGTTCTTGGAATTTATCTGGCCTTATGGAGGAGACTATGGAAGATGATCGCTTCGAGATCGGATCGGATTCGGATGATCACAACCATAACAATAACTGGGATACCAGTGTAAATACATACATGTGTCCCGAAAGTAATCTTTCAAATGAGCCAAAACTCTTTCCTCGCTTCCCCGAACTTTCGGTACAACATTCAACAGAACATTTGGATGAAATTCGTGAAAGAAAAGAGTCTGTGCACAGTTACTCATCGGAATCTAGCTGGGCCAGCGATTCCGAGTGTGCTACCGCTTCTGTCCCGGGGAAAACCACTCTAAACATCAACTCAGCTCCCAAGTTCTGTAAGTTGATCATGATCACATTGCAGTCTAGTGGTTGTCATCTGGCTAGCGTTGCATCAATGGTTATTTGAATTTTAGCAGTTGCTGCGAGTGTCGGTAGCGATTTGAGCATGTTTGCAAGAAAACAGGGTCTGTGTTTCACCACATGAAAGTGTACATACTTTTTTTTTTTTTTTACACTAACAGTGGTGCTTGAGTGCTGAGAACTTTACTTGGCCTCGGTCGTAGATTGGTGGTTTTTGCGGTCGTGGTAGTTTAACTTGATAAAGACGTTTTTGTGACAACTTCTGTGTTGTAAGGCGTCTGAAATGTCGGTAGTTTTGCAAACATTTACAAATTAATCTAGTAAGTGAAAGTGTGCATTTAGACATTAAAAAATGTTGTACATCTAACATTCTTTCAGTATAGTCCCAAAGCTGCAGAGACTAGTCTCTCTACAGGAGATAGCGCTTTTTGATCTAACAGGAGAGAAATCTCAACAAAACGCTAGATCCTGCATGTCGCCCTGCGTTGACACTGGCATGGCCAGGATTAGATTTTATCTTTAGCAATTTTGGGGACAACACTGCATGAGAGGCTAGAGTTTTACCTGGGTATGCCAAACAAAAATGTTATGTAATTTGTCATCTTTGCATATTGGAGATTGGTAAACTTCCTTTTTTTAATTGAAACATTTATACTCCTATGTTACTACGTTAAAGCACTTTCACGTGTTGTAATTCATTTAGAAACAAGTAGGCTGTTCAATATTCGTGGGTACTGTGAAATATGATGGCACAAGTTGAATAATGAATGAAATTAATAATTTCAGTGAAGTTTTCAGCAATAGTTCAGTTGCCTTTTTTGTTAATGTATTCCTGTTTATTTGATGCAGTGATGAATGTAATGACTACAGAGGATTATAAAAGCACATACTGGCCAAAACTGGAACAAGCCATTGATCAGCTGCTGACACAGAGTCCAGTGGACTACATCCCAATCTCCTATGAGCAAATATATAGGTAACATGTGGATGACTTTCTAGATACTATTCCTTAATTGATTGCATGTTTGCTTTGTAAACACTTTAGTTATTAACACAGAAAATAGCACCATGGAAATGTATGCTTTATTCATGTACCTATCTGTAAAATGTGTGTTTAATTTTGCCAGAGCTCGGTTTTGCCTAATATACATAATGTTTTGTATGGTGTATGCCAAAGAAGAGAATATGGCTATTAGTCTGATTCATGGGATATTTCATATCGGGCCAATAGCCAGTATTTTTTCATTACATATCTTACACCACAACAGGCTGGTGTGTGTTGACTACTGCAGATATGGACACTGCAACTCCTCTGTCTCCTGAAAGAATTATCCTAACAGCCCAATCTAATTGGAGCGGTTATGTGGGACTCCATAGCACAAAACAACTGTCAGAAAAAATTTCAAATTTAAAAGAAATTACAAAGGGCACTGTATTGTGAATGTATTGCAGTTGACAATAAAAAATATTTATTTTTTCATTTTGTTTCTATTTTCAGCTGTGTGTATAAATGTGTCTGTCAGCAGCACTCGGAGATGATGTACAGTGATTTAAAACAGAAGATAACTACACATTTGGAACAGGTGTCAGAAGATTTGCAGGTGAGGTTTTTGAAAAGCTGATGAGATGCCTGGATGCCTGATCTGTTTTAGTATTACTGAGCTCTTCTTACATTTGTAAAGGAATGTGCTAACAATTTGAACAAGTTTATTTTCTACTTTTAACTTTTTAACTAGGCCTGTCCAGCAGACAAATTCATTGAAAAGTTCAACTGCTTTCTCACCCGGTACATGGCAGCCCTGGAAAGCATCGTGCCCATATTCATATATATGGTATGTCCCTGACCCGGCAGGTACACATTCTGTGTCTGTTTACCTGGAGAGGCTAATAATACCAACTACAGAAGTCATGCACTTATTTTTCAGCAGGTTATCAGCTTCCTAAAACAACCTTGCAACATCCTATTGAGAGGAACACTCAGAAACCCCAGCATTTAAACAGCCACAATTTCTTTAGTGTAGTTTCATTGGACTGATTAAAACTCTTCCATTGCCTTGTTATTACAATTGAATTTAAAAAAACAATTCCTGTGATGATTATTATATACCATTGCTTGGCTCTGTATATGGTGTTTAAATATGTAGAATTATTATTTGATTAGATAATTTTGGTTTGAAACTGCATTCAGCTTCATGCTTGTTTCATGTAATTCTTGTTGGTCTGTGCTTAAATCATTTTCCTTCCTGGTATTATTTCATGCAGCATGCAAGGTCTTAGGCTTGTACGGCATGCTGGTGTTTTCAAAATAAATGTCAGTCATGCTTAAGACACAGAGACCTGTGAGTCTACATAGTTCTTTTTCATTTTTACTTTTAGAACAAGTTTTACATTGAAACAAAACTCAACCGAGATCTGAGAGATGACTTGGTCAGGCTGTTCACAGACCATGTTGCAGATAAACATGTGAACACATTAATGCGTGAGTACAACATTTTTTATACTCTCCACAAATATTTTTCATGTTTTCATTCCTAGGCCAGTGGTCATCCATGCTCCTATTATCTGCCTGGAAGTCTGCTTTCTGTGCCCTATCTCACTCACTGGCTAGACTATGTTGATATATCCCTCATGACAGACGTATTCATAATATGTATTTGTTCATGAAGAGAAAGCAAATGAAGAGAATGTTTTATATACTATTGAAGCGTGGTCAGTTGGTATGTGTGTGAATTCCGCAGGCTGACCGCTGCAGTGATTGCGACATTGTCCACACTGTAAGCAGGGATAAGATATTTTGTTTTGTTTTTTTCCCCCAAGCTCTTCTTCTAAAAGCCCAGTCCACACCTTTCCAAATCACACCTTCCACCATGGCAAGTGTAGTTAGGGGCCTCTACTCTCTCCGACCAGGTAAGGAGCCTCATTAACTTGGTTTGTGGATACATTTCTTCTAGTATAAAAACATTTGTTTTTCCTCTGTGACTCTGACATTATATCAGAGAATATATTGTATGAAATGTAATTATGCTTCCATACACTGAAACAAGATTTATTGCAATGCTGCACCACAAAACTCTAGAGGATATTTTGAAAACAAATATGTATTTTTTTAATAAATGGTTGATATCAAGTCCGATTTACAAAACTGAAACATTTATATGTGCAGTAACCTACCTACTATTGAGATTGATCATGAATGTGCAAGTATTCTCCAGGCTGAGTTTGAGTGATTTTACCCTGTTTCCATGTCTCATGTAGTCTACTGGTCAATGTGTTGTTTAGTAATGCGGTCAGTACTCTAAAAAGGTCATGTTCGCCTGCTTTCTGTGTTTATAGACTGGGTCCAGCTGGCTCCAGCTCTGTTCTGCAGCTTCATTCCCCAGATTCATCCACCGGTCCTACAGTCTGAGCTCCAGCACTACGCCGCTCAGGACCGAAAACTTCAAATGGAGCTCATCCAGAACGGCTTTGCCAGGTGGGGGAAGTGCACTCAAACACACCGTACTCTACTCTACAGCCTTTATTTACCACTGCTCTGTTCGGCTGTTTGGTTGATGTGTTGAGCAGAGATGATGACACCAACTGATTCTTCATAATTTTACAGGGGTGACCAATCACGCAAAAGGGCTGGTGAAGACCAGGCAAACAGTAAGGAGTAGACTGTCTCTGCAGTCATTTCACCCTGATTTCAGTGAAGTTCTGTGTCTGCTGTCATTTTCACCCTGATTTCAGTGAGGTACTGTCTCTGCAGTGAGCTTTACCCTGAATTCAGCTAACTTCTGTCACTACACTGTCATTTATACCCTGGTTTCAGTTTGGATTTGCGGTCATTTCAACTTAATTTCTGCGAGAACCTGATTTCAGTGAGAACGTGTTTGTCCAGCAAGTTTAGAATGGCTAATTGATGATTAAATGGCTAATGTTTCTTATGTAGCTAATTGCTAAATTGGATCTATGTTTCTATGGTGTGCTGAGTATTGTGTACAGTCTGTAATCGATAATATTTATGGGTTTCTTACAGATGTTTCTTCAGCTCCTCTTCCTTGCTCTACCTCCAGAAGCTGCAGATAGAAGAATTGGAATCTCAGAATTAGTTTTTATATTAAGAGACCTTCAAATGCAGAAATTATGAGCAAGAGTCCATCACCGAACTGCCACTGTCAAGGGAGCTGTAGTTTGGCACAGATACAGAATAACATGGCATAAGTTACGGTGTAAAATATAAAGTTTCTAACACTTTAGGTTCTGTAAAGCACAGCGTGAGTGAAGAGCAGTCATCATCTCAAAAAAGAAAAAATGCAATGGTGAAAATACTGACTTTTTTTGTAGTATTTGACAGCCGACTGTTATTTCACCAGGTTTTAAAAATATATATTATTTCCTCCAATGAACATAATTGTTAATATGAAAAAGTACAACGTTCCCCTGACGTGGAAATAAAGTGCCTCTCTGTCCTGTGATCAATCTATTTATCTGAAATTATGATTTCTTTTTTTTTTTTTTGTGACACAGGTAAATAAAAATTTGTGTCTATGCTGAATTTTTAATGCAGCTCATTGTCTACTAAAAGGGATTTCACTTCTGTTTTTGAAATGAAATGATCTCATTGGTCAATAAATCATGAGGGAGTGGGTACAGATAGCAGGGTTCTTTGCCTCATTGTGCAAGAGCTCCCCCTCTGGTCAGGTCCTGCTCTGTTTGTACGTTGTTTCAGAGGCTACATGTGTTTGAGTGTGTCTATCCTGGACCGATGCTGGGCACTGCAGAGATGGGGCTTGGTAATCAGGATGAGGATGGAGCGCCTTTTGGTTTTCCATGTACCTCAACATATCCATTAAATTAATTATTTTGAGCCAAAACACATCAGTAAAACACATACAACTCCTCCCATTGGAATGAGTGAATCACTGAAGTAGACCTTTTAAAAATAGATTGCTCTTTAACAGTTACAGACGTCATTTAAATTCATAGCAGATTCCACAGTGACCTGCCCAATGGCACCCAAATTACACTGTGGGGAGACCTCTTCTAAAAAACAGTTTGATTGGGTGCTTCAGCTGCATTTGAAATGCACTTCCCCCCCCCCATGCATTGACTGCTGTTCTGCGGCTGTATTGCAGAGTGGAAGTCAGCAGTGTCCTTACAGGACACGCATTCTTCTGTTGTGACTGAAGAGAAGACGGAAGCAATGGATATTCCAAGTTGAGGAACATTTTAATTATCAAAAAAATAGTTACCAGTGTGCCCCAAAATGGTCGTTTTTTCCAGTAAAAAATAGTATAACTTCCGAAGGTAAAAGGAATATGGCGTTCCTCCAGCTAACCTTAACCCTAGCCTAGTGCTTGATTTCACGTTTAATTTGTCTGATAGTTTTCAGATTAAGACCTCGTGATCATATTCCCTGAATATAAACTGATAAACTGAACAAAACATCTGAAGTAAACTGGGCTTCGGCACTTAGGGGGAAAGAAATTGTGGAGTACTCAGTAGTAGGGTTCTCGTAGTACTCATAGTGGTTCTTTGTTTATGTAGTGATGCACAGTGCTTATTGCAGATTAATGTTAGATGATACTTTTCACATATAACAGTGGAGTAGAATCTCCATAGTAGAGTCTACTGAGGCATAGTTGGCAGAATGTGGGCCTGTCATTCCATGCAGATGCTGTAATCGCATCTATTTCTGAGCGCGTCTGTGCGTCAGCTCTCATGTGAAGCCTCAGCCCTGAAATATCTGTTCTCTTTTAAATAGATTAATAAGTCATATTCTGTGAATTAAAGGTAAAATTAAAAACATTTCAGGACATAAATATACTGTATATGATTCTACTTACTGACAAGTACTGCCTGCAGTATCTCCTACTTGCCACCACAGTTATATCCTGGCCTTGCAGTTATCGCTGGCAATGTATTGGACAGTTATTACTGAAATTATGCAAGAAAAAAGGAAAGGAAATCAGGAGGAAATCATGAAGGGATCTCTCTGGCAGTTAAAAATACACAGCTGAAGTTTATCTTGACAAATATTTCAGAAATGTCTCTTAGAACTATGTTTATTTTAGTTAATGGTGTGTTCATTGTGACACTGTTCTCTGTGACTCCTTGAGGGAATTCTGTGAAGCGGGGGTGCTGCTTGTGTTGGAATCCCTTTACAGAAGCCCCCTGCCATCCAATCAGATGGTGTGTCCCAGGCACATGGTCAGGGCTACCCCAAAATAACCTGTGCCCAGCATGCTGACAAATGCTGCTTGTGTTGGTGATAGGTTTCCCAAGCTACTTGCAGCCATATTTCCCTTTAACTCAAAGGTTACCTCTGCCAGAATAAAAGGCATAAGCTTCTCCCATTTTCCTTTCAAGCCCAGGAAGACTGGACTCATTGTCCCTAACCTTTGTTGCACTTTGAGGACTACCAGTTCTGGACGTGTACTACCTGGTGTATCAGAAGGTAAAACACCTGCGATAATAGTTCACAGCTTTTTTTGTGTGCTGCCAGTCACTTGGGTTAAAACAACAGAGAAGTGCCATTGCTATACCAAACATGTATCCGATATGTTTGCTTGAAATATCCTTGATCAAGGAGCTAATATTAGCCCTATTGATGAAAGCTTACTGTGAATGCACTTGGACTAAGTTTATTCTGTAGAGATTTGAGGTCTGTAGCTGTTACCAGAAACTAATGCTTAATGGTGTTCTCCTTCAGGCTTGGATTCTTATGTAACTCATTCTGGGTGTACAAATTCATTTAAAAGGTAGATGAGGTGGATTTTTCTATTTCTTCATGTAAAGTGACTCTTCGTACTATATTTAGCTGTCGCTTGGGGCTTGCAGGCTGGGAGTGCAGGATTAATGTACACAACAGCTGCACCAGCAGGTCTGTTGGAAGGGTGACGCTGGCTTTCTTAATTGCGATGATTTGAGTGTCAGTAGCATCTGTGTGTCCTATCCCATGTCTGTATTCAATAACAACTGGTGGCCAATGATAAACGCTGCCTTTTAAAAATAAATATTTGAAGCAGGTTACTTTATTCAATATTATATGAAGTACTTAAAATGGAGGTATTTATATATATCTGCAGAAGTTTGTTTTCTACATGCCGGTGCCAGTTTCACAGTGTAAAAAAAATAGGTGGGGGTGTGAAATGATTTGAGAAGTTAATTGGCCATTGAAGCATATAAATGTAATAACTGAGGATTGATTTGAGGATTTTAAGGTGAATGTTCGCAGGTTGACAACAATTTAGTATTCTTCCATTTTACACTTTTTACCACAGCAATAGGAAAATATTAGTAATTGTGTTTGCCTTGCATATGATTTGATTACTATCAAGGAAACAATTTGTTCTATTTTTGCCAATATTAAGGGTGAACAAAATGATAATCTGATTAATTTTTAATCTTTAAGATTAAATGTTATTGAAAACAATGAAGGCCTTGCCAAGTTTTGACCCTTGGGTTTTTAACATTGCTCTTCATACACTCAAAACATTAAACTACTAAAACTCTTGGTACACTTAGCCCTGAGTGTTGCATTCCTTATAGATAGATTCCAGTGTCTTGCAAATGCCTTGCACTCTTGTTTTCCAAAAAATGAATAACTGCATGTATTAAGAAATCAAGATGGTGTGTTTTAATTTTCAACAGGATGCAAGAGAACAACTTGGAACCATCTAAGTCATTAGCTCAAATTTTAAGAGAGAGCTACTTGACGGACCCAAGAGCTGAACGAAGGCATGGTGAAATGGGGTCAGCGGATGCCTCTCCTCATCACCTGCATCATGGAACTCACCGTGGAAAACCAGAAGGTTCTGCTGGACAGGAGGACTTTACAGACCTCTCGGCCTTCTTAAGCAGTGAAGAACTGCACAAAAGCGTCAACCTGGCACGGCAAGCCATTGGCCAAGGCCCGCAGGAGGAGAAACATGGGGATGGTGCCCGTAACCCTTCACCTGAGAAAAGGAGGTTCCCACAGTCTAACCCACTGCCAGACAGGCAAACACTGCAGTCTGCTACCAAAGAAAACAGAACCAAGAATAACAGGAACCCAACAGAATCTCATTCAGATTTTCAGAGGCCAGTAAGAAACACCCCGTATGGACCTGAGACTCAGTCCAAGAAGGAATTCCTTAACAAGGCAGCTGACTTCATAGAAGAACTGTCTTCTCTTTTCAAAGCCAACAGTTCTAAAAGGATACGTCCGCGTTCTTGCAAAGCTCACAGAAGCAGATCTAATGTAAAGAATCCGTCAGACAGTGCTGTTTTTGCCTTCAATGCAGAAGACCGGGAAAGACCTGTCTCCGTTTCCCCTGATCAACTGATCACAGAAACAGGGGACCAGGAAGAGCTCACACCACCCACTGGTAACCAGCTGGACATACAAACAGCGAGTTGTTTGGAGGAGGAAGAGTGTGGACCAGAGGAGGAAGAGTGTGGACTGGTGGAGAGTGAAGAGACTGAGCTCTGTGATGGTGGAGAGGTAGAGGAACATGAAGAGGAAGACTTGCATATACCTGCAGTGGAGCATTCGGATGAGCCTATTCCAGATCCTCCAAGGTTCATTCAAAAGCTTAAAAGTAGAGAGGTACCAGAGGGTAGCAAAGTTCAGCTGGACTGCATTGTAAGAGGATTTCCTGTCCCTGAAGTTAGGTAAGATGAAACAGAATGCACTAATACAGTTTTTAGTTTTTAATTTTCAAAGATTGCTGCTGCACGTACTTTCATTTATTTCCCTTTACTGTTTTTTCATGTAGAACAGCGGGTGATAAAAGAGCTGAAGTAATTACATAAGCATTGCTTTAAAAATAACAGAAGTTCCTCAATAATATTGCACAAATCAACATTGAAATGAAATAGCATTTGCATAAATAGGTCTTATGAATCACTAAAACATAATATAACATTCATTTTTGTAGTTTCACTTCATCCAACACTTATAATGGTGACAACTGGGAAAATGTCCACAGCTGGATTTGTGTGAAAACAAATGTACCCAGCTCAATGGGTACTCAGGAGGACCCATGCTGCTAACAGCGTTTATTGCCCTGTTTTGCCCCATGTGCTATTTGTGATTATTAGGCCAACCTATTAGCCTACTCCTGTGATTTTAATCCCATACAAATGAGCTATGTCTGTAATGTTTACAGATCAGGAGAGTAAAACCTTCAGGCCGAATTATCTACTGTTCTCGAGTCAAACTCAGAGGTCTTTGGATCATACTAATCTTGAATGATCAATTTCTCCCTGTCGGGAATATGGAGGCTATTGTGGGGACTCTGCCATAAAGATAAAGATAAAGAAACATTGTCACTCATCCACCCCAGCATGGACACCAATTTACATAAGGAAAAAATCTAAATGCTCGCAAATAGGCTGACATGCGTATATGAATCTCCATTAGACATTAATGGGAATGTTGGGTGCAAAAAGCATACATTTATATTCTCTATAGAGAATGAGAAAGTCACATCCCTGCTGTCTATATGATTTCACCGAAAGCTTTTATTAGCCATTGCTTGGTCACCCATCCCCCAGTCTAACCGACCAGCTTCAGTTGTGTACAGCTTTACCAAAAACAAAAGAAACATCTCAGTGATTTGTTTAAAAAAAGCAGTGATTCTTTTATCATGTTTAAAGGCTCCACTGCAAATACCCACAAAAATAAATACGACTGAATGAGCAAAAATGACTTTACATGATGGCCTGGGGTAAAACTGGTCGTGTATAATGTGATCCTGTAATATGATCTGCTCTTAATGTTGTATTGCTTTGCCTATAAACCTCTAAGAGACAAACTTGATGTTGCCCCTTAGATATTGTGCAGGTCAGTGCCATAGTTATTTATGGTTATTTATGAGCTTTTTAAAAAAATATCTATTGTGACCATCAAAGGATTACACTTTTTTTTTTTTTTTTTTTTAAATACCTCCTTCTCCCACAGAAAGTGTTAAAAGCTCTTAAATTGAACATGAGTATAAGTGTTTTTCTTATGGCAGCCATCTTGATTCAGGGTCACTTTAGATTGTATATGGCAGAGTTTGATGTTTTTCAGGATTTCCCACAGGAATATCTACAATATCTATCTTCAGTCCCAAATATTAACATCTGTCCCCTCTGACTTCACTAAAAGAATGAAAGCATTATTTTACAGAAATAAAACATGTGGGTTAATCCATTTAGATACAGAGATACCAGGGCAACTTTGGTGTGTTTCTGAGAGGCACAAAGGGGAAGTCTCATATCTGACACATGAAAAGACAAGCCAGGGCAGCTGAAGCTCCAAATGCTGGCAGCAAGAGTGTGATGTCAGGAACATTGGATCCGGATGTCAGTGATGGGACCTGCATGTGCGCGAAACAGCAAGTGAATACAGACTATAGGATGCTCATTTACCGCTTCAATGACAGTCAAATAGAAGACCGTTTAGCAGCAGCTAACTCTCTAGGAAAAAGGAGTTAATCAACCTCACCAGCTGACCAGCTGCTTTGGCTTCAGGGCAGGCTGTGCATTCTTGCTAGACAGACAAGTACTTAACACCAAAGGTCACAGTGAAAGATGGAGCACTTAAAGACAGAGAGCCCACTACAATGTAAGCCACTGTTCATTATCCATCGGCAGGATATGGGTCTCATTATGAGGAAGGAATAATATTGCACTATCGAATACATTAAGTTCATCACAGTTGACAAAAAGTCTAAGATATTTGGTAAGTAAACTTTATTGCCTGAATGGTTACTGGTTACTGTTGCTTACTTGTAATATTGTGTCATGTTTGATTACATTTGTTCCTGATTGGCTCTAAGGCTAATTTGATTTGTATTACTGATTTTATTGTTGCTTCTTGTAAAGAAGTAATGGGATACAGAATTATTGTTAAACTGTATGTAACGTTAGAACTTGGATTCTGTCAGATTGAAATATCTGCAAATGGTGGTGTTGTGTAGTATCTGTTTTCACAGTTGGGTGTCGCATGAAGTTGAGTTAAAGATATTTTGTGCTGTCAGATTATGATGAATTGAACTGGCTGGAGCATGCGGATATCTCTTTGCACACAAACAAATACCTGTTTGTGGTCAGTACAGAAGTGTTCAAAGGTTTCCAAAGGTGATTTTCTTGTTAGGCCTGATTGCTGGTAGTGAAACCTTATTCATTCATCCCACTTGTTTTACCCATGTCTGAGCATTTTACAGTGTGTCCAGTTTCTTATTTGTTTTGATCAAGGCATTTTTGTATCAGTGTTTGTACTTTGGCTTTGTGTAGGCCTCTGTAGAGCATCTTATTTTAGGAAAAATAAGGACAGCTGCAGCTGCAGGATCGGGATCGGGAAGAGATTTTGTACTGCTCATGCTTTCAAATTAGACTCTTACTCATGAGGAATGTAACTCAATACCTGACTATATATTGGCACAGTGATCCTGGAATTTGCTCTACACTGAGTCAAGTATCAGAAACAGAGACTCACACTCTGTGACATAGAGATGCATCCCAACATTTGCATTTGCTGAAATTTTGCCGTTTATAATTTTTGAAAAACCTTGAAAATGTATCTCTTCCTGGACTCTTTGATGAATCGCAAAAACATGGAATATAGCATCTACAAGTATCTTATATAACTTTTAAAAAGAAAGTTTCTACAGGTAAAACCATGCCCACACCAATGAATTTGCATTTGGGCCTGTTTTTTTTTGTTTGTTTGTTTTTTTAACAAAAAAAATGAATAAATCCTGATCAGATAGAGATCAAATGATGAAGCTTGGTGTGTATATTGACAACTCTGTCCTGAAGATTTGGTTCAGTTCAACAACAAGGTGGCACTAAACTGCCCAAAATCTTTTAAAAAGTGAAAAACTTCACTATGGTAGACACTTGAATCTTGCTACTGTAGCTATTGTCTACCCACCTCATTCTGCATGTACATGTATTGGGCGGCTGCCATCTTGAATTGGCTGCCATTTCTTGATTGAATTTTCCACTGTTCTCTGCAGTGGAGCATTTTCCACCACGGCATAGCATGATGTTATGGGTTGATACTGTCACTCTAGAGCATTTTCTTATTCATAAATGAGTTATGCCTGTAATTACCATTATTGGAGGCCGAGCAGCAAAGCACAGTGTGCTTCTATCTTTTCTTATTATTCATCATCATCATCATCATCATCATCTTTTTCTTCTGGCTAGGGTGTCTTTGGCAGCCCATTGAACCGTATGGTAAAAAGTTAAAAAAATTGGCATACTTATTGGGGACAATCCCATGAATCTTTTCATCAAGATTCATGTCTCCACGTGTAGCACTCTAGCACTGCTGATGGGTCAAAGTAGGAGGTACATTTATGCACGTAGGTTTTCAAATTTTATAAAATGAAGTACTGTTGGATTCCTTGGATCAAGCTGAGTTCAATGCATCTATTGATGTCAATTACTAGATTGCATTTTCCACCATATTGGATTTTCTCAAAAAGTTAACAAAAAACATTCACAGGCCACAAATTTTGTCCAATATTCACCAAGTTTGGGACAGATGATGTTCAGACCAAGCCTCCGAAAAGTTACCATGTCGATTTTTGAGTTTCTAAATTGTTCAGTACAGCCACTCAAAATCTGCAGCGAAACCGGCAAACAGGAAGGGAGGGCAGCGCTTTGATGTGTTGATACCAAACTTGGTATTTGGACTCAGGACTCCTTCCTGAGAATGTGGAAAAATGTTGGTGTCATGGTGACCCTGGACTGCTTGACCGCCTTCAGCCCTGCTTACATGTTTAATTGTTCTTGTTTTTGAAGTACCATGACACGCTATTGATCTTTTGCGTGTGTGTGCTGAAAGCGATTAAAAAAAGGACAGTGCAATGCAGAAAATATTATGAAGTACTGAAGAATGTGAAAATAAGCTGCTTCTTCTTCTTTCTTTTTGTACACTGGCATTGACAGCAGCCTTTGCCTTTCAGAGACATGTAAAAAATTACAAGAGTTAGCTTACACATGGAATTTGCCATTAGGCTTATTGCTGCAATTTAAGTTTTACAAAGCAGTTTCCTATCAGTTTGATTGGGCTCATCATGATGAAGCATTGCAATTGTACTGTAGCTGTCGATGTTCAAGCTTACCTAACTGTCATCTAATTTTATAAGTACCTGTTGTAATCATTCATGATTACAGGATGACCACTATGAGACATTTTGTCCTGTGAAAAGCAGCTGCAATTGTGACACAGGCCAACAGCACCATATCATGGTAAATGGTAAATGGTTGGCATTTATATAGCGCCTTTATCCACAGCACTGTACAATTGATGCTTTCTCATTCACCCATTCATACACACACTCACACACCAACGGCGACTGGCTGCCATGCAAGGCACCGACCAGCTCGTCAGGAGCATTTGGGGGTTCGGTGTCTTGCTCAGGGACACTTTGACACAGCCCAGGCGGGGATCGAACCGGCAACCCTCCGACTACCAGACAACTGCTCTTACGGCCTGAGCCATGTCTCCCCATTTTGCTGGGAAGAGGCCATGGCTAAGATCAGCTGAAATATATATTTGGAAGTAATTTAACAGCATATTGTGTACGTGTTTTACATTTTTTAAGAACTTCAGTTGGTCATTGAATGGAAGTGACCATTGTTAAAAGCATATAGTGCTTTGAAACCTTCTTGTTTAGTAACCTACTCCCAGGTAGAAGTGCTAGTGATTGACCTGTCAAATATTGTGACTGGAGAAAGATACTCAGTTTCTTTGTATTTGTATTTATTTATTTTCCCGCTTTCTTTGGGGTTATGGTGGTGATCACATCTTAAAAGGTAATTTTCAGTTTATTTTTGGTTATTCTGTTCAGTTTTATGCAACAGACTATGTACAGTGGGCTCCAGAGATAATGGCACCCCTATCTGGCAATACTTTATAAAAAAAAAAAATAGAGTTAAATAAACTAAAAATGCCAAATGTGCTTCATGGAACCAAGCTTATAAATAAGTATTTTTGTGCATTGCCTGTCAGTGGTGCTAATAGTCCACAGTGTCATTGGCCTGCCAAAAACATTTTGCACTATTATTCTTATTTTAGTTTTTTTATTTGTAGTTGCCAGTGGTCATTTCCAGCATATTTGACATGATTGAAAAGTTGGCAATGTTACCTCCAGTTCCCTCAGGATATTTAAAAATGATTATATTGAATAAAAAGTTAATTTCTGGGACCCCCTGACTTGCTCAGGAGGTAAATGCTCTCAGTCCAGGCTCTCAGTCCAGGCTCAACCCTGCAGTGTTGCTCAGTCAGTAAATGCAAAAGGCATTGGGGCATAATTGGCTTTATCCCAAAGGAAATGAAGACCGTTCCATTAGCTGTGCATGGGGTACACACAGGATACCAGTTATCATCAGCGAGGCAGAAGAATCTCCTCCAATTAGCACTAGGTCATTACTATTTACTATGGCAGTAGAGTGTATCTGCAGAGTATGTTACATTGGAATTCATTTTGCTATTCAAAATTTGAGAGGATTAAGGAAAAAAGGTAATTTTATAAAAGTGAATCCAATACAGTGAATCCCATGCTCAGATTATTGCCATTGGGAGGGGTTGTCTTGCCTTCCCGGGCTCTGTATGGATGTCGTGGAGAATAATAATAAGAAATATTAATCTACAGAAAGATGAATCAATGTACATTGCACACCCATCCAAAGGAAGTTGAAGAACTTTCCAAAAATGAACATTTTGTTAGCCCTCAATCCAAGTCCTTATCCATGGAGCAGCCTATAATATCTGAAACTCCTGGCACCAAGGGCCACTGAAGGACAAGGCTAAGTGGTGAGAAACTGGTTTGATATTTAATCTCTCGCTTAAAAATGGTCATGCTATTTAATATATGTACATAGTAGTAGTTTTTCGATATCAATTCAAGTGGGAGTGTGTGATATGACCAGTTAGAAGGTTTTCACAAAAATAGTGTATCTATGTAGAGTAAAAATGGAATTAGCCTTGTGACCCATAGTTAGTTTCTATAAAAATACATGACAGGGCTTTTTCCTCTGACACCATGGCCGCCATGACAGGGTCCAGCAAGCTGTTCCTGTCTCTCAGTGCAGCTACTATAGCGATAGCGTGTGTTACCATGGCGACTGTGAATGGCACAGTCAGCTGGCAGAAGGGGAGGAGCCTATGTGTGAAGAACAGGGTTAAAGTGAACTCTAGTGGGTTATTAACAGCTGGGTCTTAGGAGGAAATCTAGTCACAGGGGGTTGGTCAGGAATTACAGTTGCAGCCATGACCTGTTCACAAGTGCAATATGACATGTATATAAAATACATATTCAAGATGTAAATATACAGCTGTATTTAGCTGTATATACTGCAATAGCTTTTTATGATTGAACATATCATTGTAAAATGTAATGCATATTTAATAAATACAATGTCATTTAAAACCCAAACTTGTTTTAATTATTACATTGTTTTGCAATTAACTGGCAAATGCTCCAACAAAGCAATCGATTTTGAACAATGAATGTCCTTCTTCATATTTTTAAAGCAATTGTATGGCATTTTTTCCTTTTCATTTTTGAATGACATTGTGAGTTTCATCAATGCAGGTTCCTCCATAACTGTGGAACAGTCATGCACATGTTCTCCTCTGACATGCATACTCACAGAAGACTGTGAGTCATGTCACTCTGCTGGAACCTTCCGTGTTATCAGTACTTATAAGTTTCTTTACAGGATAGACCTGCTTGTCTACGGCAGAACTGGCCATGTTCCGTTTCCCTTGCAGGTGGTTTTGTGAGGGGAAGGAACTAGAGAACTGTCCTGATATTCAGATTCTCAGCGTTGGAGAGCAGCACACACTCATCATTGCAGAGGCTTTTGAAGAAGACACCGGCCGCTACTCCTGCTTTGCCTCCAACTTTTACGGCACAGACTCCACCTCTGCAGAAATCTACATTGAAGGTACATGACCCCTGTCCCCAAACAGGGGAGCAATTACACTTGATTTGAGGTTTCAGTATTAAAATGACCCTGTTCATTTTCAGTCTAATGCAAAACAGGAGTTCTAAGGCTGGAGATATTTTAAATTAAAGATAATTGTCTCAGGATTTCAAATTTCCAACAAAGCATCTGATTGCCCTAAGAATAAGTTATGAACTGGGTATTATTCAATTTTACCTGATAAAAATAATATTACTTCAGGATTGTGAATTGTGAAACCTACAGCTTGCAAACGATCCATTGCTGACTCTGGGATTACTTATATTAAATATCTGCCAGAGCTCATTATACAGTGTTGTTGGACAGAAGAGTTATTTCAGTGACACTGCTGAAATTACATTGCATTTAAATAAAAATAAGTATTGTTGAAAGAAATACAATCAAGAAATAAATTGTGTTTGCATGAAATTTGTCATGTTTGGTAAGAGATGTGTTTCACAAATATACAAGACCAGCACTTCAGATACCTCAGACCTCATACCAATCCCTCAGGCTATGCACACAGTCTTTATTTAATGTATGTTTGCAGAGCACACTTTAGTTCAATACAAATCAATTTTTTATTACAATATTCATGTTGTTCAAATATATTCACTTAAGGCATGAATAATCCATCCAAGTTAAGACAACAATACATTACACTTGAGTGTTCATCCCATGAAAGCAGGTGCATTTTGTTTGGACTGGGGAAGGTTCACCAGCTGGTGTGCCTGTGGCCACACACATACACAATACCTCATCATATATGCAGAAACAGGCTTGGAGAACACGGAAACAGGAACATGGTTACACTCTTCAGTAAGAACTGTATAGACTTAATTTTTCTAATGTTTGCTGATTCATTTCTTTAAACTGTGATTTTATAGTATCATGAAGTATTAGTATCAGTAAGTAATTAAAGTTTCCCACATCAAATGTGTGCATGGGCAAACCAGTATAAACCTAGAAGTAAGTATGGAATATTTTAATTAATAGTTCAATGTACTGTTGTGATGTTGTAATGTTGTGTGACTTGTTCAATTGCTTATTGTTCATTTTAATAGATAAAATTATATTAATGAAACATGTATGCATGTATTATATATTTTTCCTGGCTCTCTATGCATGTTATTGCCCAGGGAAACAGGATAATACATGCTAATATTAGATGCAGTATGATATAATATAGATTACTTTGTAATTTAAGGTTATACGTGGTTAAAATGTTTTTCATCTCTGAAATGAAATCTCTTGGTTGAAACTACTTATCCTGCTGAAAGCTGCTCACTAATTAGTTCATTTACAAAAAGAAAAGATTCGCTTGAATTTAAATGTATTAAACTTTCATGAAAAGTGAGGCATTTGTTTAGCTGACATTTAAAATTGAAAGCTCTTGTGCAAGGTATTCCTGGATTAAGGCTCTGCACATTCATAGCCTTCTGTTCTTTTGACCCATTGACTGTAACTCGGGCAGTCTAGGAAACTTGATACCACCGGAAAGCTCAATAACACTGGCCGCCCAGCGCTGCTACTTTCATAAGGTGTGCTCATAGATGTTAACTTTTACCTTTTACATATCCCTTGTGGAGGTTAATTCCCAGGAGCTGTCATGGTTTTTTTTTTGCTTTTTTGTAAATAGAATAATAATCTCAGGTTGATAAATTAATTCGATTTGTGCTTCCATTTTTTCCTGCTGTGAACGTGAAGAGTGGAAGATGGTCCCTTGGTGGAAAGTGGAATTCCTGTTGGTGCTCTTTTACTCATTGGTTTTGATGGAGACATGGGGCGATATTCCCCTTGGTGTCATTTTGGGAGGTTTACAGCTGTCGTGCAAAGCTTTTCTAAAAGGGCAACAAATGTGTCTGTTTCAGAATAGCAGCGTGAGTGGTGTTGCGGTTTGGGAGGATCTGTGAAAGCAAGCAGCCCAGTGTCTTTCAGGAAGCATTAGGCCTACTTTTTTACTGTTGTTGCTTTTCAAGTTTTGATGTTGTTTTGCATGTGTCCACAGCGATGCACTATAATATTCTCATTATATTAGTTTCAACTGATAATTGCTTAAAACAGACTGCTCCTGTAATTAAAGCTAATAATGCCTATCAGTTATCTGAATGTCTTTTATTCATAAATGTTTAATCACTATCACCAAAATGTTTTTTCACAATGAATTTTTTATAAAGCAAGCCGTCTTCACATTCAAATAGTGTGGGGTTTACCATAAATCCACCAATGCAAAGCAAAGTTGGTCTGTAACTTTGACTGACAATATCGTAGAACCAATCAGAGTGTTCCATTGAAAAATTGATCCTCATAGCTTTCCGTTGACACTCTATAACAATACACTTTATTTATAAACCACCTTTCACACATGAAAATGCAGCGCAAAGTGCTGTATAATATAACAAAAAAGAAATAGTAAATAAAATGTAATGTTAAAATACATAAATAGAATAGAATAAACATGAATAATAATTTAAATATATATATATATATATATATATATATATATATATATATATATATATATATATACAGTACTGTGCAGAAGTCTTAGGCACCCTAGACTTTATTATATATATGTTTATTTTTTTGTGTGTGTTAGTATAAAATAACACATTTCCAAATATTCATTTTCCATAAGATTTAATTTAATAGAGACATATTTGTATTTAATTTAAAAAAGTAACATATTACTGTAAGTAATTGACTACTTTTTACATAAAAACTTGATCAAGGCTGTCTGAGATCAGAAGCAAGGAGCCAACCAAAGTCTGCAGAAGAACTGTGGCAAGTTCTCCAACATGCTTGGAACAACCTCCCTGCTGATTGTCATATAGAACTGCAGGACAACGTTGGCTATCTCAGAAAAGTGATGCAATTTTAACACCGAATATTGATTTGATTCAGTTTTTAACTATTCTGCCAAATTACTAAAATGTAATGTAAAATGTATAGTATGTTTATTTAGGACCTTTCATTGAATTATTTTTGAAAGAATCTTATCTGTACAGAATGTTATGCAGGTGCCTAAGACTTTTGCACAGTACTGTGTATGTATGTATGTGTATATATATATATATATATATATATATATATATATATATATATATATATATATTAATAACAGAATAAATAAAGCCATGGGTACATATAACAATACATATAGAACTTTCAATTAAAAGCCAAGGTGAACAGGTATGTTGTAAGATGCATTTTAAAAATGCCAAATTAATATTTTAGTGTTCCAGTTGTGGTGCATAAAAACAGATGGCAGTTTCTCCACCCTTTTTGCGCTTTACCCTTGGGACTTTGAGAAGACTAGCAGTGGAGGGTCTTAGAGCTCTAGTTGGGACATTCAAAGATATAAGATCAGAAATGTAAGTTGGTGCTAAGCCATTGCGTGTTTTATAAACAAGTAAAATAACCTTAAAAGCTATTCTATTCAAACAAAACAGGAGTAATGTGGTCAGTAATGTGGTCTATTTTCTTGATTTTAGTTTGAATTCTGGCTATTCATTTTGAGTAATTTTCTCACTTTAGCTACAGTCCCCTCCAAAAGTATTGGAACTGCAAGGCCCATTCCTTTGTTTTTGCAATAGCACTTTTGGCATCAGGCCACCCAATTTTTATGTGAGCAAAGGTATTGGAACAGAAAGTATTTAAGTAAATGAAAGTTAATGACACTTAATATTTGCTAGTATATCCCTTTCTTGCAATAACTGCATCAAGCCTGTGACCCATTGACATTACCAAACTTGCATTCTTTTGTGATGCTTTTCCAGGCTTTTACTGCAGCCTCTTCCAGTTGTTGTTTGTTTTCGGGGGGTTATCCCTTCAATCTCTTCTTCAGGAGATGAAATGCATGCTCAATTGGGTTTAGGTCTGGTGATTGACTTGGCCAGTCCTTCCACTTTTTCTCCCTAATGAAGTCCTTTGTTGTGTTGGCAGTGTGTTTTGGGTCATTGTCTTGCTGTATGAGCAATTAGTCCAACTAGTTTGGACTCATTTCTTGGTCTATATGATTTTGTAGACTTCAATAAAGATTAGTGAGCAAGCTCAAGCCATGACACTCCATCGTGCTGCAAAGATGAGCTTGTATGTTTTGGATCGTGAGCAGATCCCTTCTTTCTCCACACTTCGACCTTTCAATCACTTTGGTAGAGGTTATTCATGGTCTCATCAGTCCATAAAACTTTGTTCCAGAACTTTTGTGGCTCGTCTCTGTACTTCTTTGCATATTGAAATCTCGCCTTCCGTTTCTACTGATAAGTGGTTTGTATCTTGTGGTATAGCCTCTATATTGCTGCTCTGTATGTCTTTTTTGAATGGTTGATTGAGATACCTTCACCACTGCCCTTTGGAGATTGTCACTGACTGATGTTTTGGTGTTTTTCTTCACAGCTCTCATAATGTCTCTGTCATCAACTGCTGTTGTTTTCCTTGGTCGACCTGTTTGATGTCTGTTGCTCAGTATGCCAGCGGTGTCCTTCTTTTTCAGGACATTCCAAATTGATGTACAAGCTATCCCCAATGCTTGTGCTATGGTTCCGATTTCCTCCTCTTTTTTAAGCTTCAAAATGGCTTGCTTTTCTCCAAAAGACAGCACTCTGGTCTTCATGTTAGTTTATCTTTTCTAACACAAATGCAGTCTTCACCGGCAAAACCCAAGGCTAGAACCAAGAGTAGGCATTCAGAACTATTTATTGTTTAACCAATCAGGACACATCTGGGCAACAAGAAATGCCTGCCAGTCACATGTTCTAATACTTTTGCTCACCTAGAAATTGGGTGGTCTGATACAAAAGGTGATGTGTTCAACAAATCTAGATAAAAATACCAAACTCAATTGTCTTCAGTGTATAACAAAACAAAGGAATTGACCTTGCCGTTCCAATACTTTTTGAGCGGACTGTCTATTTCTTAAGTGGAAGAAAGCAGTCTTGGTCACTATGTACTCTAATTATGGTTCTAAGCCAATCAGAGCTGGAGATCAAGAATCTGGGCCTCTGTCAAGAAATTAGTTTTGTTATTGTATATAGTTTAATACTTGGAACAGTTTTGTTTTCCATTTTCTGTCTACTTATGATTATATAAATATTTTACGTTCTCTGTTTTGTGAGATATTGTTTTGGTTGTTTTCTCATACCAAGTTCTTGGAGTGACAGAAATATGAATAAAAAGCCTTGGAACAGACTTTGGGTTGGCTGTGTGTTATTAAATGCAAGAAATTCACTAAAGTATTATTATTTTATTTTTATTTTTTTTGCAGTTCACACGCAGATAATAATAATACAATCAAACAACTGGTTTGTTTCTTGTCACTAAGCCTGTTCTGAAAAAATGAGCCATGGCTTGATAGTTATTACTTTAAAAAAACTAAGAGGACGGAAAATTGGCCAAAGTATGCTTGGGTCTCTGAGGGTTAACATCCTCTTTCACTGCGCAGACCGCACAAAGCTCCAGTACAGGAAGAGGCTATAACCTACTGAGCACCCAATGCTACACCAAAGAGTTAGCACCCAGAGAGAAAAATATTACCCTGGTGTCCCCAGTTGCAGTCTCCTGCTCTTGGTTCTTAGTTAGCAGTGCTCAGGCTTCTATTTTCCTGATGAAATGATGTCTTAAAATCCAGAAATGATGTTGATATAAACGTCAAATCTCTAAATGCATTCTTTTGTGGCTACCAACCTGTCATCTATATCATCCAAAATGCAAATTATCTTCCACAGGTGCTTCCTCTTCTGATTCAGATGGAGAGCAACATTTTGTTGGTGTAACACAGTGAGTACATTGTTACGTACACAAACAAATAACATAATAAATGATACTATTTTTTTAAATTAGAAAATTTCTGCTGTTGTGCTTCTAGCATAGGTAAAGACAATCTTACATCTTTCTGTTCTTATTTTGTTTTTTGTCTATTCAAACCAAGGGTGCCAAGGAAGACTTCTGCATCTTTACCTATTTCACCACCATCAACCAGTGTGGAAAATTCTGCATCCCCCCAGCCACCTGTCTGCCCACCAGTTATACAGTATCCTGCACAGGAAGTGTCCACTTTACTATCTGCACAGGAAGTGTCCACTCCACTACCTGCACAAGTGTCCACTCCTGTTTCTGCACAGGTGGTATCTACTGCACTGCCTGTACAAGTATCTCCTCTGTTATCTGCACCTGTGCCCACTGCAGAGGAGGTGTCCACTCCAGTGCATGTGCAGGTATCTACACCCCTCCCTGCATCGGTAACCACTCTGCTACCTGCACAGGAAGTGCCCCCTCAATCACCTGTGCAGGTATCCTCTTTGCTACCTGCACAGGAAGTGCCCCCTCAATCACCTGTACAGGTGTCATCCACTCTTCTACCTGTACAGGAGACAGCCACCCTATCACCTGTGCAGGTGTCTACGCAACCTGAACAGGAGGTTTCCACCCTGTCGCCTGCACCGGTATCTCCTCCTCTACCTGCACAGGTGTCCCCTCCTCTACCTGCTCGGGTGTCCGCTCCTCTACCTGCACAAGTGGGCCCGCCAATACCTGTACAAGTGTTCACTCCTCCACCTGCACTGGTTACCACACCAATACCTGTACAAGTGTCCTCTCCTCTACCTGCACAAGTCTCCACTCCAATACCTGTACAAGTGTTCACTCCTCCACCTGCACTGGTTACCACACCAATACCTGTACAAGTGTCCTCTCCTCTACCTGCACAAGTCTCCACTCCAATACCTGTACAAGTGTTCACTCCTCCACCTGCACTGGTTACCACACCAATACCTGTACAAGTGTCCACTCCTCTACCTGCACTGGTTACCACACCAATACCTGTACAAGTGTCCACTCCTCTACCTGCACTGGTTACCACACCAATACCTGTACAAGTGTTCACTCCTCCACCTGCAGAAGAAGTGTCCACTCAACTGCCCATACATTTGATTACCCCACAAAGACCATATCTGGAGGTAACACACTCAGCTTACTTTGCAAATAATGCTCTTTGAATGAGAATGCTAAGTTTTATTCATGTTTCCTTACCCACTAATTTCATTTCTTATTGTTTTATCAATATTCTACAGAGTGAAAACTGCAGTAGCTATCCACAAGGTTTAGATGGAAGACCAATAATGGCCGCCCCTGTTTTTACGAAGGTAAACCTTTAAACTTTTTCAATGCTTGTCTTAATATTACATAGCATTCTTTTCTGTTAACAGGCCATTACATTCCATTACTTTCACTGATGAATAATGTTCCATTGATGTAGATGAACCATGGGTGTTGTGGAAAGCTGAGAAAAATAACGGGTAATGCTACTTCTGCTGTTCAGAATCTTCAGAACGTTTCGGCCTCGGAGGGCCAGCTGGTAGTGCTTGAATCCCGGGTAAAAGGGGTTCCCTCACCCCGAGTGGACTGGTACAGGGAAGGGACACTGATAGATGACTCTCCTGACTTCCGAATTCTCCAAAAAAGTAAGCCATTCATTTATTTTACTATGTTTACTGCATACATACCATATCACATTAATCCATTTAATAATAATACTACTACTACTAATAATAATAATAATAATAATAATAATAATCATTTGTGCAATGTAATTCTGTTATGTTCTTACTATGAGTGATATTTGTTTTTTCAGAGCCCCGGTCCATGGCAGAATCAGGTAAATGCAGTTCATGGGCTTTCAATATTTTGGGGTATTTTATATGCACAAAAAGACACATTGTTTCTTGTACATTAAATAATTCTTCCAAATTTTATGTGGAATTACTGTGACATTTTATCATTGCAAAATATTTTGCTTCCTTTTGAAATGTTCTGTTGAATAAATGATGGTCTTTGGCAGCTAGTTTAACACAAAAAAACAATGTGAATCATTTTCAAACTAAAGTCTTCTAGAAATCGTGTCTTGCACTTTCAAAAATTGAGTCGGCTGCCAAGATCATGTTTGGCATAGTAGCTAACTTGCAGCTTGTGCTTCAGAGCCATTCGTCTCTTTGACACAGAGCTTATGTTAATACGATTACACAGAGCAAGAAGGAAAGATTCTTCTCATAAACTTCTACCATATAAGGGAATGAGACATCTTCCCATTGCGAGCAGCCTGACACTTATCCAATGTTTTTATGCAGGCTATTTTTAGCATCTGAAACATCTGATTGCTTGGACCGGCCAAAAAATACTTAGTTTCCCATTTACTAGGATATGGAGTTAAAAGATAAATATTCCTTCTGAAATATGAATGCATTCACATAAATATTTTACTTCAATTTGATTAAAAGTATCATTATCTACAAGGTAGGCAGCTTTAGGGTTAAACTACAGACCACGGTTAGCCTTTTTCAGGGAGGCAATGCCAAATCTCTGCTGTTCATTTTGTAATTTCAATGATGTCAGAATCAATTAGGATAAAGGGGGCAATACTGACCTGGTGTAGCATTTGACTTAATTCAAGAATAATTCGCTATTTTGGCTGTATGAAAATTATATTATGTATAATTATGATTATATGACAATTAAATATTTTTTGTTTTTCCTTGTTTTATTTATAGAGGAAATATGCACTTTGGTGATTGCTGAAGTCTTCCCAGAAGACTCTGGAACATTCACCTGCACAGCAGTCAACAAATATGGGACTGTGTCCAGCATTGCACTGCTGAAAGTGAAAGGTAGAGCTTTTAGAGAATAATATGAAATGCATGAAGTACTGCAAAGTGCACATTCCACTTAGTAAGTTATAGTGGCATTTTATTTTTGACACATTTTCAAAAGAAGAACATTAATCTTAATTTCTGGAAAAAAAAAACATGTAAGTACATGTAACCTGTACTATTTGAAATAACAGTAGTAGCTACTGATGCCTATTAGCATCCCAGCCTTTGGTTGTGTCATCTATAAGTTACATTAAAGTATCTAGAGTATTTTGGAACTGAAATGCACTTGTATTACTTTTCACCTAACCAGCTAAGGAGAGTCACAGTATTAACACCAAAGCAGCAAGCAAGGGAACTGCAGAGTTTGCCAGGCACAAAGCACCGGAGCCCATCTCTGCAGTCCTTACTAGGCCCTGTCTGAAGCCGCCGGAGGAAGCAGCGTCTGCCTCTCGCACGTTCCCGGCCCAGCCACTCAGCTCCGTGTTAAAGCCTCGGACAGCCCCCGCCGTCTCCAGCGCCCTCCCCCCTGATCCCCTCTATCCCAAGCTGCAGGGGTCAGAGGTCAGCAACGCCGAGCCCTGCCCCCGCCGAGCGCTGCCCCGCGACCCTCCCCCCTCCATTCTTAAGCCCAAGCTGGAGGGCTTTGGCGTGGCCTCAGACCCCCCCGTCCCTCCGGGGGCCCTGCCCAACCACGCCGAGCCCCGGCCCGACCCGCCCGCGTCCTGTCTCAAGCCCAAACTGGAGGGGGTCCTGGTGAACCACAGCGAGCCGCGGTCCAGCTCGCGGGTCGGCCTCCGTGTGCATTTCAGACTGCCGGAGGAGGAGGAGGAGGAATCCGAGGACGGAGAGACACAGGAAGCACTGCACAAAGCGCTGCCTCCACCTGTTCTGGCCAAACCCAAGCTGTGAGTATACTCTGTGTTTTCGGTTATGATCTAATACATAACACATGACACACTATGTCATAGTTTAATTTTAATAATAATTTGAATTTCATTTGTATTAGTTGCTTCATTCTTAAATTATAATGTATTTTGTGGGTTTGTCAGATTCATAATATTATAATATATAATCAGAACTAATATTTTTAGTAGGTACATGCAACCTGCTAAATGGTTTTTTTTAGTAACGCATGGACAGTCATCCCACAGAATGTATAGTAGATGAATAAAGATGGACTGAATCCAATCACTGCCACTGAATAAACATGTCAGAGAAGCTGCACATTTTAATTGATGTTACTGGTCCCGTATATGACAGATAAGCTGGCTTTATATTGGGTATAATAGTACACTATTATTTTCCAATAAAATAATGAATTCCAAATGAATTTCCATGCATCCCATCCAAATATCTAGTATGAGAAGCATGTCTATTCTCTGGATTGGTTTAATTTTTAACTGAGATCTGTTAACAGTGGAGTGTTTATGGTCGTTCGTCATTTCTGCCCAGTAAGTGCAGATAGGGGGCAGTCATCCCCTGATGTGGATGCTGTGCTGTGGGAGGTTCTGTCTGCCAGGTTCTATGATACTTATATTTCCTGTGATGTTTCATATCTAGTCATTTTGTAGTTACAGTTCATACACAATATAGTTATTTTTTCTTATTATTGTAGGCTTTAAAGGGTTATTAGTGAGCAGAACTGTAATTTTGAAATTTTGATTGATTGGCAGAAAGCTTTCTTGCCAGAATTACTTGTAGGTGCTTTTTTCATCTCATAACAGTCAATATCTATATCAATCAGCCTGTTGCTGTTCTTATCATGGCTGGCCACAGAACCTTTACTATGAATAGCGAGAACATATAAACATTTGCTGAACAGAACCTGAAGCTGGAGTTAGATATCAGAGAGGAATTATGTCCACAAATTCTGTTCTTAGGTTTGCGGGGCTAAAGGACTCTTAAACTGGTGCAGGCTTTACTTTGAAAGGTTTTTGTGTAGCTAGTCTGTGTGGGTGTGTCACTTTCAGCCAGGGATATGCCTGTATTCTTAACACACACTGAAGAGCAGTTTGGTTTTCACTTGGCTCTCCCTGCAAGACGCAACTTGAATCGATTTGGATTCAACACGGTCGGTTGAATGACTTTATGTAAGTGCATAATGGGCTTTAATGGGTACATGCCTCTGTCAAAAATGATTGCTGTTATTGTATTGCATGCCTTTTTTCCATTTCCCGTGTAAGAAAAGCAGTTTTCTTCAATCCGTATTTACAGGTGTCAGCTTGTCTGTTATTGAAATATTCCTATAAAGATATTTGGGATTTCTCAAGTGATTTGATTCATTTGGTTAATTCTTCATAAATTTCCAAGATTTGTCTTTTGGCCAAAGGCAGCTAGGGTATTAAAAATGTTCACAGTAAATAGTTTACAGGGACAGAAATCCACATTACCTTCTGTATAACTGACCTTATGTATTCAAAGTATTCCAGATGTTATTTCGTTCATGAGGTGTATTAAACATGCATGCTTTTCATTACTATGCCTACAAACAGATATACTTTCTGTTTTTATATGATACAGGATTATCATTACTGTTCATTATTGATGAGAATACACAAAAAAATGATGACTAAACACTACTGTGGTGTATCTGAATTGTGCATGAGTAATTAATTTAAATATGTTAATTCCCTGTCATGAACGATCATGTTCAAACATCTATAAGACTTTACCTGTATTTTTGCTTGCTCTTCTTGCTCCAAAGCCAATGTTTGCTCATGTTTTTAATTACTCTGAACAGCCAACATATTTGTATTAACCAAACACAGATCCTTATATGTTATAAACCTCACCCAGAGCCAAGGTCATTATCCTTCCTTAGTCCTGCATGCAGCCTTATATGGTGTAGAAGCCTCTGGTGGTTGAAAAACATGTTTTTTTTTCACTCTGTTCTACTTAACTGTAACTGTAACTTGTTTTTACAGTTTCATTTGTTTGGATATCAGCTGGGATGTCTTTCCATGCAGTACCTTCTCATTTGAATGTGTAGTTGTACACATTTGAGCATTCTGTAAACGCTACGATGGTGGGGCTCACGGGTATTTAATTATTCTCTGACTCTGACCTGGATTCTATCACCATTATTCTTAGACTTTGACTCATGATTAATGCAAGATTTACTTGGTTTCTTTTTCTTCAGCTTTCGGAGATCCATGATCACAAGAACGAAACAAATGTTTCTAGAACACAGGATTGTCATCTCTGTTTTGTTGTAATTCAGTAGTCAACCCGTATGACCCTCTTCTTTGTCTTACTTTGTTCTCTTATGACTGGACTGTCTCCAAACTGTCTTGTAAACAAACAACCGCAGCACTGTTATGATCTGTTTTACCATCTGATTTATTGTTAGACGGATGTCCTCTAAATACAAATGACCAACTATTGAAGTTCTCTATGCCCCTCTACTGAAACAGCATGCAGGTCCTATATTATGTTTTAGAGGGGTTTCCCCCCCACCCCCCCACAATACAATACCCAAGACTATCTGACTTGCAATAAATATTCCCTGTCAGCCTCTGTATGCTATTTGGAACCAGATTTTCACAAAGTTTGGACAGCAAAACTGTAAAGAGGATTTGCTTTTCATTTATTTGGCATCACTTCTAACAATAATGGTGAATAGAAAACAACAAGTAAACACAAGTTCTTATATGCTGGCCCTCTGGTTTGCAGTGGTGTGCCAATCTTTTATTCGAATAAGCAAGTTGCCCTGTTTATTTTGTTTAAGGCTACTTATGTCTGTGCATAATGTAATACATCTTGTTGTCACTTGCAGAGACTCTGTTCAACTCCAGCTTCTCCACAACCAAGTTCTACTTGAGCAACAACAAGAGAGTGTTCCTCCAAGCCAGCCGGAGACATCTCCCTGGCCCCCCACAACTTACCCTGAACCCCAGCCAACCCCCACAAAGCTCACCAATTCCACAGCCACACCCCCGTCACAGACGGTGCGTACAACCAGCACAAACATCTCCCAAAGCTTCAGTTCCAGCAACAGCAGCAACAGTATGGCACAGAGTTTCAGCTACACCAGGCCCAGGGAGTTTGTAGCCGCACAAGGCTCCCCCGTCAGCAGTCTCTCCGAGTCTCTGTCTCCCACAGAGTCCCCTGTCCCCTTTCTTAACGCCATGGCAGCACAGTTGCCCCAGAAACCTGTCGCTGAGGTCAGCACCTTTCCATTTTCTCCTACAGTCAATCCAGTTGCACCATCCCCCCCCAAGCTCATGCCAACAAGGGTCTTGAGGTCTCCCACTAGCCCCCCTGGGCTTGTTTCATCACCCCCTCCCATTCCCCACCACCTCTTTGGCTCAGCTTTCTCTCTGCGGGCTCAGTCCCCCCCGCAAGCGTCTTCCCCGACCCCCAGTGGGTCCACAGCCAGCCCCATCCAGAACCCCGTAGCCTTCCTCAGCTCCGTGCTCCCCTCCCTGCCTACTTCTCCTCCACCTCAACAGACCAACGCCATGGGTCTGCCCAGGGGCGCCCCTGTCACGTGAGTCACACTTTCAATCTATTCATCAGATCTATCTATCCATCATACCTGCAATCTATTCATCAGATCTATCTATTCATCACCCAATCAAACGATTCATCAGCAGGTACACAAACCCAGGGTTTTCATTGGACAGTTACTATGATTGTATTAAAGATGCATTAAGAAACCGTGATAAAACTGGGCTCATTTAAACATTTTTAAAGAAAACATGTTTGGCATTATACAGTACTATATAGAAAGAGACTGTATATTCTGTATAATTCCCAGCAGTAGGGAGAGAAGAAGTAGGACACACACATGGGCTCTTCCTGATTTCCAGGGGGTATGAAAGTGGTGAAACAGGCCTATAATTAGTATTTGAAAAGCAAAATGATCCTATCCCAGAATACTGGTGGCAGCCTGTTTTCATTATGGTTTTTGTTATGTAACATCTTTCCCTTGCGGTAACTGACACTACATTTTGATATGTAGACCACCCCAGGGAATGGTGAAGAGGTCCCCACGAACCCATCGATCTCTCTCAAATGAGGAGATCCGGGACAGCAAAGATACTGTTGTACAAGACCTGGAGAGGAAACTACACTTCAGAGAAGATTCTACACAAAATGGACAACAGGTATTGGCCATCAATCATTGGCTATTTAGATATTAGCTTTGATAGTGATTCTCTACCAGCTGAATAGTACGTTCCTCATTGATTTCACAGTTACAAATTCTATACATTTGCATTAAGGAGCTACAACGCTGCTTCTCAGGGCATAAGATAATAAAAATATGTCTCTTCCTGTCAGAGTGGCGAAGGGTGGTGCAGTTACTTAGGGGGATGGTTTATAGCTGTTTATAGTTTTTAACTCCCATTCTCTCATAAGAAAGGACTTCCATCCTGTTATATTGCCCCCTGCTGTCTGCTGTCCGCCAGCTCTGACAGCTGATGCATACAGATGTATTATTTAAAACCTCATTGTCCTGCCAGTGAAAAACGCAATATGGGAAATGAATGGCATCGTAGGAACATAATTGTTGAATATAAGAATGCAATATCAAAACTGGTAAACAAGAGATTCTGTATGAGAAATAAGTTGGTAGTTTAAGTAGTTCTCTAGTATTAACTCTTGTTACCAACAAAGTTTTTAAAGAAAAGACTGCTTTTATTTTGTTTGTTATGCTATGGTGTGGATTATTCTGTTTTGTGTATGTCAGTGTTTGTTTTAGAGTAATGCTGTGGTGTATGCTTCAGTCTATTTTCTCAGTTACAGATTGTGTTGTCATGTGCAGGCTGTTTCTTCTGCTTTGATCGAGGGATTTTTATGCTGACTTTCACTGGAATGATCTTTTATACTTTTTTACATATCCCTGGTACATGTGGAAAAACTTTACTTACTGCACTATTTACTGGTCGCTAGCTGTATGAAGCATTTTGAATTGATTCTTCTGTTAGGATGACAATGTGATGTGAACTATTTATACATTTATAAAAATGGATTTATCTACCATGTGCTGTCACTGACTCATACCATGTCTTGTCACTGACTCATATGGACTAATCTCAAGTCCCGTCAAAGCACAGTGATTGGTTCAACTCAATGAGTTATTGATAGCACATAATAGCCCCATCCGTTTTATGGTTCTCAAAGTCTTGCATTAAACAAATCAGTAGTAACACTTCAATTAATGACTTAATCCTCCATTATCATCCACGTCAAACATTTCATTCATCTTGTGTGTCCAGTGCATCAAACAAACACTTATTTGCATGACAACTTCTACATCTAATTTTGATGTCCAAACAGAAAGAACACTACCCTTTGATGTTTGATGTTCGAATTCTTATAATTTACTGCAGTGTGTCTGGTAACACTCCTGTAATTGCATTCCCGTTTCTGGGACCTACCTTCTAAGGTTTCTCATTCATATTTGAGATGAACTGCAACCGTGTACAGTGCAGAATTTAATATATATATTTCATATATAAATGCTGTATGTCAGAAGAACTGAAAACCTTTCTAAATGTGAGCAGCTTGAAATTAATTTCTGAGAAAAAACTGTTCATATCCTGCCAGTTATGTCACAGTGAATTGTTGGGTAATTAAATCCATTACTGTAATTATACGCATTTATGATATCCAAACATACATACACACATAAATTACTATTAAAACACACAAACTATTAGATGATATTTGTATAATTTACATACATTAAAATGTTTTTTTATTTTTATTTTGTGTGTGTGCATTATTAATGCCTGTCATTCATAGAAACCTGCATATGAGAGGCAAAGTGGCAGACAGCTTGGACCAAACAATCCCGTAACTACTTTTAATTACAATGAGGTACAAAAACATTCTAATATCATTATACTAATATCTTTTTTTACTAATATTTTATGGAATACTAACATGTTATATAATATCATCTGTATTGATAATTGTGTAATCATGTGGAAAAGAAAAATGACTGAGGTTTGTAAAATCTCCAAGGAACCACACATGATCACAGGACCACCATGCATCATTGTAACCATTCCCCCCCCCCCCCCCCCCCATCACCTTCCATAACAGTACTAAAATGTCTGGCCCTTGATATGATTGTTATGAAAAATAAACCCGCTCAACTCAATGTTATCAAATGTAACTGGCTGCTGGTCCTACAAAAGTGAGGCAAAGGACCACATTACCTTGAAACATATTTAATTTGTATTTGAAGAGTTTCATTGCAAAATCAGTATATACAGTTTTGGTGTTTTGACAAAAAGGCCAATTTGTATTACTAATAAATGGTGCTAAAATGCTACATTTCATAACTGTACAATAAATTCTTGAACTAAAATCCATCTCGACAAGAAAAAATCTATCTCAACGAGAACCTTGTTGAAGCTTGCTTTGCTATTGGAATTTCTGAAACTGAGCTGAGATACTGAGAAGATTGCAGATCACTACCTGCTCCTTCTTCATGGCCTTCTCTCAAATAAAAGGAGTTTGGGTGTTTCTCTTTTCTTAGATTCTGTTGGTGCTTGTGTTTGACTGAGCAGAGGATTTAGACCTTTCTCAGAGGCAGATCCTATAACCTCCTAGCTATGTTCCCTGATTAAAAATGAGTCTAGTCTTAATGAGGACCAGACTTTGAAGTTGCTGTAAGAACTTGACCTGCCTTAAAAAGGTACTGTTCCTTGTGGATTCATTGCATACAGGATGTTCTAACCACTCAGCAGGTTAGCGGTGTGGGTTGCTGGGGATTAAGATGTTCTCACTGGAGCTGATCTAGAAAGAGATCCCAGGACGTGATCCCAGAAATTCTTAAGAAAATGTTATCCTGTTTCTTGAAAAAAGCATTGAAAACCAGGATTCTTGTATTGTGAATTGTGAAGTATTTTGTATGCATGTGTGCAAGCATTTCAGTCTGTGTTTCAGATATTTCATGTGTATAAGCTATGTTCTGGCTTCTGGGCACGCTGAAATTCCTTTGGAATAAAGTGAAATCTCATTTTACTGTACAAATGATGTGCAAAGGGCATTTGGCATTTATCATTGTCATGGCAACAGACACCGGAAAAGCACCTGATCTGCAGCCAGCACACACTAATTGGTGAATAATTCCTTGAAACTGTTGCCAGGGTGAAGGATTTATCATGCTTCTTTTGTCTTTTATCTAAATATGCATGGAATCGTGTTTACTTAACAGCAGCGTTAACTGAAATTCTCAAAGGAGTCAGTGGGGAAGGACTGCAAATGAGTGAATAGCTAATTAGATTTCAAGCGGTGATAAGAGCTGGGTTTAAAGAGCTGATGTTTAGTGGGAATTTGTCTGGATCATAAGGGTCAACACCTCTCCTGTTATGTACGGTGCAGGGAACCCAGACGCAGACCACAGGATAATCCAAAAGAGTAGTTTTAATGTCCAGTAGTCACAAGCCAAGAGATCCAGTACACAGCCAAAAAAAGCAAAAGAATGGTCGAAAAAACAAGCGAGAGGTCAAAATCCAGAAAATCACAGGGCGAAGGTACAGCAGGGCAAAAGCAAAGTCGAAGTCAAGGCAAACGGGGTGTCTTTCAAGAATCTCTATAACAAGGCTTACAATCAATCGGCACTTATCAAGATCAACGTTCTGACAACGAGGCATACTGAGACTGAGGTTTAAATACAAGAGGGAAGGTGACAATCTAGGCGGGGCAGAGGAAAAGGTGGGCTAAACAAATGGACAACAGGTGGGGAAACACAATAGGGTAATAACATGATAACGGGAGGGAGACGAAAACGCGGACTGGATGCACGAAACAAAACATGTAAAACATACGGCTCCGGATTAGGGAGTAGACATTTGCATAGTTAGACGTAGTGATAGTTAGAGACAGGTGCGAACACTTCGCTGAAACTAAACGAGTAATCAGGGATAGCATAGGGAGGCGGAGTTATAGAACAGTGCAGAAATACTAAGAGATAGCGTTAGTGAGTTAGTTACGTGAATATTTCTAAACTACCCAATAAAAGTGATTGTTAGTTAGTTAGACAGACAGTAAGTGTATTAATCGGATTAGTACTGTACAAAACCTAGATTAGTAGTAGTTAGTAAGAATCATGCTTTACAACATTTAACTATCAAGAAAAAGCAGGAAGTAAGAATCGCGAGTTTAGAAAAAATGTTGAACCCTGAAAACTACCGTAACCACCCGAATAGTGGGGCACGCAGACAGGGGAGTGACTAGACTGATAAACATTCAGACGTAGACATAACAGGGGAGGACAATAGAGAACTGTAATGGGAAAACATAAACCAGGTACTATGAGAAATGAATGATAAACAAGAATTAATATGAAAACATACAGAACAAATACAGAAACATTACATCTCCTCTTTCTAACAGTCCTGTGTATTTCCATCCTGAAGTACTGTCCAAGCCCATGTATGCTTAGATTCAGTAATGTGTCAGTTTGTGAATAGGCTTCATGGTAGTATGACTTAACTTTATTATATTAATATTATTTATTTATATCTTATATTACCATTAAAAACATATACTTAAATGATTAATAAACTCAATTTATAGCCTTTGAAAATTGCAAAATGACCATTGAAAGCCTTGGTATTTTTGTAAGCTAATGTTCTTATTTTTAAAACAGTTGGTTTTGTAATTTGCAATTAGTTCCACAAAAACTACATACTGCATGCTAATCAAAATACTGAATGCTAACCATACTGCATACTAATAAAGCATACTGCATTGTGATCAGTCCTTCTACATACTAATCAAGCATACTGCATACTAATCATAGAAACTGCTTGCTGCATACTTATCAAAGTATTTTTTAAGCCTAATTCAATTTTGCTGTTGGAGTGAGTTAGTTAATGTTTGGAATGATTGTCCTGTGTGTTCTCCAGGAGTATCGGATCTCTAACTTTGAGCAGAGGCTGTTGAGTGAGATTGAGTTTCGCCTGGAGCGAACACCGGTCGAGGAGTCTGACGATGACGTTCAACACGATGAGATCCCCACAGGGAAGTGCATCGCACCCATCTTCGACAAGAAGCTCAAGAACTACCGAGCCATGGAGGGCGTGCCTGTGACGTTCACCTGTAAAGTAGTTGGGATACCTGTACCAAAGGTGTGCATGCTTTAAACACACTTGTTGTAAGCCTACATGCTGTTATTATATACAACACAATGTTGTATATAATAACATTGTTATAATATTGCGGCTGTGATGTGTACTGATTATTCAGGGCATTCCCCGATTTCTTTTAGGTTTACTGGTTTAAGGATGGAAAGCAGATATTGAGGAAAAATGTACATTATAAGAAAATAAGAGAGGGAGATGGAACCTGTGCTCTGCACATGGAGGCTGCCACGAATGATGATGACGGGAACTACACCGTGATGGCTGCCAATCCTCAGGTACGTTCTGCGCATTACGCGTTGACTTCAGGTGATCGTGGCCTCGATCGTGTATTGAGAATATTCAATGATACCGAAGTGAATGGGCGAAGCAGATACAACCTTTTAAATGTTTTCAATCTTTTAAACAGTATTTTTGTGTAAAACTTGACACATACTGTATGTTTAGTGCCCTATAAATGACATATCTATGAAGCAAACTCATTTGTATCAAAAAATGTCCGTCAGAACCGTGTAATTCTAAGGTCATGTAACATGCATGTATTGGTGACCAGCTCTTGTGATGTGAGTTAGCTGTATCAGAAATTTGCATGTTCTACAGGGAAGAATTAGCTGCTCTGGTCATTTGATTGTCCAAACTGGGCCCATACGCAGTCGGCTGACCCCGATGATCCATTCTCAGAGGTAAGCGTAATATAAGTGGCTTCTCCCACTGCAATTGCAATGCATGAAAACATTTCAATGAAATCATGATATAATGCTTCATTAAAAGGATTTTTGATTGTAGTATGGTACCTACGGTACATATGGTACATATGTACATACGTACAATTCATGCAACTGACGTACGATTTGTCACTGGCTACTGTATAAGTAGCACAACTGACAGGTTTCCAGGCCTAAGGCTGTTATACACAATGATGATAGTGTCTGTTTAATGTGTATATGACTGTCCTGCTGCATTTTGCAGAATACGGGCCCGGGCACAGGAAGCAGATGAAGGGGAGCCCGTTCAAGAGCGTTTCTTTAGACCCCACTTCCTCCAGGCCCCTGGGGACATGTTGGCTCATGAAGGAAGAGTCTGCAGGTTGGACTGCAAGGTAAATAATCACATTGTTGTTCTTACGGCAGGTCATTGCTTTTTCCATCCATCCACCCCCTCCATATTCAATAATATATGATTCCTCTGCTAAAGGTTCGCTTAAATCAGTCGATGCTGGTCGAGCTGCTTTAAGTTGTGGTTTCAACATTAGTTTTATCTGGAGTTTTAGTTTTCACCATTTCACCAGCCTACTGTATCCTCAGCTTAGAATCAGGTTAGAATCCCAGCTGGTCTACATGCAGTTGGAATTTAAGATTCTTTAAGAGCGGCATTGCACTGTATAAAGTTACATTGCATGAGTTTGGTAACATTGCATAAGAAGTTACATCAGCAGAGTTACATTACATGCTTATGTTTCTCAGTATTGGAGGATGATACTGATGTAAATGTTTGAAGTGATGATGCCCTTGTAGACTTGACTTCGGTCTTGACTGAAATCATGTCAGCCTAATTATATGTATGACTGCACTGTCCATAAATACTGTTTTTTATTGTCTAGGTAAGTGGGTTACCAACCCCAGACTTGATGTGGCTTCTCAACGGGAAACCTATTCTTCCGGATTTTTGCCACAGAATGCTGGTGAGGGAGAATGGAGTTCACTCCATGCTCATCGACCCACTGAAGAAAAGTGATGCAGGAACCTACACATGTATCGCAACAAACAAAGCAGGGCAGAGCTCTTTCTGTCTGGAGTTAAGCATTTTGGGTGAGAATTCTAACCTCCTGTTTCACCCCTCACACTGTAGAATAGTCTTATTCACAAAAGTTAGAACACAGTGCCACATACTGAAAAAGGTCTTTGTAACTAATAAAATTATTAGGAAATATAGTTTAGAAGATTTATTTGCATGGTGGAGTTCATTGTCGCTCACCAGAAGAGTTTTTGAAACATTGAATCAACAAGTTGGGGGGCTGTATTTTGGCACTTTTGTATAGTCCCACATTTGTGTATTCCTTTCAAAATTACCCTCTATATCTGCGTACTCAGAATGAAAATGTTTTCCCATCCAAGTTATTAACTACTGAAACTGAAGTCTGATTGTGCTGAAACGGTTGACGCTGTGCTGTGCATTTGTATTTTGCATCTAGCGAGAGAATTAAAGAGAGCCCCGATGTTTGTGGAGAAGCTCCAGAATACAGGCATTGCTGAGGGGTCCCCAGTGAGGCTGGAGTGCAGGGTTGTGGGCATGCCCCCTCCTGTCATTTACTGGAAGAAAGACAATGACTCCATTCCCATCATGAGGGAGAGATTAAGGTGAGCATCATGGACTTCTTGACTACTGTTTGTCTCATTTACTCAAATTTAGGCTCAGAAAAGGAAGAATGTGTATCCACTAGAGCCTGAGGGTTATTTAAATTTTGATATTACATCATTGCTAGCGGTGGGACGGATGGTGCTGTGGGTAGCACTGCCGCCTCACAGCAAGAAGGTCCTGGGTTCTAATCCCCGTCGGCCGGGGCCTCTCTGTGCGGAGTTTGCATGTTCTCCCCGTGTCTGCGTGGGTTTCCTCCCACAGTCCAAAGACATGCAGGTTAGGCTGATTGGAGAGTCTAAATTGCCCATAGGTACGAGTGTGTGAGTGAATGGTGTGTGTGCCCTGCGATGGACTGGCGATCTGTCCAGGGTGTATTCCTGCCTTTCGCCCAATGTATGCTGGGATAGGCTCCAGTCCCCCTGCGACTCTGTTCAGGATAAGCGGGTTAGGATAATGAATGATCAATGAATGTAATAAAATTACTTTATTATGTTTTACTGTGCAGAGAGAATTAAGTTCCTTTTACAATGAGCACCAGTAGGATATAGTCGAAAAGAAGTTATTCAATCTGCTATCATTAAGTTCAGAGCAAAAAATCAGAGCACCACTAAATGCTGAACATGTGATGACATATTACAGTTCCATTATTATGAACTTATTAATTAATATGAATTTTCATAATAATTTCCAGCATGCACCAGGATGCAACAGGATATGTTTGCCTGCTGATTCAGCCATCTAAGAAAGATGACGCTGGGTGGTACACCGTATCAGCAAAAAATGAAGCAGGAATTGTGTCATGCACAGCAAGGCTGGACATATATGGTAAGAAATAGCCTATTGTAATTTCATTATTGTGCCAGAAAACTGCTATTCATTCCTCATTCAAAAGTGTCTGTATTCTTTTGAAAACAGGGTATACGCTTCAGTGTCAATATGTTCCTGAAAGATATACTTAAATTGTTAGAGTTTATAAACAATCTAAGTCTAACATCTAAGCACTCATTTGTTAATTGATGATGGAGATATATTGAGATTTATTGGAGATTTATTCTACTGATCACCATGTTAGCCATTTTTAAATACACTAAGTTTTTTTAATGGATTTGCACTTAATTGTGATAGTGTGAAGTAGCATAGAATGAATATGCTAAGCTGTTTTCATTTTCACTCTATGCCTCTACACTAAAACCAAAGTCAGTGTTCACAAATTAATACTATTTCCCTGCTAGTTGTGTTAATGCAGTACAATTCTCTTCAGTAGCGCTCTGAGCATGTCTCTATTGTCTCAAATCCTGTGTTGCACTCTTCTGCGGTTTGATGAGCTAAATTGTCCTTCATGGTGTAAGAGAACCTGAACTGAGCCTTTTTGAATGTGCACAGTATCTTTTTGCCACCTACTGGTTATACGAACATACTGTAATCATGCAATGTACATCTGGGTCTGAGCTAACCAGCACAAAAGGATATTCATGGGGTATGCATGGCAATGCTTTGTCAAATATCTCATGGCTAAAAAATATCTATCAAGAATACTTTCTTTAGAAATATCCTTTAGCTTTGGCAAGCTTTCTAAAAACTCTTAATAATGTCCATATGTTGGCCGGCTTTCTTAAAAAACAATAATTTGCAGGTTTCGCTCTTGTCTCTGCCTCGGTTCATAGACTTTGTTACCTGAATCTTAAGAGGAAAAGAGATGGAAGCAACTACCTGGCTGAAAACTAGTTTCATTAAATGGGCTATGAGAAACAAACTTGTTTTGGCCTTTGCCATCATCAATTGTATGTGTCTTCAGTGCTGTGCTATTTAACACAAGATCAATGAGGAATGACAGGTGGATCATTATAGGGGTTCAGTCATTTGGTTGATAATTATCTACAAAATATCAAGCATCTGTCAAATAATGCTGGGATAACATGGCTTTGCCCATCATCAGGCTTTGCACAAATTTGAGTCCATGTCAGCACGAGTGTACGCTGTCATTAAAGCAAAAGAATTCAGAAATTAAATTTGTTAAATTTGGCTCAGTTAATTTGTTATGCTGATAATATCATTTGTAATGAAAAAGTTTGTATTTTCACTAGTGGTTTCAGACTTTTGGACCCCACTGTATATGTGTTAATTTCAGAACTAACTTTGAACAGTTTCCCCTGGAGCAATAGCGATTGGCATTACATCTCTTTCATCTCTTCTAGCCTTCCCACTCTGCTAGGTGCATGTGTTGTAGAGAATTTGCATGACAGTCAATCAAGTTTCAAAATAATAGCATGAAAACTCATATTGTCAGATCTGTTTCATACACTGTAGATTGACTTATATCAGGAAGACAATAGAACCGCTAATTTTACATTCTTTCTGACAGTGCACTTATCTGAGAAGTGTTAACCTCTCATTTGAAATCCAAAAGCCGACTAATTTATATTGTTTGAGAGGAAAAAAGATGCAATAAAACAGAAAAGGTGTAATGAAAACACACACCCTGGATTATATATCACATACACCGAGAACCATTAAGCTTTTCTATCTCGGATTTATACAGTAGTAATTTGGCAGCCAGACCACCAACTCCTGGTTCTCTATTCAAAATGGATTTTTATCATTGATATTTAAAAAAAGATTAAGCAAAATGACTACTGCAACACCATCACAACAGCACCACCAGAGGTCAGTACTATGAGACTGTGGTGAACTGGAACAAAGCACTACAGACCAGAAATATTTTTAGAAAACTATCTGGCAGGTCTGGCAATGCATGCATTAATGTGCCTATTTAATTCCTCCTCCTAATGAATACATTATCTGCCTTCATTTCTCTCTCTCTTTCTTCTTCTTCATATTCTGGATCATTTCCCCTGTCTGACGAACTAACAAATACCACCTCATGTCTGTACACCTGATCTTGGCTGTCAAAGACTGAGAGGGCTTCGCTTCTGCCAGCTGTCAAAGGCTCTACTGATCTCACTGTTGGGCTAACGTGCTATTGTGTTATCGTGCTCTGGAGCCCCCCCCCCTGCCTCCCTCCCTGGGAAACCCTGTGTTTGTGCTGCACTGATGATGAGTCCTCCATGTTGGCAGCTCAATGGCACCAGCAGATCCCCCAGCCCATGAAGACCTCACGGTCCCCCGGCAGCCGCTATGCTGCCCTGGCCAACCAGGGCCTGGATGTCCTCTCAGCCTTCCCAACCATGGAAAACAACCCTTTTCTTTTCACTAGCACCCCCACAGAGGCTGCAATGGAGAGTGAGGAGCTGTAGGGGGTACTGCTACATCCTCAGCGGCTCTCTCCGCTATAAATACACCTTGCCACAATTGCTGTGAATGTAACCTTTCACCGGAATTGCACCTTTACTAAAGTCCATTTAAGACCACATCTTTCAGGTGTAAAACAGTCATTGCACAAAATAGGAAACATCTTGATAGGTTTTTGACTCGCTGTAATGAGTTATTCCTAGCAATAACTCCTAGTATTAATTTTAAAAGGCTTTTTTGTTGTATATTGTTCAGGTTTTTTCTACTACCTGTTAAATGTGATGGTGACACTAGGGCTGAAAAAGCTAACACTCATGTTAGCGTACCTTACAATTTTTCCTTTGTTTTAGATATTATGTTTGAATTTCTTTTCTTGTTTTTTAATGCCAAATTATCATTATAAAAAGATAGTATCTTCATATAATTTAAGGATATCATTTATATTATAACAGATTTTGTGGTCCTATAAGATAAACTGAGCTTATATGCATATACAGTAGAATGTTATTAAAGATGCAATAAAAAATTATATATGGGAAAGTACTGAACCAATAACTGTCTTGAATTTGTTTCCAGAGAGAGTAATGAAACTGTTCAGCGTTTCTCTCTATAATCACTTCTTTCATGTGAATTACTAATTTTATTATTTTTTTCCTTGTGAAGAGTCTGGGGCTGAAATCCTATCATTACTGCGGTTTGTACTGTGCAAGTTTTGCTTGACTCAAGTGTCCTTTCAGTAGTTAAAAATTAAACACATTTAGCTAAATATCTATCTCTATGTAAAGGCTAAAAAGTAGCAGAAGCACGTGGCAGTAGGGGTTCTGTATAAACTCCACTAACAGCAATTTTTAAAACAATTCAATTGAGTAATGGCTTTAACTTAGTTTAAGGGCTCTATCTTCATAGTCTTAGTCATAGTCCCTTCAGCTAAATGTGCGTTTTCTAGATTTTTCCATCTAATGCTAAATCACACACTATATACATGATATGTTTAATGGACAGCCATTGCCCTAAAATTGGCCATTGGCCAGTTTTATTAGTCATACTGCAATTGTCTATTCGGATCAATATTATGACCATCCATTATGACATTTGTATTTTTATTATTTTTGATAAAAATGCACTATAATAGTCTTTCAGATTGTAATATTGGTATTTTGCATCTTGCCATAATTAATTCCTAATTGCATCTCTTTGAAACTACTGCTGCCTTGCATCAAGTCCAAGATAGAGCCCTAAGTCTTTCATTTCAAATATTTCTGCTGTACAAAATTCAGTCAAAATCATAACCGTTTCCATTCAAAGTGTTCAATGTTGCACATTAATTTCAGGAATGCAGTTATGGTGGAAAAGTTATTTTATTAGTAGACTGAAATGTTGAATCTACATATTAAAACAGTTAGTCATGTTTTAGTAAAATGGTTTTAAAGATCATAGTAAATATCCAAATAAATAAGGCAAAAATTAGGGACTTTAAGTATACAGTACATACTTTAAATAGGTTTCAGTACATAGGGTGTTTGATTTTAAAGTACATATTATATTAATGTAAAGTTGCATCAATTTTGAAGTATTTTTTTCTGTTAATAAAGTTATATTTATTCAAAAAATGTGTTCGAATATTTTTGAATTGATATTTGGTCAGTAGCTGAAAAGCAATATACCAGAGGAATTATTGTGTAATTATACCATGCCATTTCACTATCAATATCTGTGACTAAATATAGATTAAAAATACAATATTTTGTTTGGTTTTAAATGTAGAAATGTCAATTTCAAGAAGCCATTTTGACTCTTTTCAGTTCATTCTGGTTTGATGGATAACAATAGTATCTAGTGGAGCGCAGTATAAGCTTTCCAACAGCATATGGCATGTCTTATTGGAAGCTTAAAACATTTATTGAGAGCTGTGCATGAATGGTTGCTTCAGCACAGCATTGTGCAGTCAATGATAATGTATGCAGTTAAAAACAAGCACTCCTTGTGGCATAATTGTAGTTTTCCTTTGGTTTTTGGAAGATTTGACTAATTATGCCATCTCAGCTAAAGCAAATTCTCAGTGGATCTGAGTGGGTCAGAAGAGGACCAAGCATGAAGTCTAGTGAGGATACATACAAACATTGCAAAGATGTACGTATTACTGCTTATAGAATTTAAATTATTTATATTGTCATATATTCGATATTGTAATATTCACACTGGTCGTAATACACAACTGTTTGGATAGGTTTTGGACTCCTTGATATCATAGATTTGGAGGCACTAAAGAGTCCAAGCGTACACTGTTTATATTTTACTTCATAGATCTTTTGTACTGTGCATATTGCCCTCAGATGTTGTGTGCTTGTGTTATGTTCTAGAACGTGCACTGTATAGTTTTACCTGCTTTACATAAGTGGCTCTCAGTATTTCAGTTTTAAGTCTCTGTGCTACATACGGAGTTATGGCCTTCAATAGAACAATACATAAACAGGCAAGGATTGGTTAAATAAGCTGGTGCTGCAAATGAGATGAGGGAGAACACAGGGATCAGCTCTTGATGGTGGTCTGTAGACTGCATTGGCTGTGGGTGGTGAGGGTTTTCTCCTGGTTGTTCTGGGCTCAGGGTTCTCAGTTGCTACATAAAATATACCGTGGGTCAGATTTGATTTCACTTATATCGAAGTATAGCTTTGATTCATTTTTCCAGCCCTTGTGGTTTTTCCAACACAATTTGAAGTCATAATCTCTCTCAGGGACAGTTTTATCATGGTTCTTATCCTAGGTTCAATATTTATTGCTATAGATGGGGTAACATAATGGCTTCACAGTTGAAAGTAAGTAACTAAAAAGAACTAGTACAATACATTGCAATAACATTCTACATTCTGCAGTCGGTTTAATTGCGCATAACAATGTTTAATCTCAAATAATGTGCATAAAAAATTTACACTCATTTATACAGCTGAGAATATATTTTTATTTAATATGAAAATACATATAGAAATCGTGCCATGCCACAATGACACTCAACAATAAATAACTCATGTTAGCATAGGAATAGCACTTTACCAATACAGAAATATTTTCTAATACAGTATCAGAAAAATTCCAAAATTCTCTGAAACAGTCTCATAAAAAAAGTATTTTAAAATATCAGTGCCACCCAGTCACAGGTTTTCATTTCATATGCATATTAGAGGCACAGTTTAAAGACTTATTTAAACAATGATTGTGAAACTTCATTCCTTGAATGATGTCACTTGAACAATGATTTCGAATAAGAATTCTTACAAATATTCAGTGAATGTCATTACATTCATACATTTTACTGGCTGCTTTAGTTATGTCGATGAAAACAATTTCAGAATTAAGTTGTTTATATTTTGCGGAAAGTTATTTCTTCTACTTGGTGAAATCAAAGCATTGTTGTTAATATTCAAATGCAATACACGTAACATGTAATTTAATATAAAAAAACAATATGCAATACAAATGTATTTACCCTGGAGTAGATATAAATGTAGGACCATATAGAAGAAGAGGAATGTTCAATATCCTTGATCTAATTAGTCATGTGGAAGCAGTCGCACTGATAAAGAGAGGGTTGAAGATGCTCTTTGCTTTCTGGCGAACTTTGTCCAAAATAACAAGGGTAGCTCTCTTGCTGTAAACTGTCAATGTGCAGGTCCAGCCACTGACAGTGGGGGGCACTGTGCCTCCTGGCATCTATCAGAATCCGATTGAGGGCCATTATGTAGCTCAGAGCCATTTGTAGTGTTTCATACTTTGAGAGTTTTTTGTCCTGGCTCCACTGCGGGACGACTTTGCGCAGACGGTCGAACGCTGTGTTCAGACCCTCCATCCTCTTCCGCTCGCGAGCATTGGCTGCCATCCTCCGGCGTGTCACGTTCTCATACTTCTCCGGACTTTGAGACTCCATTTCAGAGCCGGAATCAGTAGAGCAGGACTGATAAGACCTCATATTTCAGGAGGATTAATCGCCAAGTACATCCAAAAAGTCCTTGTCCCACAGAAGTGGCTTTCCACACACACTTCTGAGAAAGCTGGAAAAGCCAACCTCTGATTAATTGCCCCTCACAAGATTTGCTGATTAACCTCTGCAAAGTATCAGTGCATCAGCAGAAGTTTCTCCTTAATATAGATCTGTAAATCTGATGGCGATTGAGCTTAACTCCGGCACAGCCAGGCTCTGTAGTGTGCTCCCCTGTGTGGGTGGAGGGCTTTTATATGATGGAGAAGGGAGGTGAACAGGTGGCAGCAGGTGGAGAAGCTTCAGTCTGCCCCCCATCCAAGCTGTGGAAAGCACAGACACCCAGAAATATTAATGAAATGCCAATTAACGCAGGCTTGGTGTGCAGTCACAGACATGCATTATAAAAACTGAAAAAATACCATCTGGCTCAGGCTAGGGAATCCTTGAAAGTGACAAAATTACATGGAGGTGCTTTTCTTGATTTATAATGCTGTGTCCAGTAATGTTCCCATAAATGTATATTTTATATATTACTTTTTTCTTTCTCTATGATGAACAGCAACAGAAATATAAAATGTAATGTCCAAAAATTATTATTAATTAGAATGTTATTATAATTTGTTGCAATTATCAATTCATTTCAATATATATATATATATATATATATATATATATATATATACATATATATATATACTGAGCTGGACTGGTCTCTGAAGTGACATATGTTAAATGTAGATCAAGAAAAGCTTTCTATAATTAATCTGATGTCAGTATTTATGAGGGTTGCAATATTTAATTACCACTTTACAAATATAAAAACCACATATAGTTTTTTCATTAATAATTGAATGTCATTACGGAATTCATTATTTAATATATATTTGTAAATAAAACTGTTCATTAAGTACTACATTACCATTTAAATATCAGGTTCAACATATGGATGTCATGTTCCCCATTAGCCAATTACTGGCCAGCAGATAAGTTGTCATGTTCACCATTAGCCTATCATAGACCAAGTTTAGAAGGTGAGTCAGGTTAGCTGATGACTGGCTAAGCAAATTGCTATTGATTTTTTAAATATTGTGATAATGACTTTTATTTTATTATTCTGGTACTGTTCACCCTCTGCAGCCTTTTTCATTGAATGCTGAACATAATATTTGGGGAAATGTTTTGGTACAGTACTTTCAGTGGATACAGGCAGAGTAATTTACAAATAACCAAAAAAAAACAACAAAAAAAACAGTTTTAAATATAAACACAGAAAATGTGCAAACCATATAAGTATGATTTTCACAAGAAAATGTATAGCAAAAATAAGGAAATATATTGCAAATTAAATGTGTAAAAAAATTCAGTTTACTAGAAACATTGCCCTGAAAATGTTGTCTTGAAATTGTATTAATTTAGACTCTTAAGACAAAATAATGATATCATCATGAACCATGATGTTTTCATTTATTTATTATGTTATTATATTATTTAGCTTGTTTGAAATATTCACATCTCTTGCTGCATTTTGGAAGAAAAAAATATTGAGCATGAGCGAAGAATAACAACAATGCTTGCAGCAGACATGGTCAATAAAGTGGTTCCTAACTGAATCACGCCATGGTAGTAATCAGAAATATTCTTACGCTGGGCTTCACACATTTACATCTATGGTATAAATAATTAATCTGTCTAGTGCTCTGAAAAATGGAGACAGACAGGAAATAATGTGTGTAACTGCCTTACATTCACATCTGTTACTAATGACTTCAACAAATCTGTGGTGGAGAGCATAACCCCTCCAACCACCCCCCCCTCCCCACCAGACCCGCCCGAGAGCACAGTGTCACAGTAAGTCTGTTTACAAATGCAGTCACATAGTTCAATGCTACAGTTGTACCTCCTGTTTTCTTTATCTTTATCTTTGTTTTTTGTTTTTGTGTATGGTTTCAGAAATTACAATGCAGCTTGTCACCTTTTTTGGTTGTTTTTTTGTTTTTTAAAACATAATTTATGAGGATTTTTTAAAACTCCTACATTTTTTACTCCTAAATTTGTCAAAGGTGCTTACTTTGCCTTTCTGATTTGTGGGTGGGATAAAAAAGTTCAATACTAAAATATTCTCAGGGCTTAAGACATTGAAACTGGATGTTTTCAATAAATCCATGTGTCTCTGTAAGTGATTATGGGACATTATTATGATTGGGTCATTTCTGCCATGCAAGCTTCTGCTGTCTAGTCATTTAGCTCTGGGTGGGTGATTTAGTTGTGCAAAGAGGCATATAATCCACCAGTCTGATTCATTGATCATAGATTGGTGCATTTGACCAGCTGTTCCTGCCAGCCTCTACTAAAGGGACCTTTCAAATGTTCCCGTTTCCCCACAGACCACACCACCCATACCCGTCTGGGAGTGGCGCTTGCTCCCTCAGTTCAACAGCCTGATATGTCTCCAGTCCATATGTCACAATGATGGAATGAAATGCATGTCTGATTTTACTGTCATTTAGCATACAAGAATACTCACATTGATGCCTCAAATATTCCCACAGACGTGGCCGAAGAGTGATTAAGTTTTGGTCTCAGTTATAGTTGGAAGAAATACATAGGCTCACACTCTAACAGAGCACAAAGCATCTGCTAAATGAGGCAATTTGTTGTCAATAGGTCATCAAAGGTGAAAATAATTTCATGCCTATTTGAACCTTTCAAAATTGGTATGAGGATTCATGCTGAATAAGCTAATGTGAATTATCTACTAGCCATGATCCATTCAACAGAGAATATAAGCTTTGAAATAGAAATAAATATTTTAAATTGTAGCTTACTTTCAAAAAGAAATCAGCGAATTGTATTTTTACAGATGGTCCTGACTAACACTACAGAGGGTGAAGACAACAAAGAAAAACTGTCTCTAGTGCATTTTAATAAATCAAACCTCAGTTTATTTTTTAATAATACAAGTAGTATTCACAAAAATTACCCTGACAGACAAACATATTTCGATTCATCATTTGAGAAAATGAGTGAAGCCACAAAAGTAAGTAATATTTCATTAAATATTTTCTTCATGTCATATTTCACCTCTTTCATTAACACACGAGAGCACCACCATATTAAAACCATATGATTTCATGATTAAAAATGCTTTAAACAGTACAAACTCTATAAAGTCTATAAACACATCATATTTAATTATATGATATGTCTACTGACATAAGTAGATAATCTAAATTAAGACCACTCCCCATTTTTCAAAATGCATAGGATCTATTCTTACATACGTATGTATTTTGTACATATGACTAGAGTCTTATACATTTTTCTCATCAATACATTTTTTGCTAATCTTTATAAATAAAGTATCGTCAATAAAAAGCTAAAATTCTAAATGTTTAGACAGAAGAGCAATCATGTTCATTCAAAAGGCCTGGTAAAAGAAAGAAACAAAAAAAATTTCAAGACACTTATTGGGAAAATCCATGTCCAGAGATCTGCTAAATACTTAAAACTATAGTTTTATGTCATACATTATGAAAATTAGGAAATGAATTATAAAAAGAAAATTGTATTCATTTATTTTACCAGGCCTGTTGTATAAACATGATTGCTCATCTGTGTAAATGTAAAAATGACATATTTAGAATCTTTTTTTTTTCTGATTTTGGAGATAAGACATGGTCTTAATTATTTTTTTTATTTTCACTGCACATGCCTTTTTCCCCATGAATGTCATAAAACCTAAATATTCATGTATTTTACCATGGCTGTTGAATTAACATGATTGCTCATCTGTCTAAATGTGAAAATTACATTTGCATTTTTTCACCATTTTCACCAAACATGCATTTTCCCAAAAATAATTCTTAAAACATATTTGTATTCATTTATTTTACCATGCCTGTTGAATAAACAAGATCTTTCTAAATTTGAAAAGAACATATTTGGAATTTGTGCAATTTTTCACCATTTTGGAAATAAGACTATAGTCTTAAGAATTTAGCAGAATTTTCCTGAACATGGATTTTCCAAATGTGTGTTAAAAAAAATTATATTAATTTATTTTACAATGCCTTTTGAATACCCATGATTGCTCATCTGTCTAAATTTGAAAATGACGTATTTGGAATTGCTGCATTTTTTCACCATTTTGGACATAGGACGATAATCTTATGTATTTAGCAAATTTTTGCTGGACATGCATTTTTGCAATAAGTGTCTTCAAAAAAATTGTATTCATTTATTTTACCATGCCTGTTGAATAAATATGATTGCTCATCTGTCTAATTGTGAAAATGATGTATTTGGAATTTTTGACTTTTTTCACCATTTTGGACATAAGACTTATGTCTTATGTATACATGTCACATGTATTGAACAGATTTTCACTGGACATGCATTTTCCCAATAAGTGTCTTCAAACATTTTGTATTCATTTATTATACCATGCCTGTTGAATAAACATGAATGCTCATCTGTCTAAATGTGAAAATGATATATTTGGAATTTTTGAATTAATAATTACTTATTTCATTGTGAATGTGAACAGAACACCAATCGCTTCACATCTATATAATGAAATGGAATTTTCTTTTTTTCACCATTTTTGGACATAAGACTAAAGTCTTATGTATTTTGCCAAATTCCACTGAAATTAAGTTTTCTACAGAAAAATCATCAGAGACATTAATAATTGTTTATTTCATTGTGAATTTGAACAGAACACCATTCCCTTCACATGTATATAATAAAATGGGATTGTATTTTTTTCACATTTTTAGACAAACAACTAAAATTTTATGTATTTTGCCAATTTCGACTGAAATGCATTTTTCTTCTGAGAAATCGTCAGAGACATTAATAACTATTTATTTCAGTGTGAATGTGAACAGAACACCATTCCCTTAATATCTATATAATAAAATGGAATTGTTTTTTTTTCTGCATTTTTGGACAAACGACTAAACTCTTATTTATTTCGCCATTTTCCACTGAAATGCATTTTTCTTGAAAAAAGATTTCCGAGGCAATTTAAATAATTATTTTCACGGTGAATGTGAACAGAACACCATTCCCTTCACATCTTTATAATGAAATGAATTTTCTTTTTCCCCCCCATTTTTGGAGAGAAGACTAAAGTCTTATTTGATTCATCATTTTCCACTGAAATGCATTTTTCTTCATAAAAGTTTTCCGAGGCATTTTAAATAATAATTTACACTGTGAATATGATCTGAACACCATTCCCTTCACATCTTTATAATGAAATGGATTTTCTTTTTTGTTCTGCATTTTTGGACAAACAACTTAAATCTTATGTATTTCGCCATTTTCCACTGAAATGCATTTTTTTTCATAAAACTCATTCTTCACAATTACATTCGTAATTATTTTTTTCATTCTGAATATGAATAGAACACCATTCCCTTCACATCTATGTAATAAAATGGAATTGTATTTCTTTCTATTTTTTGGACAAAAGACTAAAGTCTTATTTATTTCGCCATTTTCCACTGAAATGTATTTTTCTTCATAAAAATCTTCAGAGACATTCATAATTATTTATTTCATTCTGAACATGAACAGAAGACCATTCCCTTCACATCGATATAATAAAAAGGAATTGTATTTTTTTCACCATTTTAAGGCATATGACTAAAGTCTGATTTATTTCGCCATTTTCCACTGAAATGCATTTTTCTTCAAAAAAAATTTCCGAGGCATTTTAAATAATTAATTTCACCATGAATATGACCAGAACGCCAATCCCTTCACATCTGTATCCTAAAAATGAATTTTATTTTTTTCACCATTTTTTGAGATGAGACTAAATTCTTATTTATTTTGCCAATTTCCACTGAAATGCATTTTTCTTCGTTAAAGTTTTCCAAGAGCTTTAAATAATAAATTTCCCTGTGAATGTGACCAGAACACCATTCCCTTCACATCTATATAACAAAATGGAATTTTATTTTTTTCACATTTTTAGACATAAGACATTTTAAATAATTACTTTCACCATGAATGTGAACAGAACACCATTCCTTTCACATCTATATAATAAAATGGAATTGTCAAGACTAAATTTTTATGTATTTTGCCAATTCCCACCAAAATAAATTTTTCTTCATTAAAGTTTTCCAAAACATTTTAAATAATTAATTTCACTGGGAATGTGACCAGATCACCATTCCCTTTATATTGATATAATAAAGGTGAATTTTATTTTTTTCACCATTTTTGGACATAAGACTAAATTCTTATGTATTTTGCCAATTCCCACCTAAATACATTTTTCTTCATTAAACTTTTCCGAGACATTTTAAATAATTAATTTCACCGTGAATATGACCAGAACACCAATCCCTTCTCATCTATATAATACAATAGAATTGTATTTCTTTCTAATTTTTGGATATAAGACTAAATTCCGAGACATTTTAAATAATTAATTTCACTGTGAATGTGACCAGAACACCATTCTTTTCATATCGAAATAATAAAGGTGAATTTTATTTTTTTCACCATTTTTGGACATGAGACTAAAATCTTCTGTATTTTGCCAATTTCCACTGAAATGCATTCTTCTTCATTAAAGTTTTCCAAGACATTTTAAATAATTATTTTCACCGTGAATGTGAACAGAACACCATTCCCTTCACATCCTTATAATGAAATGGATTTTCTTTTTTTCACATTTTTGGAGAGAGGACTAAAGTCTTATTAATTTCGCCATTTTCCATTGAAATGCATTTTTCTTCATAAAAATCTTCAGAGACATTCATAATTCTTTTTTTCATTCTGAATGTGAACAGAACACCATTCCCTTCACATCTATATAATAAAATGGAATTGTTTTTTTTTCCCCATTTTTGGACATAAGACTAAATTCTTATGTATTTTGCCAATTCCCACCTAAATACATTTTTCTTCATTAAAGTTTTCTGAGACATTTTAAATAATGAATTTCACCGGGAATATGACCAGAACACCATTCCCTTCACATCTATATAATAAAGTAGAATTGTATTTCTTTCTCATTTTCGGACAAAAGACTAAAGTCTTATTTATTTTGCCAATTTCCACTGAAATGCTTTTTTCTTCATTAAACTTTTCCAAGATATTTTAAATAATTAATTTCACTGGGAATGTGACCAGATCACCATTGCCTTTATATTGATATAATAAAGGTGAATTTAATTTTTTTCACCATTTTTGGAAGTAAGTCTTATTTATTTCGCCATTTTCCACTGAAATGCATTTTGCTTCATAAAAATCTACAGAGACATTCAAAATTATTTTTTCATTCTGAATGTGAATAGAATACCATTCCCTTCAGATCTATATAATAAAATTGAATTGTTTTTTTTGTTTCCCATTTTTGGACATAAGACTAAATTCTTATGTATTTTGCCAATTCCCACCTAAATACATTTTTCTTCATTAAAGTTTTCTGAGACATTTTAAATAATGAATTTCACCGGGAATATGACCAGAACACCATTTCCTTCACATCTATATAATAAAGTAGAATTGTATTTCTTTCTCATTTTCGGACAAAAGACGAAAGTCTTATTTATTTTGCCAATTTCCACTGAAATGCTTTTTTCTTTATTAAACTTTTCCAAGATATTTTAAATAATTAATTTCACTGGGAATGTGACCAGATCACCATTCCCTTTATATTGATATAATAAAGGTGAATTAATTTTTTTTCACCATTTTTGGAGATAAGTCTTATTTATTTCGCCATTTTCCACTGAAATGCATTTTGCTTCATAAAAATCTACAGAGACATTCAAAATAATTTTTTTCATTCTGAATGTGAATAGAATACCATTCCCTTCACATCTATATAATAAAATAAAATTGTATTTTTTTTTTACCACATAAGACTAAATAAGGCTAAATTCTTATGTATTTTGTCAATTCGCACCTAAATAAATTTTTCTTCATTAAAGTTTTCTGAGACATTTTAAATAATTAATTTCACTGTGAATATGACCAGAACACCATTCCCTTTACATCCATATAACAAAATAGAATTTAATTTCTTTCAAATTTTTGGACAAAAGACTAAAGTCTTATTTATTTTGCCATTTTCTACTGAAATGCATTTTTCTTCATAAAAATCTTCAGAGAGATTAATAATTCTTTTTTTCACCGTGAATGTGACCAGAACACCATTCCTTTCATATCGATATAATAAAGGTGAATTTTATTTTTTTTTACCATTTTTGGACATAAGTCAAAAATCTTTTGCATTTTTCCAATTTCCACTGAAATGCATTCTTCTTCATTAAAGTTTTCCAAGACATTTTAAATAATTATTTTCACCGTGAATGTCAACAGAACACCATTCCCTTCACATCCTTATAATGAAATGGATTTTCTTTTTTTCACATTTTTGGAGAGAGGACTAAAGTCTTATTAATTTCGCCATTTTCCATTGAAATGCATTTTTCTTCATAAAAATCTTCAGAGACATTCATAATTCTTTTTTTCATTCTGAATGTGAACAGAACACCATTCCCTTCACATCTATATAATAAAATGGAATTGGTTTTTTTTTTCCCATTTTTGGACATAAGACTAAATTCTTATGTATTTTGCCAATTCCCACCTAAATACATTTTTCTTCATTAAAGTTTTCTGAGACATTTTAAATAATGAATTTCACCAGGAATATGACCAGAACACCATTCCCTTCACATCTATATAATAAAGTAGAATTGTATTTCTTTCTCATTTTCAATCAAAAGACTAAAGTCTTATTTATTTTGCCAATTTCCACTGAAATGCTTTTTTCTTCATTAAACTTTTCCAAGATATTTTAAATAATTAATTTCACTGTGAATGTGACCAGGACACCATTCCCTTCATGTCAATATAAAAAAGTGGAATTCACCATTTTTGGACTTGGTCTCATGTATTTTTCCAATTTCCAGAACACCATTTTCTTCACATCTATATAATAAATCAGAATATTTTTTTTTTTTTTACCATTTTTGGACAATAATCTTAATAATCTAATTTCCACTGAAATGCATTTTTCTTCATTAAAGTTTTGAGACATTTTACATAATTTATTTCACCATGAATGTGACCAGAACACCATTCCCTTCACATCTATATAACACATATAATTACTCATTTATTTTACCATGCCTGTTGAATAAACATAACATGTTTACTCTTCAAGGGTTCTGATTATCTGTATGTTTACACTAGGACTCGGAACTGTACTGTCCTCTCAGGTCCTTTTAGCACTCATACTTGTGTTTGATTTGCACTTCATTGTACGTCACTCTGGATAAGAGTGTCTGCTAAATGCCATGTAATGTAATATAATGTAATGTAATGATTGCTCACCTGTCTAAATGTAAAAATGACAAATTTCAAATTTTCACATTTTTCCAAATTTTGGATATGAGACTATTGTCTTAAGTATTTTTCTGATTTTCCATTAACTTACATTTTCCAAAAAAATGTCTTAAACATATTTGTATTCCTTCATTTTACATGCCTGTTGATTAAACATGATTGCTCATCTGTCTAAATGTAAAAATTACATATTTAGAATTTTAGCTTTTTTCCATATATTGGACATAAGACTTTATATTCTTCTGTATTTTTATCATTTTCCACTGTAATCAGTTTTTCCATATAAATATCATCAATCACATTTTTATTGATTTATTCCACCATGGATTTTGAAAAAAGAGTCTCATGTATTTTTTACCTTTCCATTGAAATAACTTTCTCAATATAAATGTTACCTAGCTTTTTTTGCATTTTGAAGGTAAAACAGAAGCTTTATATATTTTTCGAAATTTCCATTGAAATAACATTCACAACTTGAAACACATTTTTTAATCATTTTTACATAATGTTTTTTTTGAATAAACAAGATTTCTCATATCTCTGAATAAAAAATGGCATGAACATTTTCTTGCATTTTTTATTTTAAATGTTTTTGCATTATGAACATAAGAATTGCCACCAAAATTAACCTTCTCAACATACATTTTTATTAATTTATTACACCACAGCTATTGAATAAAAATAATTTCTAGATGAAAAACCATATATTTACAATTATTGTATTTCTTTTAAGGGCGGCACGGATGGTGCAGTGGGTAGCACTGCCGCCTCACAGCAAGGAGGTCCTGGGTTCGAATTCCCGTCGGCCGGGGCCTCTCTGTGCGGAGTTTGCATGTTCTCCCCGTGTCTGCGTGGGTTTCCTCCGGGTACTCCGGTTTCCTCCCACAGTCCAAAGACATGCATGTTAGGCTGATTGGAGAGTCTAAATTGCCCGTAGGTATGAGTGTGTGAGTAAATAGTGTGTGTGCCCTGTGATGGACTGGCGACCCGTCCAGGGTTTATTCCTGCCTTTCGCCCAATGTATGCTGGGATAGGCTCCAGCCCCCCTGCGACCCTGTTCAGGATAAGCGGGTTCAGATAATGGATGGTATTTCTTTTATATTTTGGACATAAGACTATAGTCTTAAGTATTAGTCACTCTCTCAACATAAATTTATTGAAATATATATATGTTTTATTACACCATTGTTCTTGAATAAACATTATTTCTCATACATAAACCACGAGAGGAGCAGGGCTGCAGCAGGCCGAGGTACAGAGCTGGAGCAGTCAGTGAAGTCATGATGAGGTAAAAGGCTTTATTGGTGAACTCAGGACAAGGGAAGGGCAGGGGCACCAGGGGAAAAAAAGATAGTACCAGCTCACAGAATAAGATGTAGTCTCCGTGGCAGAGCTTAAACCCGATTTATATTGATGTTCTAACCCTGCAGTAGCTAACTCTGACCATGCGTCATGAGACTAATCTAGCTTCTAGCTTGAGCTGGGTTGGGGGGGGGGGGGGGCTTGGAATAATAATGGGTCTAATTTCTAATAAATAAATTATAAATTATACCCTGATAATATCTCAACCTTGAATTATAAGTAAGTAAGTTGCAAATAAGTCCAAATTCCGTCCCACATTCCCACTGGTTTTACAGAACCTTGCAGAAAATTAATTATATGGATGTACATGCCAAACCTCATTGGAATTATATACAGAAGACAGTGCTTTGGTCAGATGAGACCAAAATTGATACACACCATTGGCATGCTTGGCGGCCAAAGAGGAATGCAAATAAGGCACCTCATACACCTGTAAAATACGGAAGCAGGTCATGTTTTTGAGATGTTTTGGTGGTCCAGGGGCACTATTTAAAATCAATGACAGAATTAATTCATTGAAGTACCAGGAACTTTTGCCAGAAAGTCTGGTGATCTCACCTAGGAAGCTGAGACTTGGTCATCGATAGATTGTCTTGCAGGTCAATGACTCCAAACATACATCAAAATCCACACAGAAATTATTAAGTAAAAACAACATCCATGTTCTGCAATGGCTATCTCAGTCTCCAGACTGCATAATTTCCAGAAATGCAAAACCCAAGGATATCAATGATTCTCAGGGGTTTTTACACAAAGTATTAAACCAGGGGTGCCAATAATTTTGGCACCTATGGTTTTCAGAAAGAAATTAGATTACTTAATAAAAAACATGAGAATATATATTGCAATAAAAGTATATAGTTTTCCTATATGCTTGAACATAACATATAATATTATGTTTGTTGTTTACTGAATACAGCATTTTTTCTTCAGTTATGTGTCCACTGTATGAACAAAATAAATTACAATTTGAAATGGTTTGTCAAGGCAATATTCTAATAAATACAACCTTGAGTGGTTCTTCAGCTACGTTCTGCTCATTGTCCACAAGGTGTCTCTGTCAACACCACATTTAATATTATGCCATTAGTCACAATCATTTAAATATCATTATCAGCTCTCAATCCATTTATATCCTGGTATGTAAACAGAGGTTAGTGACCCTAAGAAAACATTATCAAAAAATATCTATGAGCCTCAAACAAACAGGATGAACACAGCAAAAGGAAACCTGCTGACCACATAGTACAACTGATATTGCAGATTATTGATTGATCAGAGGGCTTTTTTAACACACAAGTTTGTTGTGGTTTGTGACAGTGGATTTTAAATACGTGGTGGTGTTTTATCGGTGACTGTGAATAATTATATACAGTATGTTAATGCAATATTGGGGTTGTAAACATGATTACTATATCATTTAGCTAAACCAATTAATGATAAGAAGAGAAAATGAATAATACTGGAAAGGAACATAAGGCATTGTGAGTGCTGTGTGGATTAGTATTGTGCTGCAGATGATAATAGAAGCATGTGTGCCAGATTTGGCTACCCCTCAAACTAGAGAATACAAATTAATTCCTTTGTTGTGCAGTGTGTGTGTGTAATATCTGTATTCAGCACCACTGGAGTGTGAAGGGCGATGGCCTATCTTCAACTCGTATACTGTTAAGAAATGGGTGGCATCATTTTGAGTCAACTGTCATATTCTCCAGGTCATGAGCTGCACTAGAGCATTAGGGCAGAAAAGGTTTTCATGAAGTAAGACTTTCCCCTGCACTTATAACAATGAAATAGTTTGCATAAAGCATATTGGATTGTTTCTTAAGCGTCATACAACTAGCAGGTATTACAAGTATGAGTCATATTCCGTATGGTCACATATGCAAATTGTGGGTGCTGGCTCTTTGCATACTTAATACATTTTGACCTGTCAGCCAATCATCTGTGTCAAAGCCAAAAATATACATATATTAAACGTATTCAGTATAGCTTTAATAATGTCATAATGATGTTCATGCTGTCTTCAGAAATTGAATTGTTTAGGCAAAGAATGGTTGCAAAAATAATTATTAAATTTTTCTATGACAAAATTACATATGGATAGTTTGTATGGTAATGATTTTTTACATTTATTAGCTTCTCATATATTTTACTTTTTTGTTGTTTTCCATTTTCCTCAGATTTGTAAATCCAGCATTGCATAAGCCATAAAGTAATGTACTAGTGGATCCAATCTTTAAGAAAACTATGCTGTAGAAGAAAAGTGTCACAGTGTGAAACTGAATCACAATGCTAGCATATAGAGAATAGTATATGTCATTTATTTTGAATTCAATTTAATCTTTTTAGATTTTTAAGTACTTCAACCATAAAATGCCAAAATAATCATTCAATTGAAAAGTAATCATTTTAAGCAGATACACATTTTGAACACCATTTACTACTGAACATAACAATATTATTCTGAATGTACAGTAGTTATTGAGTTCAGCCATCGACATGAATGATGCCTTCCCAACCAATTAATTAGATCCATGAATAATTATATAGTGGACAATATTTTGTCATATAAAGTATGTATTATATCACAAGACTGCATTTCATCATATCCTGTACACATTATATTTACATGCATTACATTTCCATTCAAAACCAATGGCTATTTGGTTCCTTCTACAAGCAATAAACATGTCTGTGACTCCAGCAGACCCCAAAGAGTACTTTATCTCTTTGACAGGAATACTGATATTCCAATTAACTACTTTTTGAGTTACAGCACTGTTTCACTGCATAAGCTGAGGGAGGGAGTATTATATTGATAACTGCTAAATAGATATGAGTGCAGTGAAAGGCTGCTCATTGTGTTACCAATAGGATCAGTGTGAGAAAAGTACGCAACCTGCTGTCATTCTCTGCGACATCAGCCACAAAGTCTCAAAGCATCTCAAATAATGACATCAACAATGCAATAAGCAGACATTCAAAAATTAATATTTCAGGTCATACTGAATCGAATGATTTAAGAGATTCAATTATTTAAGAAAAAAGTGCCTGAAACCGCTCGTTTTTAAATATTTAAGTGACTTAAAACAAATGTGTTGGTACAAGCGGTTTGTGCATGAGGCCCATTGATCCCAAATATACTGCTCAAGCAAAAGGTTTTGCAAAGCTAAAAACTGTAAAATTCTTGACTGGCCATGTGACTCCAATGTGAATGTGATGTAAATCCAATTGAACATGATTTTCATATGCAACTTGACAGAAGCTGGTCATGCCTGTGGGTCACAGTGCAGTTTAACCACATGAACAATGATAACAAATCAAAAATTTGGATGTACACAGCCAAATGAATAAAAAAGTATGTGTCTTGGCCCAAACATTACATATATACATACAGTATATACATGCCCAAGCACGCACCAAGAACAAAGCCAGGGCCAGTTTTCATGACAAAGGTGAATGGCTGTTTCGGAAGCCCATCGCTAGGAGACCAGGGAAAACTCCTCCCTCAGCTGTAATGTCTTTGGCTTTATAAAGGCTGTGAGCACGTTGCTCACTAAAAAAGCTGCACTAAAATCCTCATACAATCTCACACTTATTCCTTTAACGCTGCTCCCAACTACTAGCTATTGCACTGTGAACAGAATGCAGGCTTCATTCATGAACAACCGGGCAGAGACTCACTTCAGCCCCACGCTGGAGTGTGAATTAGACAACATGGGGGGCGAAGGCATAATGAACATGGGGTATAGCCGCTCCCCTCCTCTCTCACCCCTAAGCACCATCTACAACCCGAAGCCGGTTCTGGCAAACCCCTATGACAACACATGTAAGCTGGACCTGCCTGCTCCGGTGACTCCGGAGACCAAGACCCCCATTGACCACCAGGGAAAGCCATCCACCGGGTGCTGTTCTTTCATCAGCCGAGCGGTGCGCGGTAAGGATGCTGCATTCATTCAACAACAAATGTATATAGTGTAATGTAAAGAGTAAAGTGTTTCAGGTACCGGGACAGGCAAGTGAATTTACTGCAAGAAAATTCAGGTCTTACTTATTACGCGGTACTTTTCTTTCAAAGAGAATACACTACTGTGGATGAAATGTTTTTTGTTGTTTAAGTACGAAACATTATGAATTTTTTATCATTGCAACAGAAATTGCATTCCATATTTTCAAACATGTTAATCCTATTTTTGAAAATATTCAGGGTAACTTGTAATAACAATGAAACTAAAGTCATGAAATAGTATTGTACTGTATTTGCAGAAATTAAAGTTAAGTAATTATTGCATTAATTCACTTTAATGTCTGCATATAAGTCTGTAAACAAGTATAAATGCTCTTTTGTAAAACATTCACATTGTTATAATGCTTTATATCAACAGGTTTGACTTAGCCTAAAAAAAATGAAAGAAGTATTGCTCTACCAGGAGCATGAATTCAATTAGTATTTGCCCTTAATGTTTACTTACAATTACATGCCTTTTTCAGGCATCAATACAATCATATGGGCAATTATAGTCTCTCTAGAGGATTCTTTGTGCTTGTGACAGGACTATGGAGCACCACAATGACAGAGAACACAGCAGAGAACCGGGAGATGTTTGTGAAGACTACTCTGAGAGAGTTGCTGGTCTACATCGTCTTCCTACTGGACATATGTTTATGTAAGTAAAGCCTCTGAACAAATCTAAAATTGTATTGTGTAGTGACTGCTATGGAAGAATAGTATGCTATATAGAACGCAAGGCAGCCAAATAACATCTGCCAAAGATACTTTTGATATTCCGTTTGGTGCACATAAACATGAATGTAATGTGCTTTCTTAAAAAATAACTTAGTAGTATCTCTTGATTTATTATTTGCTTTATATCTGGACATTGCTGCCTTAGGTGGTATCAAATGACATCCCCTCCACCCTCCATAGAAGAGGTATAAAAAGCAATGCATTGTGTAGCAGAACACTGAGGCTGAATGGATGACAAATACACTCATTCTGCTCTGGGCTGATAACAGTAGACCTGCATCTCTCTCCTTTCCCATAGTCCTGGAGGGATTTACCATTGTTTGCGGAAGCTTTTGTGTGAATCCTTCTGCTTGTTCCAAAACAAAACTGCCAGGACTGCCCGTGCCTTTTTTTATTGCCTATATCTGTCACTATGTGACATGTCCTGAATGAAGCCAACATTTGCCATTTCTTATCTCCCTCCTCAGCATGGCTACCACTACATGCGTGTGCAAAGTCTGATTAACCAGCCTTTACAAAGCCATTCAAAAGTTTCAATTTATTTATATAAATTACTCCAAAGGTACAATGTATGTGACATATTTATATATATTTTTTGCACATTTAACTTCAGCTGTATTAATACTGTGAATACATGAATCTATTGCTATTCTTCGCAGTATATTGATGTCCACCTACTCCACCTGGTAAGATGTGGCTATTTCCTTTTTAGTGACGTATGGCATGACCAGCTCAAACGCCTACTATTACAACAAAGCTATGACCGATCTGTTTGTGAACACACCCAGTGAGAACGGCATTAAATTTCAGTCCATTAGTAGCATGGCAGATCTCTGGGATGTAAGTATCATGTTTCTAGTGATTCTGTGATTGTGATGATGATGATGATGATGATGATGATGATGATATCACAGGCTTCTAGAAGTTAGATTTGTCAACAGCTCATGTATATAAACATGCACAAGAAAAAGAGCCTCCATACTTCTTAAACCTTAAAGAGGATTTTATTAATCACCTGATTTCCTCTCTTCCAAGTGTGCAGCTGTTTCTGTCCAATCCTGGCTCTTAAAATTCCAATAATACATTGCAAAGGGAGAAAGTAGATAAGTCGAGTACAAAAACTGCATAGGATAAGTTAATTTTGTGTTTAAATGTCATTTTATAACACATTACATATACTAGGAAGAGGGACTTAGCCACAATGAAAGAAACAGTAAATCTAAAGTAAGATACTTTCTAAGATTTAATGAAAGTCTTTCAGCACCCCATTCAAGATAAAACTGAAATTATTTTGTCCGATATTAAAACATTTTAAAAGTTTTTGCCCCAAATGTTGTGGAGCTCACTGTATATGCAATTGAAATAATGAACCATTCATATTGTGTGTCTTTACTGTCTTAATATTTATTCCATCTGAAAAGTTTACACAGGGTCCATTACTTGATGGGCTTTACTGGACCAAGTGGTACAATGACGAGTTGCTGCAGTCAAGCACGCTCAATGGGCAGTCCTTTATCTACCATGAAAACTTGCTATTGGGAGTTCCCAGAATACGACAGCTCAAGGTGACAAACAATTCTTGCAAGGTGCATAAAGACTTCCGGCAAAACATCACAGGCTGTTTCGACGTCTACAGTAGCCAGAAAGAGGACACTTCTGATTTTGGCCTCATCAATGGAACTGCGTGAGTGGTCTCTGCAAATAGTCTCTCTCTCTCTCTCTCTCTATATATATATATATATATATATATCCTGCCATCCATCTCTCTTCCTCTTTCTCTCTCTCACTGCATAATTTACTGGACAATTATCACAACACAAATGACTGCAAGTTGAGGAAAAAAACACACATAAAAATGCTTATTCCCATTCAGCTGGGAGTATCACACAGAGAAGGAGCTGAAGGGCTCTTCACACTGGGCTGTCCTGACCTCGTACGGGGGCGGGGGGTTCTACGAGGACCTGAAGCTGACCAAGGAGGAAAGTGCCATCGTGCTGATGGAGCTAAAGCAGAACCTGTGGCTGGACCGGGGAACCAGGGTGGTCTTCATCGACTTCTCTGCGTACAACGCCAATATCAATCTATTCTGCGTCATCAGGTTAGAACTGCTGATACTCCCTGTGTCTTGCACCAATAAAGGCGTTATTGGACTATTCTCTTCTGCCGAAGAGCAGAAATTAACATTAATTTTTCTTATCTTAACCTTTCGTTTTTATCGTAACAAATAACTAGTCGAGCAAAACCTACAGAACCTATTAGAAAAGGTAAATGAAAATTTGTAACACAATGTTATTCTCTCTGAAGGCTAGTAGTTGAATTTCCAGCCAGTGGAGGGGCAATACCATCTTATCAGATCAGGACAGTGAAGCTGATTCGCTACATCACCAACTGGGACTACTTCATCATTGGCTGTGAAATGGTCTTTTGTGTGTTCATCCTATACTATGTGGTGGAGGAGATTCTAGAAATACGAATCCACAAGTTCTCCTACTTCTCAAGCATTTGGAACATCCTGGACGTGCTGGTCATTCTGGTGAGAGAGGCACAAACTCAACCCACTTCTTATGACCCAAGAAAATGTGGCAAAGAAATATAAGTACTCAAATACGGAAAATCTGGTTTGAGGGACAGTTCATCTCAAAGCCCTCACCGGGAAGAGACAAGCTAGAACATATTAAGAGACACCTCACCTAGAACAGGTAGTCTAGGTTCAAGCACTTGTTTTAGAGCTGTGTCATGCCCTGCGGTCTGGTACAGTGTTAAATCAAGACCGTGGCAGTGTAGGCTGTGTCTGAGATCAGATGCAGACACGTCCCATATTGCCGGTGGTTCACACTGATATATCTCACGGGAAGGCTGATGGGTGAAAAGGTCCTAATATATCACACTTTTAAAAACTGCCCTCTAAGAACCAAACCAGTGACTAAGCTGCCATGTCTCTGGCAGTGTCCATTGCTGCTACAGTAGGTGCTCCCCACATCCTACCATCTGGGTTCTGAGACTATTCAAACGCATACACGAAAACAAGGGCATTGGGCTCCCTCTGTTGATGACAAACAGTATTACACAAGATAACAAGTTCAACTAATTAAAAAAGTCATACCTATACGTATGTCATCATTACATAATGACATCAATTTAATTTCTTCATTCTAAATTTTGTATTTGAATTGATTTATTTTTAATGGTCACTATATTTAGGGGGAAACAAAAAGGCAGCAGTATGTTTTTATTATGATGATGATGATGATTATTATAATTAATATTCTTCTTCTTCTTCTTCTTATTATTATTATTATTATTATTATGTTTTTAAATTATCTTTTTTCCACAGCTTGCCATTGTTGCCATCATATTCAATGTGTTCCGGACCATCAAAGTGGATAAATTACTGGGGAAGCTACTGGAACAGCCAGATATTTATGCAGACTTTGAATTTCTTTCATTTTGGCAAACTCAGTACAACAACATGAATGCCATGAATTTATTCTTTGCATGGATAAAGGTATAGTATCAATGGAACTGCTTTTCCATACAGATCTCACATTCTTCAAATATTATTCTTGTTAATGGGTGCCAAGGTTCTAATCTTGTACACATATACTGGACATATGATACACTGCATATAACAGGATTACTGTATAAGCAAAGTAAGGATCACATATAGAAATGGAGTGAAATCAGGACTGTAATCTTCAGTAATCTACACCCTTCCTTGAACACTTTTTTACATCTTTGTAGTGTTTGCATTTCCTCTAGCAAACAGACATAATGAAACGTCCCGTTACATTCGGCTTAGAAATGACTATTCTCGTAAGAACAGTTGACTATTAAATTCGATTTATGATCAGCGGTCAGCTTAACTACCAGTTGCGCTGTATGTCCATTACAAACAGTAACACTGTGATGCTTGGCTGCCCCTCTTTAGGTGTTCAAGTACATCAGTTTCAATAAGACAATGACCCAGCTGTCCTCTACGCTGGCCCGCTGTGCCAAGGACATCCTGGGCTTTGCCATCATGTTCTTCATCGTCTTTTTCGCTTACGCTCAGCTGGGATACCTGGTCTTTGGCACCGAGGTGGAGTCCTTCAGTACCTTTGTGAAATGCATGTAAGACGGTTATCTTATTTCTTTCCAAGACACATTTAAGAGAACTTCTAAAAATGAATAACATTAACAACTTGAGGGAAGGCAACCTCTCCTACACCCACCGAGAAATGACAGAGAAATATATTAAAATGAAATATTAAAATGAAATCAATTAGTATACTCCAGTGATAAGTGTGTTTACTGTCTTTTCTAGCTTCACACAGTTCAGAATTATCCTTGGAGATTTTGACTACGATGCCATCGACAAAGCCAACAGAGTTCTGGGACCTCTTTATTTTGTCTCCTATGTGTTCTTCGTCTTCTTTGTGTTGCTTGTAAGTAAATTTAAATTATTATTCAGATTCTTAAAAATATCAAATGAGCAAGTAACTACCGAGTTAAAAGAAACTGATAAATAATAATGAAGCTATTTCTGTCCTCCAGAACATGTTTCTGGCAATTATTAATGACACGTACTCTGAGGTAAAGGAGGAGCTTTCCAAGGAGACCGATGGCTTCCAGTTCACTGATATAATAAAGCAGGTACCGAATTAAATGGTCTACTAACATGCTTCAGCACGTACCTTCTTTCAAAAATGTTTTTCATACTAAGTACTTATTTAACTATGTTCACGTTTCAGAGTTACATGAAGACATTTATGAAACTTAAATTCAAAAAGGAAAGAATCATTGATGTGCAGAAGGCCTTACAGTCAGGGTCAAAGGAACTGGAGTTTAAGGACTTCAGAGAAACGCTGAAAGAGTAAGTAAAAGGATGTCTGAGGATTGGCCGATGACCACAGCATTACATAGCTTACCAGCCATTCCCTTATTGTAGTACCAGCTGCCAATAATTCATAATTTATTTTATCCATTCATTTACTATTGTCACAGAATTGGTGCTCCGTGCACTGTCGGTACTGTTGTTTCAACGTTTTTGTGTCCGTCAGAATGGGCCATGCGGACAGTGAGATCTCTGCGGCATTCTCCAAATTTGACCGTGATGGTAACCACATTCTGGATGAGGAGGAACAGACCAACATGAAACGCGAGCTGAAGGAGAAAAGGGTCGGTAGAACATGCACAGCATCCTGGACAGCTTCACATGACCCATAAACGCTAACTGGAAGGGTTTACAAGTGGATACATCTGACTACATGTATGCACATGCATGGACAGTCTGTAGTTTAGCCCCTTTTGTGGGCAGGGCCACAGCAGGTAGACTGCATTTTATCTGCTGTTGCATTGTTAAAATAGAGGGACCCGCCCAGGCTTGATACCCTTTTGGCTGACGTATTGCTGCAGTACTTCACAACCCTCATCAAACGTTCACTCCCATGGAATTCATTCAAGGACAATAGAGCATACTATTTTGGCATACTGTTTTGTATTGACCTTTGTCATACTGCAGCACATTACTTTTGCTGAATTAGCAATACATCATTTTAGAGTTTTATCTTCCTTATTATTTTACGCTGCCTGTAATCAAGATAATCTCCCAATGCCCAGTTTCATAGTTGGCTTGCTTGGCCATAGTATCTGGTTGGCACATGGAAAACTGCTGAGCCTTATCTACATGTTACTCTAATTTGTTGGAAATGGAGACACTCCTGTAGGTTTTCATTTCAGCCCTAAGTTAGCACACCAGCTCAACGAGATCCCTCACAGTAGAATGAGGTGTGCTTTCTTCGGTTTGGAGTGAAAACCTACAGGATGGTAGATCCCCAGGGATATGGGTGGGCAGCCATGAACTAGATACTAACTATGCAATACAATTAGAGTTACATGTAGTTCTATGATGCATTTAACAGTGTTATGGTACATAGTATAAAGAAAGTGTATTATTGTCTGAGAAACGGTGCTTCTTTAGTCACAGCTGTAATTATTGTGTGCACAGGATGCTCTAAATGCTGAGATAAACACCCTTGGAAAAAACTATGGTAAGAAGGTGTTGGCCCACGCAAAAGAGCAGGAGGAAGTGCAGAGCAACAGTAATGGAGGAATCCCAGTGTCCCAGGAGGGCTTTCATATGTATGTACTTTTCTGTCTTTTTAAACATAAAATATGATGTACGTATGTTCAGTAAGTGTAAGGATAAAGAGGTTGATTTCTGAAGATTAAGCACATTATTTTCTCAGTTTAAATATAAAGACATCCTCAAACATCCTCAAATTTTAATGTTGATTTGTTAAATTAAATATCGTAAAACTTAATATAATGCCTTTCAATCGTTGATGCCAATGAAACTTTGAAGAAAACAAAAAAATCATTTAGGCACCCAATTCTTAAGACAAAAAAGGACATTTAAAAAATTTTTATGGAAAGTAATAAATCAATTATTGAAAATAATAAATTAATAATATTAAACTCAGCTATGAAACTGAGAGTTACTGAGAGCAGATTTTCAAAATAGCTTAATAATAACAACAATAATAACACCTGGCACCTCTTCTGAATCAGAAGATCCAAATCAGCATACTGTAAATAGGTGAAGTGAACTTCGGTATACTGTAATTACTATCAATAACCTATTAATATTAAAGCATTTCCCTGAAATTTGGTCACACGGCTTTAATATTGTGCATTTTCTCATTGGAAGATTATTACTTTTCTGTAACAGCAGTTTTGTTTTGTCTGTTAAAGGTTGGTTAGGCAGGTTCTTCAGCTGGAGGATTCAGTAGCAACCATTATGGGGAAAATGGACCTGCCAGCCAGCGGGAGATCCAAGAACAACACAACAACTCCTGCACTACTCGCCCATATTTTTGAGGTGAGCATAACTAAAATCTTTGGCAACAATACAGGTCTTTAAACACAATACCCAGTACTATGTAGATAAAAAAATTTAAAGAAAAAGGTACAATAGGTATGTTTCATCTGTTAAAACATTGTTAAAAGACCATTGTAAATCCCTTCCTATCATTGAAAAAGCCTCAATGACATGTTGAATTACCTGTATAATAATTGAAGATCATTGGTTAAAATTGGTTCTAATTGCCACAGCCTTTGGGGGAGGGGGGGGGGGGGGGGGGGTTGGGGGGGGTGTACCTGCAATTCCTTGCTTGACCATTAGAAGTCTAAAATTACCTATTGTACCTTTAAATGAGGATATTAATTAAAGACTCCTACTCATTTATGCGCATAGTTCCCGCCTGACAGAAACAGTGGATGGAATTAAAGTTACTCAACAACAGGACAGGCACAATCTGGTCCTCTAACCCAGCAGTATCCCTCTCAAATGATTTTTACAGTTTTAGTAACATTTTTCTTGTCTTCACTCACTGATAATTCCATTTCATAATTGCAAGTTCATTTTCACGCTTCTATTTCAAGCATATTTTAAGCCATATTTTAAGCATTATCTTATCCAAAGTGACTCACATAGCCTACATTCTTATTCCATGGCATCTACAGCTTTGCAAGCCCAGTCCCACATATGCTATGCTTCACTGCTGTCCCTGTTATCAAATCACTCAGAGTATTAGTGTATGATTGCTCTTTAGCTGCTACTAAATATTTAATCGTTTGACTTCTAATTTACTTTTGCAACATCTCTGTATTATTTTGGCAATTTTACCATGCCAAACCCCAGGCTTGTAAGGAACATATTTATCTAAATACTCAATCACAATAGACTTTTCTTTCAGGATATCCGATCCAGGCATTGGTCCATAAGCAGCATATGTCACAGGTTTGTGGCAGTGATACTGACAGAGTCTGTTCATTGGTCCCACAGAATGAAAGGCCTGCCCCTGATGGTACTGTGCAGGCACCTGTGATGGGAAGTACTTGTGCGGAGAATGCTGATAATGGAGACCTGAGACATCGGTACCCAGGAGCAAACTGGACCATAGGTCCCGGGGGTTTCTCTAGTAGCCACCTGTAAAGTGCATCCAGGTGTCCCCAGATCTGTCCTGGGGGACGCCAAGAAGCTCAGCTTGCAGAACCTGCTCCTCAGATGCAGATTCTTTGGCTCTGGGGTTTGTTTTTTCAGAGAATTATTAAATTTCACCAAACATTACATTACATTACATTATAGGCCTTTGGCAGACGCTCTTATCCAGAGCGACACACAGTTGATTAGACTAAGGAGGAGACAATCCTCCCCCGGAACAATGCAGGGTTAAGGGCCTTCCTCAAGGGCCCAATGGCTGTGCGGATCTTATTATGGCTACACCAGGATTTGCTGCTTGTGTGAAGTCAGGAAAATAAAAGATCACAAAATGTCTTCAACATAACAGAGTCAACAATGCAGAGTATTTTGGAGAGAAAAAACACAGCGGGTGCATTCTGGGTAACCCAGTCTCAAACTCCCAGAGCCAAAGAGCCCATTTTGAGAATGTGCCAACAGCAGGCTTGACTCCAGTTTAGGCTGATTTTTTTAGTCTTAAAATTACCCATGTGCTATGTCTGCTATACTGAAATCTGAAAGTAGTATAGCTTCTTTGTATGCACTGCATGTCCTAATATGATATATTGTATGTAAAACAAAGATATATGACTATATGTTAAAATGATGAGTATATATTTCATTAGTAAGTGTACACAGTATAATTTATATGTTTTTTGTGTATGTGTAAGGCGTATTGAGAAATGTTATTTTGAAGGTGCCCTTTTACTATATGATTATATGTTAATATATGTATTCCACTCCATATTTAACCATATATGTAGAGATAAAGAAAACTATTTCAACATTTTTGGTTGAATCAACTATGTATGATACCATCTTATTTCACGAATTAATGTCCTATTAACTAGACCTTAGCATACAGTCTAAAGACAAAGTCTGATTAAAGACAGTTGTTTTCTGTGTAAATTAAATTAATGGTATTTCTGCAATAAGCACTATATTTGTTTGTTGGCATACTTAAAGATAACTCTGAATCGCCTTAGAATCATGCAGAGTAAAGGTAACTTAAGTCGTTAAATGAAAGTCTAAATATTTCAGTAATTAAATATTGATATGTATGATGGCAATATATTTCCTGCCAGTCAAAGTCTAAGATGAATAAAAAATGGACCAATTACTTCAGAAAATAGTTTGTTTGAGAATTAAACTGTGGTATGTGTTTAGTATGTGCAAAACGTTATTCAAGTGTTTACATTTTTTTATTTTTTGGCAGACGTGTAGCATCGCAATATCTACTTGGCTCAAGTCATTATCAGTGGTAGAACATCAGACAGCCTTATCTTCTATTCACGGAGACCAATTCCTTAATTAGACAGAAATTAATATGTCAATGAAAATGTCAGTATTATAAGATAAAGAAAGAGGGCAAGAACACTGGTTCTGTGGTTCTGCCTATCAAACTTAAAACACGGAAGGGTTTAATATATAGTTAATATAATATGTGATCATCATTGGTTAGTTAAACATCTTCACTGTAGCCTACTAAAGGCTATATAATAAGTGTAATATAATAATATAATAAGTCACATCATAATTTATGCACGCTTTCATGTAGTAGCCAAATGTATTATGTAGCCACTCCGGTACAGACTTGTTCCATAGATAGGCCCTGAAAGTGGATGTTTGTAAGAGGCTCTAGGCTCTACAATTTTATGTTAATTTAGTTAATCAGTTTAAAGGAACTGTATTGTGTCATTCCATCACTTTCTGTTTCATATAGAAAATGAGGTAACACACATGCAAAATCCCTTGGTCAGCCATTAGCATGGGAAAATTCAAATAATTCAGAAGACACAGAGGGTAATTGACCATCACAAGACAGGTAATGGGTACATAAAATACATAAACAGTTAAACATACCACTTAGCACTGTAAGGCAAATAATAAAAAGGCATTAAACATATGGAGTAGTTGCAAACAGTAGTTGCCAGGAAGACGATGCAAGTGCATATTATCCCTACAGACAGAAAAGTGAAAAGTAAGATGGTGAGGCCAAGGAACTAAAGTATTGCAGTTTAAGAATTGCATAGATTGGCTGTGTCTTGGGGTCACCAAGTCTAAAAAAATACTTATAAAATGGCACCTCAATAACAACAAACTCTTTGGAAGGGTGGCATGAAGACAGCCCTTACTGAGCACAATAAACAAAACCAAGCATCTTCCATCCATCCATCCATTATCTGAACCCGCTTATCCTGAACAGGGTCGCAGGGGGGCTGGAGCCTATCCCAGCATACATTGGGCGAAAGGCAGGAATACACCCTGGACGGGTCGCCAGTCCATCACAGGGCACACACACCATTCACTCACACACTCATACCTACGGGCAATTTAGACTCTCCAATCAGCCTAACATGCATGTCTTTGGACTGTGGGAGGAAACCGGAGTACCCGGAGGAAACCCACGCAGACACGGGGAGAACATGCAAACTCCGCACAGAGAGGCCCCGGCCGACGGGGATTCGAACCCAGGACCTCCTTGCTGTGAGGCGGCAGTGCTACCCACTGCACCATTCGTGCCGCCACCAAGCATCTTGAGTTTGCCAAACCTTATGACTGGAATTATAACGCGAAGAGAGCACTTTGGTCAGATGAAACCAAAATTGAACATTTTGGCCATACATACCATCAACATGCCTGGCAGCAAAATGGAGTGCATACAAGGAGGATCATCTCATACCTACTTGCATATATGGTGGTGGGTCATTGATGTTTTGAGAAATGTTTTGCTGCCAGTGGTCCAGGGGCACTATTTAAGATCAATGGCACAATTATTTCAACAATGCACTAGGAAATCTGGTTGCTTCTGCTAGGAGGCTGAGTCTTGGGTTGTAAGTAGATTTTCCAGCAGGACAATGACTCCAAGCATAAATCCACACAGAAATGGTTAAGTAAAAACAACAACCATGTTCTGCAATGGCCATCTCAGTCTGCAGACTTACAGCCCATGGAAACCCTGTGGTCTGAACTGGAGAGGGGGGTATCCCAAGGATATCAAAGATTTTGAAAAGTCTGCATGGAGGAATAGTGAAAATTCCTTTCCGAATGTGTTCTCTAACCATATCACAAATTGTAGGAAAAGACACTCAGTGGCTTTTATCATTGCCAGACATTAAAGCTATTAAAGCTGGGGTGTCAATAATTGTGGAACCTGTTTTTGGGGGAAATATTATTTTTATATAAAAACATTTAAGACTTTGGTTGATTCCACTGGATCATTAATAAAGAACACTACTTTACTCATGTTGGGAAATAAAGTTTATATGAATTGAATATTCTCATCGTCTATTTGTATTGAAAAAATATTTTTGTGGCAAGTACGTTTGAGCTGCTTATAAACGGAATATATCGCGGACGTGTTGGTGAAGTTCCTGGTAGTTCGGCTTAATATTGATTGAAAACTGTATTTGCGAAAACCGAAGTTAAAAATAGAGGATTTCTTTCCACAAATTTTACCATTGATATAATGTGACAAATTATTACTAATCAAGGAGAAACGGTTAGTCAGCACACTCTCCTTCTTACACATCAATAACTTGCCAAGTTACAGTGCTGGGACTAAGGACTCCCAGCATTGATGGGGCTAATTCGAGAAACTTCCAGCCCCCTTTCCACACGTCACCGAACGGATTCCTTAAAGTCTGTGGGCCGTATATAATGGCACACTTCACAGCACCGAGAAGCTTGCAGAGCAGGAAGACACATTCACCAATGGTACAAATGGCTACGAACGACCCTCTGCCTCCAGGATGGGAAATTAAAATTGATCCTCATACTGGATGGCCTTTTTTTGTTGATCACAATAATCGAATAACCACTTGGAATGACCCAAGACACGACAGTAAAAAGGTGGGTGTATTACTAATAGACGAGCTGGCAAATGTAGCCAGCGCTTAGCGGAGTGGGCGTGCGTGCGTGCGTATATGTTTGAGAGCGATAGCGTTGAAGTTTATAATTTCAGCGATGGTGACGATGCTTGCTAACATAAATCGAAGACTCAAAATGGGTGTTCAAGAAAAATGTACATGTTTAGATACGTGGGGTATTGGTGGATATATTGCTGCTGTTGCGCACATTTTATTCTATAGTAGGTAAACGTATGAGGTAAAATAATCTTCCAATTTCGATATTGAGCTTCATTGGTGTTAAACCGCTATTTCGAACAGCAGCAACGCAAACGTTTCATAGCCTATTTGAGTAAGTCCATGGTACCGTAACATATTTTTATCCGAACCTTTGATGGATGAATAGGTTAGTTTATTCATTGTATTCCACGAAAACAGTCAAAAACGTATGTATAAGGGGTTAAATAATAGCCTACATGCCCTTTAATATTCTTGTGTTATGATCTAACCGTGACTGTTTTGTGCATGACGTACTGCAGTCATCTGTAAAGTCACTCATACCACAGAGTATTAGGACTGCTTCATAATGTTTATTTAAAGCTCCGTAGACTACGCACTGGTTTCCTGGTATAAAATGTAGCACGCTGCTACACAGCATGCTACTTCCAACTGAAAAGTTACCCTTGCAGGGAATTTGAGGCAGAATGTTTAAAAGAAACCAACCTGGTTACAATGTTCCGTTTTTAATTTTACTTTCTAAAATGGGATTTATGTTTTTGTGAACGAGCGTAACGCCAGGTGTAAGAACGGAGCACGATTCAATGTGCGTCAAACCCTGTAGGAAAACGGGGGTAGAGACTCCCTGCCAGCCAGCTGGCCTCTTCCATTTTAAAAGATCAACACTTGCTGTTGTCCAAAGTTAGTGTCACCCAGAATGTGCTGGAAAGACAGCTGTCAGGAGATAAACTTGGTGCAGTGCTGGGGAACTGCATGCCTGCCTGTATGCCAGGAAGAAACTGGTTGTACTGTGCGTACTTCAGCTACACATTAAATATTTTTGGAAGTGGAAATACATGTCCATTATTTGAAACAATAAAGCACAATTACAAGTTGTGATGTGAGTTTTAGGAGTGTAGTCATAGATTACACACTTACTCATATTACTTGAATATTATTTAAGTTATTTACTTACGAGAGTAGTTAAGCACAAAACAAACAGCCCCACATTTTCTAAATATCAAAAATAAAAATAAAATAAAATAAATAATAATCATAATAATAACAGTCTAAAATCTAATAACAGTTGACAGACCAACTTTTTGCACTTCTCAGTACACTGCCTTCATCAGTGAATTGTAATTAGTGTAATTATACTGAAGATGCTCCTACTTATATGCTACTGGAATAACCAGAATTGTATGCAAAGTTCAATAAAACTCTCACACTTTTTACTCGTGTATTTTGAACTACACTCAGTATACTTTTCAAGCTAGTAAAATAAATACTGTACCAGCAATTAGTTTAGGTCATCCAAGTAGCCACCTGGACATACTAGTTGTCAGTTGCAGGTTTGAATTAGAGGAATCATTAGTTATGACCTTTATGACTGGAGAGGCTATATTTAAAGCCATAGAGCTACTGTAAATAGGGAGACGGTGCTATAGTCATTTTGATATACACTCAGTGACCATTTTATCTGGGAAACCTACACACCAGCTTGTTAATGCAATATTTACTCAGCCAATCATGTGGCCGCAACTAAATGCTTAAAAGCATGCTGTTTTTCACACCAAATGTCAGAATGGGGAAGACGTGATCTAAGTTACTTTGACTGTGAAATAATTGTTGGTGCCAGACAGGGTGGTTTGAATATATCAGAAACTGCTGATCTCCTGGGATTTCAACACACAACAGTCTCTAGAGTTAGCAAAGAATGGTGCGAAAAACAAAAACCTCCAGTGAACAGCAGTTCTGTGGGCAAAAACACATAGTTAATGAGAGAGGTCAGAGGAGAAGGGCCAGACTGGTCGAAGCTGACAGGAAGGTGACAGTAACGCAAATACCCATGCATTACAACAGTGGTATGCAGAAGAGCATCTGTGAACACACAACGCATCAAAGTGGATAGACTACAGTAGCAGAAGACTTAAGTCTAAAAATAGGTCTAATAAATACCTAAGAAAGTGCTCACTGAGTGTATGATAAAAAACATTCCCTTGTAATACAGTAATTGGAGGATAATGTATAACATGTTGACCAAATAGTTTTCCACATAGTTTTCCAAGTATTGTAGGTCTCTGAACAAGGGTGTATTTGACCTTTAATCAAACCACAGATTCTATATTTTAACAACTGGATCATCTTCAACCGTATTTATATTGGCTTCCATCTTGCATCATTTTGCCACTTGTGTAACAGGTGTTAATAGTGCAGGGATTAATTTAGTAGCGTTCCCAAACTTCATAAAACTTTCAGAGACTCCTAAAGCAGCAGTTATACACCTCTGGGTCGAGAGGCCTACTTGTGACAGGCTCCACATTTACAACAAAAGCCGCAGGGACTAGCGGAACCACCTCTCTATACTGTATCTCCAAACGGAAAATATGAGTAAAAACTGAGTATTTAAGAAAGTATAATGCTGGCTTGTTTAGAAGATGGCGTGGAAAAATACAGTACGATTGTTCAGGCATTTACCATCGGGTTGTGTGCAGTGGTGTGGAAATGATCTCCTTATATGAGTAATGTTTGTGAAAACTGCATGTGAACAGCTATGACTCAATGCTCTGGAGCAGTGCTGTCTGCCGTCACTATACAGTATGCAGATGAAGATTTGAATCAATAAATGAGACGTCCCATTTTGCCATCAGTTTTAATTGAGTTATTGCTTTTATGCTTGCTTAATAGACTTGTTGTGTCAGTATTTCACACATAAATGTGACATGACAAGTTTTTAAAAGTATTGCGCACAGAATTCAGCATGAAATGAATATTACTTATGCTGGTTTATCTTACTATGGTGTTGCATGTGACTTTTGTCATGTTAGTGTGGATAAAATATGACTTGGGATACTGTTATCTACTCCAGCAGTCATTAGTACTCTGTATGTCTTTCAGCACTCAACATATATTCTAGTTATCCACGCACAAACAGGTGCAACTGTAGTATTCTTGCGTAATCTATAGAGTGGGAATGGTGGTAAGTTGCTGCTTTGCAGTTCAGTATTCTTACTCTGTTTCCTAAAGCAGTTTTAAACTTCCGCAGGGCCTCCAAAAGAGTGCTGAGCTGCAGTTGTATTTATTTTAATTTAGGCCTAGTTCCAAAGCCCACCCTACCACTCTTGACAGCAGGATCCATCAGCCATTACGAGGAAAGATATTTACTTTAGACCGAAGGTCTGAATTCTTGTGTTGAAGTTATAGAATTTGCTGCCACTCGCTATCCATTGACACAGCCCTGTTGACATTCGGTTGGATGCCCATACACGACACACTGAAGGAGAGTCAGTCTGTTCCTGTGACTTTAACTTGTTTTTTTTCCTGCAGCGTAGGGCAGCAGCAAAGTTGTTTTCAGAGAGGGTATTCGATCTCTTTTTAGTAGAGGGGAGTCTCTTGCATGTTACCTTTTGAATTTAGCTACTTGTAATGCATGTGCTTAGAAATGCATTACAGTAACTGTTATTTTTCTTTTGTGATGCGCAATGATTTTCAAAACTGCATGCAGACAGCTATGACTCAGTGCTCTGTCGCAATACAGCCTGGTAAAAAAATGAAGAGCTTAGACACAGAAGTAGCAGAGACATAGACAACCTGCCCATACACCCCCTTCCCAATCCATGTAAAATATGCATAAGCGGTTTGCGACAAACCTGAAACTCTCCACCAGATCATTAGGTAGTCATCCCTCATATGTCTGTGTTTGTTGTGTATTTCAGGATAGCCAGACCTCTAATGGGCCCTGTGAAGCTTCTGCTCAGGAACCCCAGAAGAACTATGTGCGGGAGATGAAGTTCCCCACGCTGCGCCAGGGGTATATCCCCATTCCCGTGACTCACGACAACCTGGACCTGTGGCAGCAGCACCATCCCGGCTTTCCCTTTGCTCAGCCCGCTCCCATACAGAGGATTCGGGCCGAAGGAAGAACCCCCTCTCCCACGCCATCCCACCCCACCCGGCCCAGATCCCCTGTTAGGATGCCTCCCGAGGGGTGCCTGAGTGACCCTCATAGTGGGTTAGGCGTGACTTCTTCACCTGGATCACAAGCACCTGAGGTGAGATATAGGACAGCATGACTGCACTCATGCCAGAAAGCAGTTGTGACTATTCCTACTAACCTCATTTCAGCTCCCCGGAGTAGCAATGCATTGTGGTACTGACACCGTTTCATTGTTCATGGACACACACGCGATTTAAAAAAGACTTAAAAAAGAGTTTTATTGCAACTATGCAGTATTTCATTTAAGGTTTATGTCTTGAAAAGTTGTTTCAAAAGTTGTTCAAAATATACAATATGAAACCATTTTAAATTTTAATTTTTCTGTGATGATGTGTGCTTGTGCGTCTTGCTTTAAAGAAGTAACATGGTGGTTGAATGTGACACTTGTCAGTTGTCTTTACGCAACAATAAAACAAATTTACATAATTGTTTTTACTATTCAGTCATTTAAATGTATCTTAAAACTTGTTTTTCTAAGCCTAAATTTCCCACTATAAAAGTTTGCCGAAACTGTCTGGGCATGGTAATGAGAACTGTCAATTAGCTATGATTCACAGACTGTGCTCCCACTTTCCACACATTGTTGTTTGTTACCATAACTACTTCCTTGATACTCTTGGGAGACTGAATTTTCACAAGCTAGCTAACTTAGTATATCAACTATCGATAGCTAAGGTAAGGACGGTGACTTATCCAATGATACCAAGTTAAGATAAAAGCTCAACTATAATGTCATTATGAAAACAACGTTAGCTAGCTAGCTAAGGTTATTGATAACGTCACTTTATGAAAGCAAACTAGCTAGCTAGATAATGACAAATGTCTAATAGTCTTTAAAAGGCAATTTAAGTCATTATTTCTCATTTAAGTGAACCTAACATTAGTCAAATGTTTTTTGCATTGTCTTGCCTGGATGCCGGTGGCGCAAACTATGGGTCACAGAAGAGATAAAGAAATAATCTGCCACAAAATTATTTAAATATAACGCATTGTAACAAACAGCTTTTAAGGAGGGATACATTGCACTAAAAAAGTATAACTAGAAATTTGGTCAGCCCTGATGAAAATTCCATCTTAAACCAGCCTACACTGGTCAAGTTTAAGCTGTGTTCTTTAGGTGGTCAACCAGATGTTTTTTGTATTGCTACATGACACCATTACTATGTTGTGGATACTCCCAAAAGAATTAGCATAAGAATAAATACCTTTTTGTGCAAACATAATTCATTTTAAATCCAACAAATCCTGACAACACCCATCATTCTCTCAGTCATTTTGATAAATGCATGCTTTTTATACTTTTATCTACTTGAATGCAGGATCTATCAATTAATCACCATTGTTTAAAAACTGTATGTTATGTACCATTTGTGGAAAGGAGTGCTGAAAGAGTGATATGGGATATATCACCTAGGACATTTGGGAAATCTGTAATAATATATGCATTTGTAACTACTTGTAATGTGTACTACACAGAGAAATCCCGATAAAAAAAAAAAGAATAGTCAAATTTATGTTAGCTACTGAATTTGATGATTTGTAATGACTGTTATTTTCATGAGAAAAAGGGAAAGCTGAGTTCTTTTGAGTGTAGGACAGTGACGTGACCCTTTCTGTTGATCAGATCTCTTCCTTTGGGATGAGCTGCCATCCACCCCCAGCTCAGTCTGTGCAGCTGCAGCCTGGCTACATCCCCATCCCAGTGATCCATGAAGGAGCAGGGGTCCATGGTCAGGCCCCGCCAAACCACAGCCTGCACCCCCAACGCTTCGCCCAAACTGAGCCCACCCATCACCGCCTACAACCGGAGGAGCGGACCCAACAGCCTGGACCTGTTCAGCCCCCCCATGAGAGAGCCAATCGTAACGCCTCCCCCATCCTCATCCCCTCCCACATTAGAACACAGTCTCCAATCAGAGCTCAGGTCATGGGAGAGCGACTTCCGGTATGTATGAGCTCTATTCCGTAAGATTTTATGGAATAGATTTTACCATTAGATAGTATGATATGATTATATTTAAGGAGGTTAACCCCATTGTGCAGATGCCAAATCTGGCCAATCCTTACCCATTTAGGTAGTGTTCTATTTAAGGTTTTATAACACGAGGTGGAAAATTACTTGAATTAAGACATTTGTACCATGTACAACACTTACTTGGTTTAGTTTATTTTCAAAATGTCAGCAAACAATCTCGGTGAAAATTAAAAAACAAGGGTTTTCTCCTAGTTTGCAATGAAATACTGAGACACACAACACAAGTAAAACTATACATTTTCTGGATCATAAACCACAAGTTTGAAAAATCTAAGAGTGCTATGCAGCTCTTCTAAAGCCCCTTGATTTTAGGGGACCAAAAGTAATTGGACAAATTAACACAAACTGAAATATTCATCATTTTCAATATTTCTTGGCAAATCCTTTGCAATCAATGACTACCTGAAGATCACAACCCATAGACATCACCGGATGCTGGTTATCTTACCTGTTACCATGTACTGCAGCCCTCTTCAGCTCCTGCTTGTTTTGGGGACTATTTGCCTTCAGTCTGGTTTTCAGCAAGTGAGATGCATGCTCAATTAGATTGAGGTCAGATGATTGATCAATGAACACGGCATCCCCAAGTTAGCCAGCTCCTGTGGCAGCCATAATGCCAAAACTATTACACCTTAGATGTTATAGTTTCTTAGATGAGGCGGGGGGGGGGGGGGGGGGGGGGGGGCTGGTTATTGGGCAGATCCTTTTAGTCTCCACACTTTGCTCTTCATGTCACTCCGGGTAATCTTCATATCATCTGTTAATAACAATTTGTTGGAGAACTCTAGAGGTTTTTGAATGTATGGTTTTGTGACCTGTAGAATTGAACTAACCATTTTATTCTTGAGGCTGAGTAAAACATTCTTGTGGTTACACTCGGTTACATGCAGTTACCAAACATTCTTGCTGTTATTGAATTGGTACATTATTTTAAAAAATAATTTTCATTAAATTATAATATGTGATGTTGTTTAGGTTCAACAGCATGTGCTGCAGGAAGCCAGTTCAGAAGCCCCAGCCGAGAGCAGCCCGAGAGAGCACACACAGCCACCCCAATTCCCCCAGACTCAGACTGCCCAGCTTCCCCAACCACAGTCCCCCCAGTTCCCCCAAGCCCAGACCCCCCAATTCAGCCAAGCCCAGACCCCCCAATTCAGCCAAGCCCAAACCCCCCAATTCAGCCAGGCCCAGCCCCCCCAATTCAGCCAGGCCCAGCCCCTCCAATTCAGCCCGGCCCAGAGCCCCCAATTCAGCCAGGGCCAGACCCCCCAATTCAGCCCAGTCCAGAGCCCCCAATTCAGCCAGGGCCAGACCCCCCAATTCAGCCCAGCCCAGCCCCACCAATTCCCACAGGCTCAGACCCCTCAGTACCCTCAGACTCCGCAGTACCCCCAGACCCCTCAGTACCCCCAGGCTCAGACCTCCCAGTACCCCCAAACTCAGTCCCCCCAATTCACCCAGGCCCAGACACCCCAATTCTCCCAGGCTCAGTCCCCACAGTTCCCCCAAACACAGACCCCTCAATTCCCCCAGGCGCAGTCTCCTCAGTACCCCCAGGCCACAACCCCCCAATTCTCCCAAAATCAGGCACCCCAGTACCATCAAACCCCGACACCCCAATTCCCCCAGACGCAGACAGCCCAATTCTCCCAGGCTCAGACCCCCCAGTACCCTCAAACTCAGACCCCCAGCTTCCCCCAGGCCGGTCACAGAGACGCCGATTTGCGACAGCCACCCGAGAGACCAGAGGTTGAGGGCAGAGGTCACATCCCTGAGAAAGCCGAGCCTCCAAAAGCTACGTCCGTTCCGCTGGAGGCGATGCCTGAGAAAGCAGAAGATGCGCCGGCTCATCCGGGCCTGGCCAAGGTGCAGCGGATTGTGGAGAGGGTTCAGAGACTGGAGCATGAAGTCCGATGCTTTGATGGAAAGAAGAATGACAAGCGCTATCTGCTTTTGGAAGAGCTTTTGACGAAAGAACTGCTGGCACTGGACTCTGTTGACCCAGAGGGCAGGGCAGATGTGCGGCAGGCCAGGCGGGATGGGGTTCGCAAAGTGCAGAACATTCTAGAAGGACTAGAGGCCCTTGGGGAAGAGTCAGAGCTGCCTGTCAGTGAGAACATTACCCAAGGATCTGAGCCCCAGGAGATGTCCTAAACCACACAACCTCAGCTACCCAGCCTTCATACGAATGCATTTCCCATGCAAATGTTCATGAACATTGTGCTCAACCATTTATGAAGCAAGTGATAACAGAATTCAATAAAGTGTCTGCCATGGAGTGCCATTTTGTAGAACCATTGTGGTAGCCAGTGTGTCATCACAATGTTAGGCTACTGTACAATGGGGCATATGCATAAAAGGTGCAGATCAGGACAAAAAGGTGACAGAAACACAGACAGCCCTGCTGCTAGGCTGGAAGTGTTCTCTGTCCAGTGCAGTTGCTTTGCCTTTGACAGGTGTATTTAGGATTCACAGATATGGTGATCCAAAAAGGATATCCCCACTGTAAGACTGAAACTGGCCACAGCTGCTATTGAACAGGCTGATGGATGACAGCATTGATTATGTGGTGCAGGAATGAATGACTGGTGTATTATCACGCATTGTGTAACACACAGTGGACATCAGCCGCAACAGTGATGCTGCTAAGCATTGTCAGGGTAATGGTTAGCATTAGCATTGCTACAGAGAAGTCTCCGTCGGTTTCCTTTCCCTTCTTTAATAGTGAGGGTTTGTAAGCAGTATTTTTGTATTAATATTTGTCATTCTGGAATATAATTATTTCTGCCTGGTTTTCGGCCTATTACTTGCACTAAGACAGGATAAAAAGAAAAGAACATTTAACTTTTAAGTGACTGATGCAAGGACACGTTTTATGCATATTCCCTGTTATAGAACTAAGGATTGAAAGAGACCTTTCTTTAAATGCCATTGGATTACAGTTTTCAGGTTGTTTTTTTTTTTTTTTTTTGGGGGGGGGGGGGTTTGTTGTTTGACTTTTCTTTTAATTTAAAAATGTAAACAGTTCTAGACCCATGTCTGACTGCAAAACATTTGGATTATTTAAACTATATGAGTATAACGTGTTTATGCTTCTTTGACATTAGCATGTCTACAGCTGGGATGTCATTGCCATTTTTTTAATTAAGGTGTTATAAATGCTTTATATAGCGGTTTGATTCTGCTGTTTGAGACTATTTTAATCTGGTTTTCACACACAGAAGCTTGGCTTGTGCCCAACTGCCCTGTGTTTGCTTTGGCACTCTTCTCAGTGTTCTTCAAGGCTTATACTTTTTGTGAAATTTGTGACAGTGACAGGGAAAAAAACAAAAAAAAAACATGTTTGACCCAATCTGATACGTATATGACTATATAAATGATTATTTTCATGGCTGAATTCACAATGGAGCTCCGGATGCAATACAACAGAGACAATATAGAAACAATAAAAATTGATTTATTTTAACGATTAAATGGATGAACAGATTGGTGTAGGAGAGAATGTGTTTCGACTGTCGTGGTGATGGTAGGCCTGCGGTGCTAATGCGATGGGAACTGGGCTCACAAACTTTCTGTAAGGGCTGTGGCTTCTTTTCCCAGGTGACGGGTAAATAACCAGCTCTATCAATGCATTGTATGTAAAAAAAAAAAAAATGTATTCTCTGTTATCTGGATAAAAGTAAATGCCAAATATAAAAGGGTTCAGCACTGCAGTGGAGAGCGGTGTTTGAAACTGCCATTTCACTTTTCACAAAACCACCCAGCTGCACAAATGGCTCACATGATGTTTTGGTTTAACCGACATTTATTGGCCGCTGTCACTCAATGTAACTGAGCTAAATGCAACTGAATTAGATAAAAGCCCCATGGTGATGAAGTCTGAAGTGAGGATGTGGTCCTCGTCTTGTTTAAGCTGGGGTTTTGTTTGGTTAGACTCAAGTCTTTAAAGAGAAACAAAAGAAACTGACCTCACAAACAGGAGAGGTGCAGTTTCAGGTAGCTGCTTATCACTACTTCCCTGTCCCACTGTCAGGTGCAGTCATATAGTTGTGTCTACCACAAGGTGGCAGTAAAGTACCTATCCATAAGACAGTTACTGAACTTAGGCAAGTTACAGCTTTTTCAAATACTTTATTTTTTAGATTATTATTATCATTATTAGTATTCTTCTTCTTAATAATAATAATAATAATAATAATAATATTCCTGGGGGTTACATTCCTTTTTTAAATGATGCATATGCAAACATTTCAATGTACTATTTATAAAACAGCATAAGAAGACATACAAATACGGTGCCTTAAAATACATATGCAGTTGTTGGTTTTTCTGCTGCCACTAGTGGAAACTGTGTTGACATTGTACTGTGTGGACTGCATATGGTCACAATTTATTACACATCTGAGTATTTCCTAACCCGCTCTAAATGCATTGCTAGCTATGCTATCGTACCTCTCTGCACTTTGATATACGTGTTAACATTATTGGCTCCCTTCCAAGTAAATAAATTCCAACACTCCGCACCCCACTGGATATTGCATCTGTCAGTAAAGTGTTATGCTGACATATATAGACTGCGGTAAAGTTTCAACAGCTATAGTTATGTTATGAAAGACATTCATTCTCTGGCTAAGAAATGTGTGTACTCCAACCAACATGTTTTCCTTTATTTTTAATATTGAAAAAAATGTTATATTGACTAAATATACATGACTAAAATGTTACAAAATGCATATTCATTCTAAAAATGCATATTCACGACTGTGTAGTCTTATCTTCCTTTCTCATTTACCTCTAGCTCTTGTTTTCAGTTATCCAATGCAGGAGTGAAAGCACCCAGATATACTTCAGTAGTCAAGGGACCATCTCAAAACTGCACTGCTTTTGAACACACACTGCATAGACCACATAATTACTTCATTATTCTCACCCTACTTTCACAAGCTTAATAACAAGTTGTTATAAAAGAGATGAATTTGCTTATCATAACAGATTTGCATTTTCTTCAATAGCAGTCCCTCCATGTGACGAGTACATAGAAAACCAATTGCAGTCAAAACTCACACTTGGATTGCTGGATCGTTGTTTCTCTCATAATGTATTTTGCCAAGTTTAAGAACTGAGCCAATATGTAGGTGTTCATAATTACCCAGCTAACACACAAGTGCATTAATGGCTACTTACCACGTCAAAGATCTTGGAATGGCAAAGTTGCCTCTTCGGATTGGTCCTGTTTGTCATTGACAGTATGTAAGTACAGGGAACATTGTTCCCTTAGGCCAAGCTAATTGTACAACGGATATTGTGTGTGGCATCATTCTCGTCCAAATATTCCCAAGCATGCCTTTATATTCCTACCAGAACTGAGCTGGTACATCATTTTAATTGACAGAGACAAAATGTGAACAAAAATTATCTCAATTTTATGGATAAATAATTCCACGTGGGAAATAAAGCAGTTAGTAGTGGATGCACAGGTATATTGGTTCAACGTAAGCAGAAATAACTTTTTCTCTTTCAAATAACTTTTTCTCTTTCAAATAACTTTTTCTCTTTCAAATAACTTTTTCTCTTTCAAATAACTTTTTGTATCCATCTACCAAAAACTTACTTGAAAAGCAGATTGGTCAAGATAAAAAAAATTACACTGGAGACGTGTGTACTTTGTACTCTTATTATGACCACAGTTATTTGTTACATTTTCATCCTTCAAATTGAAAAATGAAGGCGAATGAATAGCTCAGTTATTGCATTTTTGTCACGTTATTGTCTTTGTTCAAAAGACATCATCCAGACAAATGTACCAGCTTTATGAAGGCGCTCATAAAGAGTATTTAGTATTCATCAAAAGGGTTTAGTGTCTCCAGAGGCTGACAAGGGAAAGAGATTAACAGTTTGAACCAAGCCTTTTCAATCCATCCATGACGTGTGGACTCCTGACTGATTTATCCTCCTCAAACCTATTCACTCCCTAAACTCCATCGAGCAGGTCTCCTTTGCAAACCTTTCTGAAGCTCCATTCTGAGCATGTTCTGCATCATGCTACCTTTCCACAGGTGAACTGTGAAACTCTCCCATTCCTGCATATGAGAATAAAGGTCACACAATAAAGAGCAGTTCATATTAAATTCAATTACTGGCACTCGTTTACCTTATTATTAGTATTTATTTGTTTCCCCCCCTAAAGAAGTCAAAACAAACATTGGTAAAAGTCTAAAAAGTGTTTATTGTAGTAAGGTGTTACATTTAAATTCAGCATCTCTTCTCTAGCAGCACTATGTCAGTACACAGAAATATTGAGGGCAGTTAAACGGGTTTCTCCTCCACAGGACAGCATTGTGTAAACAACTCAGCACCCAGCGTCTCCAGCACATGAGCTTTCTGACATGGAGGTGTTCCAAACCGCGTGGGAAATGTTTTCAAAATAAAAGTCAACAAATGCTAATTTCTTCATGACAAAAAATCTACTAAACAGAAACCCAGTCTGAAGAGAACAAGACGTTCAAGACAAAAAAAAAGAATAGTGAATGATAACTTTTGATTCATACATTAGAGGCTGCCCATATCTTTATTACATTTGGTCTTTCACACAATCCAACTCTTTTTAAACAGATTTTTTCAACTACCTGTTCTAGCTTGTGAATGCCAAGAAAGAACATATGAATGAATTAATGAATGATAGCATTCATGTTTCACATGAGATCCCATGGTCATTCTTCATGACATGACCAGCACATTGCTTTAGTGGCCTTTAGTGGCATTACAGAATTAGATTTTCTGAAGAAGCTGATATCCTCTAAGCATATAGGACAAAATAATATTGGTCCTAGAGGACAGGGAATCGAATATATGTTTTAATTGTTTTATATACAGTACCATATGCATCCTTTGACGAGTGTAGGGGAACACACTTCCTGGTGTCACCATATCTGTATATAAATTTGTCAGCAAAGTTTTGAAAAGTCCCTCTCACTGTTTTGGCACGTCGAAGCAGATGAATATGAGTATGTAAGTACTGGGATCATATAACCATTTGGCACTTTCACGCACATTCCATAAAATAACAAAATGTATGCTGTAAATCATGAACATAACATGGATCAAGGTCTTTTTCGTTAACAAGCCTATAGAAAGAAAAGAACGAGACTCACTGGATCCTAAGGAGAGGACATTCCCATAGTGCTATTTCCATGCAGGAGTGGACATGACAGAATAGTGACACTAAGGAATTCAAAGTAAGTCCGTGTAGAAGCTTCTAGTGGCTAAACCATGAACAAACCCCATGATGAAATATGGCTTGTTGAGAATGCCAAGACTTTGCAAAGTAGCAACGGCCATTAAGCACGTATTTCCCCATAACAAATCTTTCTATCGCAATATACTTACGCAAAAAAGTACTTGGATCACAGCTGCCCAAGTCCTTTTAGTGCCCATCATGCACACCCCTTGCATACATTAATGAGCACTCCTCCAAGCCTAGCCCCCTACTCCCCTCCAGCTATCCACCAGCTATCAGTTTATTTAGCAACTACCCAATGGTGAAGACCTGGGAAACACACAAGCTATGCTATACTCACATACTCACAGCTATGCTAGAGAGGAAGCATGCAGGAAAAATAGGATGAAAATACCTTCAGTTACAAAGGTAAAATATCGACCGTCTCCTTCACAAAATATACGGAGCCTTACAAAACAAAACAAGATTCTTTGCCCTTGGAATCACCATCTCACACATGTATTGGTGTTCAGTGATCTAACGACCAAATCTATTCAGCCCTTTGTCAAAAACACACTGGAACATTCCCAGTCACAAAGCCCAACAAAAGGGAGAATCTCATGGAATCAAATTATCCATATATTTACATATCCTACGAATGTATCATGTTCAATCCACAAAAATTTGTAACAGAAACGGTCTTTAATCTACCCAATGACTGGTATAACAAGGTCATGCAAAATTTGATTTCTGCCAAATCATCTGAAGTGACCCATCATAGCATAATCTCATTAATATAAAGAGGATCTACGTCATTCAGGCAATTTTGAGAATCCACTGGTAACATCTTTAATATTTTCAATATTGTCAATACCACCTAAACGTACTCAAAAGTAAAACAATTTCCCCTCTCAAGGAGTTTCAAACTTACTAGTTGTCTGCATATTGCAGTACTTTTATACATACTCATACAGTATTGTTTATGATAAATAACTTAATTATTATTTTATTGAGTAAATGCATGCGGAATATAAAATATCACTTTGAATCAATATCGTCAGTGCCTTACACCCAGAAATAGCTTTTTTCAATCATCCACCGACTTGAACGTATCCAAAAAGGATTTGTCACTTCAAGTCTATAAAGAAAGCCTAATATTTTGGCATCTTAAATGCAGAAAAAGAAGCAAGTAAGTTAAATGCCACATCAATTGTGGTCCCACCAATGACACGACATACTGAGAATTCCAAAATCAGAAACTGCGATAATCAAGTAACCAAACTGCTTTTAGACAGAATGGCAGAGAGAGACAGGGATTTCAGCTGCTCCGGCACCATAAAAAGCACACGTCCCAAAACCAAAACTGGTGAAGAACCTGCACGAGCCAGGCAGGAGCTGACGGTGTGCACTAGCAGGTGTCTGGCTCTAGAGATGCCATACAGCCATTCTGTTTTTGACGGTAAATTCGGATTAAAGTTTGCAGATCTTAGAGAGTACCATTGATATCACCAAAGACCTTCTCTAGCCTAACCCTGGCACTGACACAGACAGCATCACAGAAGATGAAATACAGTAACAGAAATCCACACTCCCTAAAAGAAAAAAAAAAAAGAAAAGAAAATAATTTTCATTGTCATTAAATATTATGAATTATTTTCATGAAATAATGGAATCACGCTCTTTCAGCACCTCCCCAGAAGAGATGGATAACTATGTCTGTGACTCATCGCAGAAATGCTACACATAGTGCTATGCTGGACGCAGAGGAGTTTGGTATTTCTCTAGCAAGGTTAAACTTCTCAGTGATCATTTACCTGTGTTCCACCCACACAGGATGGAGGTGTGCAATAATCAGGCTTGAAATGCTCCTTCCTGGTGTCACAAAATTGCTCCACCCTCAAGGGCTATGGCCAGGCCAGCAGGGATTCACTTTGATTCACCTGGGCATGTAGAGGAGTACTTATCTCTCATGGCATTGAAGGTTTAGAAATGTAGGAGTGTAGGTCTGCAGGGTAGGGAATCTTGCGGGCCAAACGTTTTTCTGCACATGGAAAACTGTGGGATGCCTGCAGAATATACTGACCAGTAGTATTTTTGGTGATTATGTGTCTCTTTTATGTATATTCATAAACATATACTTCAAATGCCAGATCAAAAAGGGCAAATTAGATGTGATTTTCACCCTGGTCATCAAACACAAGCCAATTTGAATTTTGATGTGGACAGACACAATGCACCTCATCCAACTGGTCAGCTGGGCAAGCAATCCATGTAGTTAAAGTCTTATGGGTATAGTGCTGGACATCCAATTAATAATTACATAATATAACCATTTATTATGTGTGTGAAATTCAGAGAAAATTTTAATTTAACAAAGCAAGTAGCCTATTTGTGTGGTTATGGGGATTTTTTTGTTTGTTTGTTATATTTATACGTATCTATTATTCAATGATTTTTGTAATCATTTAATGATATCGACTTGTACAGCAGTGTTATTTTAATGTGTCTTATGTTAATGAATTCAGTAGGTTTGCAGGTCTCTTTCAGTAGGTTTACCAGACATCAATGGGGCTGGCATCACAAAGACTGTTGGGCTCATTCTTCCCACAGCTCAGATGGAGAATCGGCACTAAAGTCACACTTTGTGGGTATGCCAGCGTAATTTCTACTGCCTCGGTTACACAGGCCAGCTTTCACACAGAGCTGGAGAAAATATTCCACGCTGCAATATCGATGTGATTATTAGAGTGAAAGCAAGGGGGCCCTGTTGCTCAGGAGAAGCGGAGCGCTTAAGTTCTGCGGTTGCAGCTGATGATACACCCAGGGCCCTGTGTCAGTGGAACAAAGATAAAAGAACACAGATGTGCTGCTAATCGCTCCGCCCCTACACCGAAAAACATGACAGGTTGAGCCGACTTAACAGGAGCAAAGCCTGATTAAAAAACTATGAAAATGACTGTGTGAAGAGGTCTGGTGATGAGAATGAGAATATTGTTCTCTAAACCAAAGAAATCTGGAAAATGTGCTTTGGAACTCGGACTGCACACCGGTTCATCTCATAAAGCAGCAGCTAATCTCCTCAAAAAACACCACTTCATCTCTTCAGAAAACACCAGTTAATCTCATAAAACTCCAGTTTATTTCTTGATAAAACACTTATGAGACACCTTCCATCTCATAAAACACCAGTCCATCCCATAAAACACCAATTCAACTCTTGCTTTAACCAGTGTCGGATGAAATGAGACAATCTTTGCATCAGACGTGCTTTTAAGAACGATATGAAACACGAAAGCCCTCCCTTAGGAGCATAAACTCTAATATCAATAACACCCTTGGTGGAAATATTACACCCATTAGTATCTAATGCACCTTTGGGGGAAATACGATAAAGTAAATATATTGCATGGTATGTTTAGGCTTCCAGATGTATTCTTCTTTTCCTAGAAAACAAGCTGCTCAAATATGAATAAATTGCCTCCGGTTTGATGATTGTGTCATTCTGCATTGCAGCACTGGCATTCATTATTACTAAGTGAAAGTTTACCGAGAAAATACAATCCCAGATACGTCACTGATGGAGGGATATTACGATATATTACCAAATACACCCCCCCAATAATATAGCATGATGTTGAGAAAAATAATATAATGTAATATAGTCAAGCTGCATGGAGATGTCACGATGCGATTGGGATACACTGATAAGTAAGGCTGGGTGTTTTGCACAGAGTCTGTGACTTTCCCTATTTTCTCCCATTTACAATATTTTGAAGTTTTGGATTGGTAACGGTCAACCGAAACATAGCCGATTGGGCTTATTTGTATAGGCCTACGCATTTAAACAATCGCTTATTGCCAAATGCTGGGAGACACAAAGTGGGACAATGTACGCAGATTCTGGAATGTGCTGGGGACAAGATTCTCATTCTTGTCAGTTGCTGTAATTAGTAATGTTTGATGGGCCTTATCAACAGTGTTGATGGCCAGCACTCCTTCCCCTGTTATGGTAACATCGGAGACAAGAGGTGCTCCATCAAAGACCAAACCCTGCAATGTACAACATGTTGTATATCAAAACAAACTATAATCATATTAGTAATGCAATTTCAGCATGCTCCATTTCTAACAACATTCTGCTAAATTAAAGGCAAAAAAGCATGCTGCCCGTTGATTTTTCAGAAACTTCAAGCACTTGTTACTGTTGCTACAGTTGCGCATGATATTTCAGTTGTTTCTACTGCTACGCATGAGATCTTAATTTCATAATTGAGAGTAAAAAAACCCCCAAAAAAACACGACTCCAACCAATATTTTCAATAACAAACACCCAGTCTTACTGATCCTTAATCTGTCAAATTTTTTCCCCATGGAAATCTCCAGATTAGGATTAGGTTTCTTATTGGGAGGCATGCACCTGGACTCTCAGGGCCCAATGAATTTCAACCCCCCCATATATTAAAACTAAAAGTTACGCCTTCATACTATCCCCAAACAAAGTGATTAAACACTACTGCTACTCTGCAACGTGTATTACAGGAGGAAAAATAATGAAGGTGTGACTGTTATCCAACACTGAACACAAAAGCTGATGTCACGTGCGTAACGGAATCGGAGGGCAACGCAGAGGTAGATATTTCTGCTGTGTCCTGTCCTTGTGCCTGGCACTGTCCTTCAAGCAAACAAAATCCTCTCCGAAGTACTGACTCAATTAAACGCACCATTAAAAACAAACAAAACACTGCGTCACTGCACTTCCATTAAACGATTGTTCCTTTGAACCTATAGCTGTTTGGATTGTACACGACATTAATAACCGCAAGTATAATACCAAGTGCCTCCTTTATTAAATCAATTTTCATGGGCCTGAAAACAATACTGTATGAGCCAAGCAGCCATGAAGTAAGGGGCCAGTACAACCATACATTCCATTCATAGTGTATTTTACATTTATAATGCAGTGACCTGCCATCCCACCAAGATGTAATAACACAGCCACAATTCAGACGAGACAAATTTATTTAGTCTTTATAAATGTTATTTATACCATCACAAAGGCATATACTATATTCTCTATATATTTTCTTGATATAGTTTATAGAAATAAAATTTAAAAAAACCCAAGAATACATTTTTGCTGAAGAAGTTTGAAGTGTCAGCAAAGGGAAATGTAAACCATAGTCCATTCAACACAGCCAAAAAGCTCTCTAACTTTCCCACATTACAACAGTAATATATTTGCATAGGCAAAATGAGATTAGCCCTTGGACATTATATTTCCTGAATTCTTTAAATCTAAAAATCTATTTCAGTTGAACACAACTAAAGAAAGGAAACGGCTGCTCTTCACTAACTCTCAGTATGAAGGGGCATTACCCCTGTGCACATTGTCTTTACAGTGTTAGGATTCAAGTAGATCTAAATACGAACTGTACACTGACACAACTACATGAGAAATAAATTAACCGACATGAGAGGTAGTGATAAATCCTAATGAAACTCTCAAAGGAAAAAAGTAGATAAGGCCAATATCCATCCATTAACTATAAAAGCATTAGTGACCATCTACTAGTCTATACCACAAGTCAAACCATGAATCCCAGGCTGTACGAAAGCACACCACAACATATGGTGTTGCGCGACTTTTCAGTTGTTTTTCTTTCAAATAAAGTCAAAAGAAAAAAGGAAGGAAAGTTTTAAAAGGCATCTATCCTATCAAGTAATTTAAAAGCAGTGGTTGTGAACACTGACATTATAGGAGTGAGGAAAGCACAGATATCTCGCTTTTCCTCGTCAACACAAAACATGCATTAAAAACACTGTTCGTGCACATTGGTGTTCTCAGAACCTGCCATCAGTAAAATAGTGAGTTCTTCTGGCCATTCTTGCAGTGAAAATGTAAACCGGATAAAATTCAACACGCAACTATTTCCTTGCTTGGCAAGCCTGCCCATTCACACCGAACTGTAAACAAGTACATTTTAACCAAATAAGAGATCACCAATGGAGATCTAATGTAATTCAAAAGAGCCACATTTAAAATGAATCTATTGTACTAATAAATTGTATGTTCAATATCGTTATCCATGCATTTCAATCAATGTTCTCCAAAGGTTAGGTTTCTTGTATGCCATCATCGCATTGCCAGTAAAGACTTGAATATAATCCACCATCAAAATGTATATCTCCATCACAGAAATGGCTGTCAATATTAAAAAGTGTCTTTTTCTCAAACCACAACACAAGCTCAAAGAATACAATCTAATTGCACTTAAATGTTCTACAGGATTGTCTAAATCCTGCATGAACTGATCTGATGACTGGCCAAGAAATGGTGGCAAGTGGCCTTTAAAAGATCCAGAAACTGGAGGCCACAGTGTCCTAACAACACCCATAAGCGATTCAGTTAAAACTGATCTGATTGGTTTGATCCAGAAAAGCCCATATGCTATTCAGTTAACACTGATTTGATTGGTTTGATCCAGAAAAGCAGAAAAGCAGTTCATTTCAGACTGACCTTATTGGTTTGATCCTGTATCATTCTTTCAGTTCAAGTGTGTGATTTTGATTATGTATACTGCCCTTCAAAAATTGCTTAGTCATGCATTGATTTCATCACAAGAAATGGTAGGCAGAAGCCAAAGACTTGGAATAAATGTTCCATGTTCAAATGGCCAACTGGCCTTCAGTTCACGCATACATAAAGGAGTTATCCCTCATAGGGGGTGAACATTTGCTCAGTAGCAAATGCAACAACTGTTATGATCAATAAGAAATTGCTGTCTTACATATTTGGGAAGTGCAGTACAGAGAATACGGAATATAGATCCTAAATCTGAACACTTCCAGGGAGAAACTTTGCAGTTTTGATTCTCCTGGTTGAAGAGATCATCGGGCTGAGGTGCTGATTCTCTTCCTGAACTTACAGCAATGCATTTCACATGACTCCACCAGGTGTTAAATAAAAACTTAAGCTTTATACGCCACAACACTCTCTAGACACTGTCCTGTAATCTGTAAGAACGGTCTGTGTTTTCTAAAAGTTTGGCACCCAATGTTGGGCTGAATACGACTAATTCCCACCCTGACCTGGAATGCCCAATCACTAGCCACCACAGCTGCATTCGGGCGGGAACCCCGCTGGCGAAGCGAGACAGGGCAGACATTCCCGGCTCTCCTCGGAGTCTCCAGCCTTCTTCTTTTCCTGCCACAGAAACCTCCCACATCCTGGGCAACGCATCCTCCATATGGAGCTATGGCCACAGTCAGGACTGGCTCAGTCCAGGTTTGGATGGGAGACCGCGGGCTCATCCAGCACCGCAGCGCGGTGCCTTAATGACCTACGCAGCCCCCAGAAGAGTGTGTCAAACAGGCACTGCTGCCACCAACAACCACGTCCATTCAGAGACACCAACAAAAGCCCCCTCTCCACACACCCCCCCTCCACACAAATTCTTAAAAAAGGCTATTTCATACGTTACTTTTTTTTTTTTTCGATAATAGTTTAATAGCTTTTTGCTAGGTGTGCTTCTCTATTTGTGTAAAATGTATTTTGGGATGGGGGAAGGACTGGTACAGTAAACCGTGGTTTTTGTAGCTCTTCTCTTCTCATACAGGTTTTGTGATTTTTGCAGAGGAAAACATCACACTGAGCTGTCCGACCACTCTAGACATTTAGCCCTTATTAATCCCAGTGTCTCTATTGTAATGGACCAAAGTGCTTTGATGGCTTAAAATATATGTGGCATTGCTGTAAGATATGAAAAGACAACAACTATCAGTTAATTCCCTTCACTGACATGATGAGCCTGTTAAGGGCAATCCAGAGGCCTAAAATAAACTCACTCTCATGCCCAGGCCACAGAGAAACTGCCAGTGAGTTCAAATTCAATAACATGCACAACCAGGGGCTAACCATGGACAAGCTCTTAAACCTGGATAAAGAACTCAAAGAGGGGAAAAACAAACATTGTTTGTTTAAAACAGGTTCAAATGTGTGAGGCATGAGAGAGAGGGACGGATAGAGAGAGAGAGGGGGAGATACAGAGAGGGGGAGATACAGAGAGAGGGGGAGGGAGGGAGGGAGAGAGGGAGGGAGAGAGAGAGAGGAGTACAGTACGGTAATTACAGGTTTGCCTATTTCTGTCTTGTTTTCCGAGCCTGAGTGGTGCTTCCTGGGAGTTCACTCAGAGTGAAGCCCAAGGGATACGCGCAGGCATATGAGATTCCACACTACGGTTAGCTCTTCTTTTACATTTTGTTTTTTTTGAAATAGGAAATATCAAACCTTTCCGATATGGACACCTTTCCTGCCCTTTTTTCAGCAGGAGTTTAGGTGTCCAGGCAGGTGCTTTGCTTGCTCTCAACGAGCTCCCTGTAGAAGGAGGAGTTGAGGAAGCGAGGGTAGGAGTCTCTGTGCATGAGGGTGTAGATCTGCAGCTGGGCCTCCTCGTACATGTCCCTGTTGGGTTCCGCCAGGCTGTGGTGAATGCTCTCTCGCACACGCGAGTCCAGGCTGACCTGCATAGACACTGGCTGTTAGGAGATCTCCTCACAATTCTTCAGCCCACCGCATAACATTCTCTGCATATAAATACTTTTGCAGTGAGGGTATACCTTTCCGCTGCATGAATTTGCAGAAAAACAACAGCCCCAAGTTACAAAGACTGACCGGTTTCCGCTTTTACGCACCATTTCAAATGAAGCAAGAAAAGGACCTTGATCCTACCTCTTTTGGGGAGAGTATGGAGACGTAATCTTCATAAATGATCCTGGCCTTTTGGTCGATGGTAGGCCGGTTGGTCTCTGCCTTCAGCGCCTCGCAGGCCAGCCAGAAGAGCAGGTTCTCCTCGCTGTACTCGGAGCGGAGGAACTGACTGAAAATATTACGGCCCTCCAAGGAGTGCATCATCTTCTCGAAACTCCGCGACCAGGACAGAACCTCGTCTAGCGTGGGGGGTCTACGCACATAACGGCAGAACCAAACCATCAGGACTTTTACCTAGCAATGAGGCTTAATTACCTACATTTACACTATATTATATACATTTATATGTAAATGTAACTGCCAACACACAAATGACTACACTTCTGAGCTAGGGCTCTTGGTTTAAGATAATTATGTTCCACAAAGTGAAGCGTATCATTTTGCATTTGTTGTATTAATAATAATTTATGGTCAAATATGCAGTCACAGAATTAAAATAATAAACTCCTCCATGTTGAAACCTCCCAACAACATGAGGGTTCAACATACTCCAATTGACTAAAACAAAAAGACAGACACAGCAAAATGTGAAAAACAAACAAATAATGCTATTATTTTTGCATGCGTTCTGCTGGAGTTTTCTTGATATTACATACAGACAGATTTGTAACGTTAGATGTAAGGCCACATATATATAGAGAAACCCATAAGGGGTGCAATATGGATGTCAGCACTGGATGTAGGAATAACATGATGTAGGGATGAACATCCTTTGAACTGAATCTCTTAATGCTTAATGCTACTATAACCAAGCTCCAGTGTACGCTCTTAAAACTTGAGCAAAATCATTTAAAACGAGGTAAACATTTGCAACCTGTGAAGCCTGGTTTTAGTGCTTCAAAAAATCTGAAGGAACTGTATTCAACAGTGGACAGGTTTACCAATGATTACGTTATGTGAAGGAGCTGTGTAGAACAAGTAAAACAAGCTTTAAAGCAATTGTATTCAGGAATTGGGCTAACTGCATCCACAGATTCCACCAGTTGCGATGAAGCACAGTCTCCTCATGGGAGTTGCATATACATATCTGACTTTAACATTCAAAAGGCAGACTCAAAGTAAGGATTTACTTTCACAGTGTCATGATATGCCAGGTTCTCAGTCACTTACTGTTCTTCAGTAGCTTCAATACTGTCCATTTTAGTCTGTCCTTCAGTGCGCTCCACTCTGTCTTCATTCCTTTAACAGAGAAACTGACTGAGCTTCATCACACCACATGGTAAGGCAAAAGTAATGTAACGTTACATACATTAGTCACACAAACCAGTAATAATCAGAATTCCTCATGGCAGCAGGGATAATAGACAGAGGCAGAAAAAGGCACAAAATGGCAGAAGTGAACGGTGGATCCTTTCCCTAAGCAGCTGCTGGAGTCTAAACTCACAGTGCCAGCCAAACACCAAATCTTACCTGTGATCAACAGACATGACCCTTACTCTAGTTACCACATATATTGCGGTCATCATCTATGAACCATCACTGTTGTTATCATGTATGAACCCTCACTGTTGTTATCACACATGAAATGTCACTGCCACTGTATTTAATAGCCCCGAATACACATTGCACACTGCCACCCCTGCCTTAGGTTATGTGATCATTCCATTTGAATATACAGGTTGGTTCATCTCTACCCTGTATGCCATGAATTCACCATCTCACTTATCAAATAGTTTTCTTCCATTACAGTCAGTGGTCTCTCCCCCATGTGACTGCCTGCCTTCTGCACCACTGCACGGCTTGCCTGTTTTCCCTCCACTCCTGTAGCAATTTATAGCCACCAGGACAGAAGCCAATCACCTCACAGACTAGACCCAGGTGTCATGCCATTGTAAATTATACATACAAACAGTCATTCTGGTACAGAAAGGCAATGCCACACCGCCCCTTGTAACAGGTGAGTTTGTTACATAGCTCTTTTATACATTCTGTACTAATAGTCTTGAGCCTGAATTTCCTCAGAATTGCACACGATTCCTGTTCTGTAATATTCTGTCATCTGTTTTCCTAGGAAAAGATAGGGAATTAAAGATGACCAATTGCTTAAGACTTTGCGTCTCTTAAATGTGAATAGTCTTTTTTCTCAATTACATGCACCATGTCAGAGAGCCCCTATCCTGTGCTGTTTTTCAGTCTCTGTGACTGCATGTGCACAGTGAACTGAAAGTCTATTTAGCCTCAGAGTGAATTTTTGTGACTTCTCAGTAAGTTCATCAAAGTCTCTATTGTGTTAGCGTAGCTGGACTCACTAGCCCGAGGCCCTACACATGCTGAGGTCTCTAAATATAAAGCATGTTGGGCACAGCTGTTTTGCATGTGATGTGTGGCTAGAAATAGCTCTTCACAGACAAGATAAGGCAGCAGCACATAATTAGGAATGGCTGTGGAAACACTGCTCTAAAACTGGGCTGGGGGAGGCAGCGGAAACGGTGCCTTAAAACCAGGGGGGTCCTGCTCGCTCAACATTTTCATTATTTGGGGCATTATTGTTGAAAAAATGAGCTATTTGTGTTTGTTGCAGAGAGTGCAGTACTCGCATGCAATGCAGTCTCAGATTCTCCTACGTCCAGGACTGAATCTCCCTGCCCCCCAGGACTGAATCTCCCTGCCCTCCCAGGCCTGACCTTCCCTGCCCCCCTGGACTGACTATCCCTGTCCCTGTATAGAACCCAAATCATATTGTCACCTAAATAAAGATGACTGGTCAGCTAATATATACCTCAGGAGACTGAGCACAATGTACAGTGCTTTACAGTGATCTCACATTAATTTAATCAACTGAGATGTGCAAGTGCTTATGCAAATTCAAATATCATTGAAATAGATAAATATATCATATTTCATTGACTACAATTGCAAATATAACTGAATTAAATATAATAGAACTTAATTACAAAAGGTAAATATTAACCTGACACTGCAGATCTGATGCCTTCCTACAGTATGGCACACTACAGACTGCTAAGTGTTCCCCTTACAGAGGAAAGCGATTCCAGGTTTCCTTGCGATCACATTGCCTTATTCAAACGTTTCCATTGGCATGGAGGACACAGGCTGTCCTGCAGTCATCACAAGGCTGCAGTTCTGACCAACACGGCCTTACAAAATCACGCTATAAATGGAAAACAGGCCCGACAGTCACAGCAAAAGCGGATCAAAACGGCCTTCTGTGGCCGTATTCACAGAGCCTCCACACAGACACGGCTGAAGCCCTAATTTAATATCACCCTCTGCAGGCAGCGAGTGACGGCCGGTGACACTCAGCACATACCCTATGAGCCTGCCTCCTGAGCACATTTAAATACAGATGAGAGCCTTCAATGTTCCCATAACATTCCCATGTCATACATAAATAGCTGAGGGATTTATTTATTTCTCTCTCTCTCTCTCTCTCTCTCTCTCTCTCTCTCTCTCTCTCTCTCTCTCTCTCTCTCTCTCTCTCTCTCTCTCTCTCTCTCTCTCTCTCTCTCTCTCTCTCTCTCTCTCTCTCTCTCTCTCTCTCTCTCTCTCTCTCTCTCTCCCGTGGGCTGCTGCTGTTGAAGGCTGGAGAAACTTATATAATATAACATATTATAAATTCTAAGCAGGTGTGCATATTGAAAGGGAGGGGCATAGGTGACTGTATCATATACTGGATAGAGCATAGGATAGGACACAGGTGAGTGTGTTATGAATATGACACAGGTGAGTGTGTTATAAATAGGACACAGGTGAGTATGCTACAGATAGGACAGGCAAATGTGTTATAATACAGTGTGGGACAGGCGAGTGTGTTATAATACAGTGTGTTATAATACAGTGTGGTACAGGCGAGTGTGTTATAATACAGTGTGGTACAGGCGGGTGTGTTATAATACAGTGTGTTATAATACAGTGTGGTACAGGCGAGTGTGTTATAATACAGTGTGGTACAGGCGAGTGTGTTATAATACAGTGTGGTACAGGTGAGTGTTATAATACAATGTGGGACAGGCGAGTGTGTTATAATACAGTGTGGTACAGGCGAGTGTGTTATAATACAGTGTGGTACAGGTGAGTGTTATAATACAATGTGGGACAGGCGAGTGTGTTATAATACAGTGTGTTATAATACAGTGTGGTACAGGTGAGTGTTATAATACAATGTGGGACAGGCGAGTGTGTTATAATACAGTGTGGTACAGGCGAGTGTGTTATAATACAGTGTGGTACAGGTGAGTGTTATAATACAGTGTGGTACATACCAGGGGCATTTGCAGCATCCGCACCAGCACAAGCAGCAGGTGTTGGGCCTCAGGTGGGCGGGAGCTGGGGGGGGAGTGTCGATGTGGGGCTGCTGTCTCTTTCTCATCTCACCTGTTGGGGCTCGGAGGCTGCAGGAAGGGGGAGAGAGGCAGATTAGGCTTTTTCACAGGTGCACTGAAAGGAAACGCAACCATTGTCCCTCATTCCTGCCATCTCCTGACTTTAGTTCCACGTCCCATTTCACGCCTTGTGTCTCTGTCTTAGTTCATTTCCCAGTTTCCGCATTTCTGTGTGTTCTCTGTGTTTATGTTCCGTTCCATGTTTTCACTTTCCCCCTGTTACGTGTCTCCGCCACCCCACACCATATATGCATTTCCTCTCTGTTTCTCCTTGTCTAGTCCTTACTGTGGCATAAGTCGGCCTGCTTCATTGTTCTGTGCTAGTTCATCTTGTTCCTTTTTTTGGTTGTTCCCAGTGATTCTAGTGCTTCCATGTTCTGTTTACCTGCCTGTTCTTTTGCCCTGCCTGTTTTGGTCTCCCGTCCTGCCACCTGCCTGCACCTCCACCCTACCCCAGATCCGACCCTCATTCGCCCTGGACCTATTCTCCAGCACCCTTCCTCACCCTTCCTGCCCTTCAATCTACTGTACTCCAGCCCTGTTTCTTGACCTCCGCCTGTCCTTTGACGTCCACCTGCCTGACCCACTGTACCCTGTTCGTTTGGATCCTGACCCGCTGCCGGTTGGCCGTATTGCCCTGTTCTGCTGTGCTTTAACCCTCTTCTGTTGACCCTGATTAAAGCCTGTTGTTTAAGTTTATATTTAAGTCTGCGAGTGGTTCCTCTGTCCACGAACCTGACATCGATGGCTTCCATTAGCCACATAAGTCAACTACAGCAACTGCAGTTCCCTGCTGCCCCCTCTGCCCTGGACTTGCTGGCACAGGCACGCTGGGTCTCTGCACCTGCTCACAGCATCCTCGGACATGAGCCCGGAGCCAGCTGACACAGGTATAATGGGTGTCAGTTCATTTCCTCCAAGATAATGGGCACCCAGGGAGCAGGGTCATAAATCAACACAGTGGCCAGAACAAGCTTATGACCAGGAGTGATAAATATTTCACACACATCTGAAACTCATTTTGACACCATTTTGGTCACATTGTAACTTGCTGAATTCAACAGCAGCTTAAATTATGAGGAAAATAAGTTAATAAGTTACTGAATCTGATGTTATACATTAGAATACTCCCATCAAATGCTGTTTTTGGTTTCTCCTGTGAATGATCACATTAATAAACACTGTACTGTTTTGTTTCTCCTGTGAATGATCGTAATGAATTTTTGCTGATAGCGGGGATATTTTATTTAAAAAATGTTTTTATTTTATTTTATTCCTACCATGAGTGCCATTACACTTTAGTAGGGAGAATGCACTGGCCGACTGTCTGTACATCTGCTATCTAATGACCTTTTCTGAGCAGCTACTGCACATAGATACCCTTCAATACTACCCACTAAACCAAGCTTCTGTATTTTAATATAGATTTTAACTTTTAATTGTTTTGTAAATGGTAAAAAAAATAATCATTTAAACATTGATTAATGTCTATGCTTAACATCCAGAGCATATTTTACACTGACATAAGAAACTCTGTAATGATATCAAGAGCATGGATTACACCAACCACCCTTTTCATACAACACTCTCTGTAATGATATCAAGAGCATAGATTACACCAACCACCCTTTTCATTCAACACTCTCTGTAATGATATCAAGAGCATGGATTACACCAACCACCCTTTTCATACAACACTCTCTGTAATGATATCAAGAGCATGGACTACAGACAGCCTTTTTTATAAAAATAAAAAAAACTCTGTAATGACATCAAGACCATGGGTTACACCAACAGCATTTTCTAGGGATGGGCATGGGAAATCGATGAGCCGGTAAACTGAAATGGACACTTGACCAAAACGTCCAACGTCTTAACCGGTTAAAGTTAAAAAAAAAAGTTAAAAAAATAAATAAATAAAAGAACTCTTGCTTTATTGGGGTGGCTATAATTAGCTTAACTCCAAGATAAAAAATACTATACTATTTTGATTGGAGTTGTGAGTAACCTACGGTAGTTATTGCCAGCTTTCTCGAGACCAATAAGGGATCTTGACATCAAAACAAGCCCAAACAACTGGATAGGATTTTGCGATTGCAGACCGTGGCTGGGAATTGAATTCCTAAATCAATTGCCAATTTCATGCAATCATTAATTATATTGTTTTGGCTGTGATCCAGCCTATAGGAACATGTACAGGAGTTCGAAAAAGAGATTTGTAATTGGTTAATCGATTCAATTTCACCCGTTAACCCAAACATGAAAATACTGAAAATGTCCATCCCTAGCTTTTTCATATGAAACTCTGTGTAATGATATCCATGGATTACACCAACAGCATTTTCCACCTGCAACTCTAAAGATAACCACAACACGCTTTACAGTGGCAACCTTTTTGCTAAACCTGTAAAGACACATTTATAGAAAAGTGAAGGACACTTCCATTGCTTAGCAGGGCACACAAATAATCAATCTTTTGAAAACTTGCATTGCAAAAAACATAATTATGTTATGGCATCATTTCACTGTAGATTTATCTGCTATAGTAATTCTTCCTTAACAAATGTACGAAAAAAAGCTAAACAAAATAGGAACAGGAGTATAAAGGCGCAGTTGGTTATATCAGCACCCACACCCTGTCACAACCTCCATATTTGTCCTTCCTGTGCTAGACTCTTTCATAACCACACACACACACTTCATACACACACTGCAAGAAGTGTTCTTGCAATTTTGTGTCAGCATTTCTGCAACACAACAACAACACCAAATGAGAAGCTAATGAAAGGTGACCTACATTTTCTACCATTTAAAATAAGCCACACAGCACAATGGTGCTGTCCTCAGGAAACCCCTCTCAATGCATCACCTCTGAAGTGTCCACTGAAAAAATGTAAATAAAAGAATGAATAATGGGCCCCTGGTAGGTCTCTAGGAGGCGCTCATGTAGCAGCTGAACAAGGCAGCATTTTGGCCCCATATTGACTGCTCAGTCAAGCATGCAATGCATTATGTGCACTGCTTTGCCAACTCATTTGACCTATATAAAATATTAATAAACAGACGTCACATATCATGAAAGATATTCTGAGTAAAACGTGGGCATGCCATTCACACTGGACATTTATCTAGTGACAGTACATAAAATACATAGTACAAAATTCCCATACGTCCACATATATACATTTATATTAGCAAATGAACGTATGCATTACATTACTCTCGTTTAGCAGAAGCTCCACAGCAACTTCCAGTCAAAGAGAAAGAGAACTGCACTAATTCATCTGAAAAAACATCACCATTTTCACATCACCACCTGTATGTATTACCATAACCTGCAGTGCAGTCTGGAAACCCATCCACAAGGACTTTCTGACAGAGAAACATGATTTGAATTTTCCATTCAAGATCTCTTCTCTGAAGGTATACGCTAAGATTTACCTAGCTGCTATAAGTGAGCTTCTATGTTACCATCGGAGCTAACTAAGGCAAAGTGAAGCTTTGTGGAACAGTGGATGCTCCCAGTAAGACCTTTAAGCATCTTTCTGAAATATCTTAAATTAAGCATAGTAAAAAAATCAGCAAATTGGTCACATTAATAACAGAAATACAGCATGTGATTTCTAATCACACAGAGTCTGTAGTGGTTTGACAAAGTGTGTACATGCATGTGCATGCATGAGCCGTGTGCATACGCGTGCTTTGTGTGTCGTACATGTGATGTGTGTGCAGTGTATGTATCTGCCATGTGCATACGTGTAATGTGCATACTTTTTACATACATGTAATGGGTGCATGTGCGTTATGTGCATACATGTAATGTGTGCGTGTGCTTATTGTGCACATACGTGTAATGAGTGTGCGTGCACGGCGTGTGCATATGTGTAACGTGCGTGCGTGTGTATATTGTATGCATGCATGTAATGTGTGTGTGGTGTGTTCATACGTGTCATGCCTGCGTGTGTGTGTGTGTAGTGTATGCATGCGTGCGCATGCTTCCTGAACGCTTGAATGCCTGTCAGGCTCTCTGCCCTGTAGAGCACATCTCCCCGTGCAGCTGGATGGTGTGTGCGACCCTGGGCACTTTACTGCACAGATTCCACAGCCGCTTCAACTGATGCATGGCATGGGTCACAGATCAGTGCACAACCCCACCACCCCCACACCACGAGCGCTCTGGAGGAATGCCCTATCACAGGCCCAAAGCAACACACACACTGCCAATTCAGCCAATGGTGACTCGGCCACTGCCCTAGTATATCCAATAAGATCATAATTTACTTTAAACATGAAATCAATCATAAAGTATGCTTCACCTTTACAATGCTTTTAGAAAGGGAACCCATTAAACATGTTTGCACTGTGGATTGACTGCAATGTACCTTATAGAGTGCACCACTTTAACGTTTTAGTTTTTGTTTGTAAGTTTGAAGAACACCAAAAATATCTGAATGAGCAGTTGTATCAAGGCAAATCAGACACACAGGTATGAGCCAAAACTACTTAATCCCAATGATAGTGACAGTGGCGTCCTGCCTCTCGAGTGGGATCGGAAGCTACATCATTGTTTAGCGTTTGCTGCCTGATTAGGCTGCTAGCAAGTTACAGAACATCAAGCCGTCTACCAAATTTCCAGTCAAGTCTACTTAGAAAGTTTGCTAGCAAGCTAATTTGCTTTCCTCCATATGATAAGTCATACCATATCACATTGTTGGAACTTGGTAACGTTATTTCACTGCTTACCCTGTAATGACACAGCATAGCATTAGCCAGCTAACTTTGCTAGTTTTGCCATCTGTGTAACAAAATGTGGAACTCTGCTCAGCCCAGAGGTGGAAAGTCCAGTGGTCAGAAAGTAGATGCATTCCTTCCATACATGACCTCAGAAAATTCATTTCATTATTTAGTTCTACCTCCTGGCTGAAGAATTGTGCTAATTAGCAAATCCCTCTGATTGGATGAAAATACTGGGGAGAACTTTTACTTTCTGGACCTGGATTTTCCACCTCAGGTTCTGCCATATTTTACAGTACATTACAGCACATTTCTTTTTTTTTAAAGATATTTTTTAGGCCTTTTTCAGCTTATTGGACAGTATATAGAGACAGGAAGAATGGGGGCGAGAGAGAGGGAAAGACATGCGACAAATTGTCAGACGGTCGGATTCGAACCGTTGACGTCGCGGCTCGCAATGAGCATGCGGTCAGAGCTCTGCAGGCTGCGCCACCGAGACACCCCATTACAGCACATTTCTAAACAATTAACCGTGTAACCGATACTGCTCATGACGGCTAGGGGTCCTATCTTATTTATGAAAAAAAACGGACAAAAATGTCAGCCAACTGACAAAAATGTAATTGCATTTTCAAACTTATGTTCAGCCATCTTAGAGAGTTCAATTTAAATGTCAACACTAAGTCAGATAATAGCCTAATTGCCAAATTAACGATTAACATTGACATTGCATTCACAGCAGTCAGTCACGCTATGTAGGTTACGTCCAGGCATGCTGTCCAATTGAGTGTCATTTTCTACATTACATTACATTATATGTCATTTGGCTGATGCTTTTATCCAAAGGGACTTACAGTTGAGCAATGCAGGGTTAAGGGCCTTGCTCAAGGGTCCAACGGCTATGGCTACACCGGGGATCGAACCACCGCCCTTGCAGGTCCCAGTCATGTAACTTAACCACAATTCTTCCTGTTTTCATTCCTCTTCCCTATGGCTTCTGCCTGAGGCTTGATTGGCATGAAATGTGCCCAGTGTGCTGCTATTGAGAACTTTGTTACAGACAGGGTTGTGCACTCAAAATTCCCTGGTCACGTTAATGTCCATTGTCCCCTCTGTTCGGCGTATAGTGGCTCCGGTAAAGTTAGAGTGTTTCCAGCTGGATTGCATCCTTCCAACAGGACACTGTTTGTTATTTTGCTTTGTTATTGTTCCTGGGAGGAGACCTGATCTCCGTTGGGGGATGGCTACACGCCGCTTCGAGCCCGGTAAGCTTTCAAAGTCTTGCTGAGGTTTATTTAGGTTTGTTTAGGCAGACAGGACTGTTACTCGTCGGTCTGCAGTGTTTGTTTCGTTCCCACTCCACATTCTACACTCCATCTCCCTATCCTTTACCCTGTCATGGCCTGATCAAAGACCGGGTTGTAACTATGTCATAGTCGACTGGTCTAATGACTTTCATGCCTATGGTTTCTATTCAATTTGGGTTTTATTTTTATTTCCCGTAAACTCTGCCTATGCATTTGATTTCATACAGCACAGGGCAATCTTTGTGGTGAAACGAGTCATGTGGTCCATTTAATTCCAGGAATTTTCATTTTCAATATCTGATGGATATAATAGGCTATTGGTCTAAGGATTTTTCTTTGATGCCAGCAATTCTACTTTTTAAAATAGTGAAACTACACGGTCCTACAAAATGTAGGTAAGCTAGCTCTGGCCCATATTAGATATATGGAACACAACATTTAAAAAAACATTGGATATGTAAGTTTTCCAACATGTGTTGGAAAAGCTGATAACGTACAATGAATGTTCTTCAGTTCCCTTTCTGCATCAACAAAACAGGCAGCCAATTTAGTGAGAATGCAACATTCATATTCTATAAATGGTGTTTAATACACACTGAAACTGCAATTAGCAAGAGACTACAGTCATGAGCTAGGGAGCATGTGGCAATCAGGACAACAGCAGTCTGGTCTAATTCTGTATTCAAAAATAGGAGAGAGATCTTGAGAAAAGTCTTGAGCAAAACACATTCTGGTCTAAAAATAATGATACACTACAACTGAGCCATGAAATCTCTCAGGCCATCTTTTATTTGTATTACTATTTATATGCATTTTATACTTGGAAATGTATTCCTCTGCCAATTTTTACTCTGGATTATTTTGCTTCAAAACAAATTGATACATTTTTCCTAAACTTTGTAGCATGCTCAAGGTTGGCATCCTACATCAACATAGCAGCTTCTCAGTCAATACTGAGTGCAAGGTTCCCATAATCATTGCCTGAGGCTAAATTCATCAAGTCTCCTACACTGTTCTCCTGACAGTAGAACATGATGGTTTCTCTATAACTGCTATGCAACTTTAAAAAAAAAACTACATGCATCTTGAAAATATCAGATGCTTCACTGTAGAATGAACCCAAATAATAGTCTCTAAACAAGTGCCTTTTGTACGTACAGTGCATGTTTAGCGGTTAGCTGTGGTGTAACGGTCACGCGGGTTGTGATAAAATCCCACCTACCGGGCAGATTAGTGTGAGTCAGTGGACTGGGGCAGGAGGCTCATGGTGCTGAGGTAAGCTCTGAAGCCAGCCAGGGATGGGAAGCACTGTCTCCACGGTGCACAGTCCTCACCATGCTTCAGACGGGGTGTGCTCGCTGGGACAGCAGGCCGGGGGCATCTGGGGGGAGGGGGGTTGTACAGGTCCTTCTGTGTGGCGGGGGAGTGGCTCTGTGCTCCAGTTCCTCAGTGTGACTCAGCTTACAGTGGAGAAATCAGTAACTGTTGAGAGGGGCAGGGAACCTGAGCGTCATGTCTGAAAGGCAAACACCCGGCAGAACACACGCCACTTCAATAAGGTCTCACTGCACTGGGCCTATCAAGCATGGCTGTTCATCATCTCCGTTTACAACCATTTACAAGTCATTTCTTCCTCACACTTATACATACTTTATTTTCCTTTACATTTAAGGCATATTGACATTTTGTAGACACACTCATCCAGTGACTTGCACAGCCTACCCTAGTTTATATATAACCCTTTTACACGGCTGGATATTTACTGAAGCAATTCACCTGTACAATGGATTTGCGGATATGGCTGGATTTCCCTGCCACCGGAGAGGTACATCCCCAGTTCCACAACCATTACGCTACAGTGTATTGCTATACTGGAAAACCCCAGTTACCATTATGTTAGCTCTGATGCCCATTCTGGGAAAATAGCCATAGATGTTACTGAAGTGGCTGCTAGCAAAAACTGGTAATTACCACAAAAGAGCATGCGATTCCTATAAAAACCACTAGCAGGCTTGTATATTTTTGGATTTAATGTAAAAAATCATAACGTGAATGGCTAGTCAGTAAATTATTCAACATTTTTTCAAATGGATTCAAACGCATGCCGAATCTTGGAAGCATTATATAATTCTGAAGTATCCAATTCAAGTTTAAAGTCTTTACGCTTGGTTATGGGTGACCTGATTGCTGAAATGTTCCTAATTGTAAAAGGGAGGTTGGCATGTTAGAGTAATACTTCAGGGTAAATACTGTGGCCTTTTTCTGATTTAGGCTATTATAAAAGCTGAGAGCCCTTGTTTCCACAGGACTGCATGAAAAAGAAGGAAAGATTGTACACCAAAGACAGTGCTAAAAAAATATGTCTTTAATGCAGTATAGTTTCCATTTCTAAGATGCACTATGCTTCGAAAAATGGAGCTGAAAAAGAGAAAGGTGATAATTGCATTTTAATAGCAATAGAATGAATATCAAAATCAAAAAGATTTTTTTGTTTGTTACAATGTAGCCTATCTATTGCAAGCAATGCTATGTGGAATTGATATTTATTTTACACAGAGAATAGTCTAATATAAACAAAATGTACAGGTTCATCTGGTGATTGTTTTGATTAAAAACCTAATCTGGTGAGGAATTATATTTGGTATAGCACGTGGTAGAAATCTGGCAATACCACCAGGCAGTAGACGCATCGGGTTATGTTTATGAACACTGCCATATCGGCCACAGTAACCATAGAAATTCAGCTAAAACGATGGGCGGTCTGACAGATTGGCAGCTTTATTACGGCCTCGTGCAATATGCACTTTAATGGCTTAAATTCACTTAACTGACAGAACTACCTAATTTAGTTAAATATATGTACCCGTAACAATACACTGTGGACTTAATTGCGTGACCATTATCGACAGTTTGATTCGCACACGGATCGACTTTTGAAAAATAAATGAGTAGCCTACATTTAAATGGTGATCTAAAACAATAACAAGGGGGAGAAAGTGAGCCAGCATGCATTATGCTCACTGTAATGGCAGTTTGCGGCATAGGGTGCGTTGTGGGCGTTTAGTCTTATGTCAGACCGTAGTCGTAGATCACACAACGCTACTCAAACCTTGATAACTAAATCTCACCTAGCATGGTTGCTGAAAAGGTAGCGAGCTAGCTATTAACACGCAGCGATTCACAACACATGTGGGCCAAACCCTTAAACATAGGTACCATCAGATCAACCCAATGACTGAACTAACTAATCACTAACTCGTTTTTTTACATGCCTGTTTGTCATTACACCATTCGTATTCTTATCTCGCTGTCGCTGCCTCGGTGTTTTGCATCGATTGCTGTTGCAGCTGTAAAATTCGAATCATCTGAACTAAGTCACTGCGGGCATGACAAAACGATCCCATTACCAACAAAGACACTGCATTGCCATTTGGAACATATATTTCAATCTGTAAAAGCACCTACGCGTCGGATGGAAATCACCTCAATTTAAATAATTATAAAGATAATGGGAAAAAATCAGCACTTTATTGTGTAGGCTATTTTAATGTCATCTTCTGCACGACGAAGAAGCAATAGCGGGTGTGATACGACGGCATGCAACATACAAATATACATGTAATCTTACCCTTTTAATTCTAGACGGCAGACTGCTGTTGTGGCTACTTTGAAAGTGCTTAAGGTTGTTGTTTGTTAAAGCACACGGTAAAATTGCACACTGCCGTTTGATTTCCATCGGAGGTGCTTTTCCTCCATCCGCCCAACTTCAGCACCGAGCCAGTGGAGACGCACTGCGCATGTGCACTGTCGCTGTCAGCAGCGCCTGCCGAAAGCTGCAGGAGAGTGCAGACGCCGAGTTTTACATCAGGTTGCAGTGGCTCCAACATGACGATGCTCCAAAAACCTGTTCGATGCGCTTTGATGAAAGGAAAATAAGTATTTTAGTGCAATTTCGTGATCGGAACCACACCGCGGAAATATTGATATAGCCAGCCTACAGATTCTATGAACGATGTTGTGGGAAAATTGTTTCATAAAGATCACTTCGCATCAGTGATTAGCTATAAACTGGTCAAATTAACCTTCCGTCGACTGATTAATGATGGTCTAGCTATCAGTCGCGTTATCATTTAAACCCCCTGGCAAAAGCTACGACTAGGCTATGTAGGTACGTGCAGGTTTTAAAACAACGTATAGCCTACGATATCCTATTCCATGCATTTATTGTAAATGATTGCAAAAACGTAGCTTATAGGCCAATTCAATTCACAGTCTTGCTTTGGTTTCCTTAAAGAATATGAAAATCCATATTTAACAGAATCAAGAGTTAGAAAATCAAAGGAGTAAAATTATTAGTCCCACCATAAACGGGTTATAATTGCAAATAAAGAAAGCATAAACAAATATTGTGCCTATTTTAAAACGGTATTGCGATATGTAATAACACACAAAGGGCGTATGTAGTGAAACCTTGTGAATGCAAAAAACAAAACTAATTACTTATAAAATACATTTCGTTTATCCTATTTACAATTAACAGTGGTTGATGTCTTCTTATTGCTCATGATAGATGGATTTTGCCCCATTTTTACAGAACTGGCTGTCTGTGTAGGCTACTTGGAATATGCTGTGCAGCTTGTGTTTGGTATGAATTGATCTATGACATCCAGTCATATCAAATCTAAATGCAGAGGTAAGAGCAGTGGAAAGCCCCGCTGATGCAACCCATTCAACACCTTATGCCCTTTCCACGGTCATTCCTGGGGACCAGGGGTCAAGGACAATCTGAGTCACTAGCAGTGGAGCCATTGCAGATGCCATGCGTGGATCATGCATTAAGGCTTGAGAGGGTGCAGTCAGGACACAATATGCGTGATTTATTTGAAAGTTAAATCATTTCTGAGAAAAGATGTATAAACATGTGTCACGGATGAGGAATAATTAAGGTGACAATAAGTAGTCAAGAGCACAGCTACCTGTATTACCTGTAAAAGCCACACATCTTCGGGTGATATGTTTATCAGATCCCTTTCCGAATCCGGTGCCATTTAAATCACTTACATTGTGCATATCATATATACACTCAGTGAGAGCTTTATTAGGTATTTAGACTTAAATATTTTTTACTTTAGTCTTCTGCTGCTTTAGCCTATGCCCTTAGAGGTTTGACGCGTTGTGTGTTCAGAGATGCGTTACTGTCACCTTCCTGTCAGCTTTGACCAGTCTGGTCCTTCTCCTCTGACCTCTCTCATTTACAACGCATTTCTCCCCGCACAGCTGCTGCTCACGGCATGTTTTTTGGTTTTCACACCATTCTATGCAGACTCTAGAGACTGTGGTGCGTGAAAATTCCAGGAGATCAGTGGATCCTGAGATACTCAAACCACCCTGTCTGGCACCAACAATCATTCCACAGTCAAAGTCACTTACATCATATTTCTTCTCCATTCTCACATTTGGTTTGAAAAACAGCTGAACCTCTTCACCATGTCTGCATGCTTTCATGCATTTAGTTGCTGCCACATGATTGGCTGATTACATATTTGCATTAACAAGCTGGTGTACAGGTCTACCTAATAAAGTGATCACTGAGACTGGAAATGTACTGCAACCTGTACTGCAACCAGGTGGTATTTCTCAAACGTGAGCTAGCAGTAACTTTCCATGGATTTAAAAGGTCAATAGGGTATGAGATCAAGCAGAATGCTCATTTTTTTCAGACAACATGAATGCAGGTACCTCATCGTTTTAGGTGCTAATCCAGAAGAATGCCATTTTTGTGTGTGAACTAAAATGACAAGTCAAACAACATGTGAAGTTAAAGTAATTACACCAATTTGTTAGCTTTTTTTCAGAAAACATTTTTTCAAACTGAAATGAGTTTGAGGTGACTTGATTGTGGTAAGCTATGAATGAAATTATATGTATGGTAGTTCTGGTGGTAATTTAGCAACATGGAGGGAAACACTCATGTTGGCGAAGGATCTGCATGATCCAAGGCCTGTACGTCACAGGTCCAAGCCTAGGCTGGAACATTAGTCAGCCTATGACAGGGAGTCTGCAATTTGGTACTTGGGCCAAACCCACCAGGGATACAGTGGGTTATAGAGGCCACGGCTACCAGCTGTTATCAGAGGAGAGATACACTTCTCTACAGTCAGTGCAGTGCTAGCTCTCCTGGTGTACGGTGTGGCCTGCAGTGTGTAAAATAGCTGCTGGCTCATTCTGAGTGCAGTCAGATCAGTGCTCATTGTGAGTGAGGTCATCGGAGCAGTGCTCACTCAGGTCATCAGATCAGTGCTCATTCTTAGTGAGGTCATCAGAACAGAACTCATTCTGAGTGAGGTCATCACAGCAGTGCTCATCCTGAGTGAGGTCATCAGATCAGTGCTCATTCTGGGTGTGGTCATCAGAGCAGTGCTCATTCTGAGTGCGGTCATCAGATCAGTGCTCATTTTGAGTGACCTCATCAGAACAGTGCTCCTGGTATGGAGTGTGGAATGGAGGTGCCATGACTCAAAAGGTATGGAATTTAAAACTAGAATTTACAATTTATTTCATGTAATGCATATTTAGGAAATACATGCACACATGCACACAAACACAAATGTATTTATTTTATTCCGTATCTTAATTAGAAAATGAGACATAGTTAAAATATATGCATTATGCACAGTGAACTGTATACAACATATTAGGTATTTTATGATGTAAAAATTGTTTCAGTAGTTTTAATATTTTGATTGTTTCCATATGGTAATTTAAGTAATATTTATTTAATATGTTCCATTATTTGTGCAGTTCTTCCTTTCACCACCAGGAGACACTAAAACCTTGTTCCGGATTCACCCTATTTAAACTCACTGTTGTGAAGCAAAAAGGCATCTAATATCTGATTTGTTAATTTTCGGGATGAAGAAATATTTGGTAAGGCTGTGAATGCTGTTCACATAATCCCTGTACAGTGATCAAGTCTAAGACAGGAGGCTAAAATGAGATTTCAGAAATCACTCTACAATATTAGAACCGTACCATTTCCTTTTCATTACAAATAGTGATCTTTGTCAGAAAAATATAATCAACACAATAAATAGGTAATACATTATGTATAAAAGATGGGAGTTGACCTCTCACCTGTCAAAAATATCAGAGTAAAAATATAAATAGTGAAATAAATACTGTGCCTGTATGCGCCCACAACCACACAAGGCCTTCATTACCTCTCATTTAACTTAATCACCACCTAACAAGTAACTCATTGCAAAGGGGAGACGAGAACAATATTAGCTGACAAATTCTTCTCAGAGATTGCCGACGGGAGATTTGGATTAATATCAGCCTGGCATTTCTACCTGCTCTTGCTGTAAATGGCTTTTATGTTGCCTCGAAGAGAAGCATTATTCTCAGGCTGAAGGGCTTTCATTCTGTACATAAAACGCCCAAAAAACCTCAAACGCCTGCAGTCGCAGAATGAAACATGTCCACAGTGGGGGGATTTGCCACTCACCTTGCATTCTATATTAGGTAAAAACATACTTTTGAGAGATTCCTTTATGTGCCCGAAATCAGGCTGTCCAGAACAGCGCAAGGGGCTTATCTCTCCCTCAAAAACGGGTCCAAACCAGGATTCAACAACTGAACAACCTTCACTGGACCTGCAGTACTTTTTTTCTAAAGTGGACTGGCTGAAAGATAAGTATGCTTCATTTGTCCGAATACACCAGGTCTGACCTTTATTAATTGGTGAAAAAGTTCTGAGGCCTCTTGTGATTTACATTGAAAAGGTTAGTGCTGCTGCCTCACAGAGTAGGTGGATAGGATAGTTAAAAAAGAAATGCTACACGATGCTACTCTGCTGCTTCAGCACACACATAGGGGAGAGGCAGGGAAGAGAGCCATTGCAGTGTGTTTTCATAGAGCCATAGGAGTCCAGGGAAGAGGCTTTACAGCCATGCTGACAGCTGTACTAAACGCTCTGATGTCATTACAGGCTGCATCCCAGCTCACTACACCTTTGATTAAAAAGCGCTTTGAGGCCCTGCAGTATGTCTCAGGGCAGAAACAGATGGAGGGAGAATATTGTGCAGTACCCACATGAACCCACTATTGTTGCTTTGTTTAATTTCACTTTTGACATTCTCCCACTACACAATGAGAAATGATTATTTCTTAAACCATCCAAAGCTCTCCCCCATTCCCAACCATAGCTTGTATGCACCGTCTGGTAACACCACTATTCTCCTGTGACACCAACGCGGTGCCTTTCAAGGAAAATAAAGCATGTATATTAATTTGTGTCAATTTGAGTAGTTTATCTTTTGATCATTATAGACTCAAGCTGAAGGTAACTGCTTATGCACTGAGCAAACGCCTGCTCTGGTCTGCAGACGAAACCCAGGGAGACGATCTGCAGGATCAGCAACATCTTCCTCCCATTCTTCCTCTTCCTCTCAGTGAGTACAGGACATGCCCTCACCCCCAGTTTACCAACACTACAAAAGCAGCAGCTGGAAATGAAGAATAATGACAGCCTCCATCCCCGACACAACATTAGCACTACACATGATCGTAGCGCTACGATTTAGAGCACAGCGCTAACAGTACCCATGATGCACTATGATTTAGAGTTCAGCGCTAACAGTACACATGATGCACTACGATTTAGAGCACAGCACTAACACTACACATGATGCACTATGATTTAGAGCACAGCGCTAACAAGTACCCATGATGCACGATGATTTAGAGTTCAGCGCTAACAGTACCCTTGATGCACTATGATTTAGAGCACAGCGCTAACAGTACCCATGATGCACTATGATTTAGAGCACAGTGCTAACAGTACCCATGATGCACTATTATTTAGAGCACAGCACTAACAGTGCCCATGATGCACTATGATTTAGAGCACAGTGCTAAAAGTACCCATGAGACACTCAATGTATTTACAGCTTTGGGCAGATGTAGTGCCCCCTCAAAAAAGGACCATAGGATATGACAATTTGGGCGGCAGCTCCATAGGGCAAGCAGCGCCACCCAGGGTGGGGGAGGGTTAACTGGGGCGTTTTACACCCTCTAGCGACCCCCGCCAGTTGATCGGGTGCCCATGGACTGCATGCTAAAGCCCCATGAGAAAGGTTTTCCTCCAACTCTGCCCTACACAAGCTTAGCTATAGTCTGCAGTGTGAAAGGATTGCAGATAATTTGACATTCCAAATTAGAAATATACAGCCCCAAAATTGAACACATTTATATAAAAATGAACTGAATAATTATCACTGACATACTGTACAACGGAATATTTATTAAGCGCAAGACCATGTAGTACATAACACTGATACGACAGAGAAGATTTTAGTACATTTTAGCACTGACATACAGAATTGTTCATAGTATCCATTTATACAATTGGGTGTGCAGTACCCAGTCAATCAAGCCTGCAACCTGCAGATCATAAGCCCAGTTCCCTAACCATTATACTAGACTGCCATCCTGCAATTTGCCTTCGGTTCCGTGGTTTGCCCTTTCAGTCAATACCTACATACATTTTAATACAATGGCTTCACTGACTGAAAAGAAGCAATTTGGCTTATTTTTATTGGGTAAAATAATAGAAGTTTTTTTATTTCATTGGAGGTGAATGTAATTATTTTTCCAAGAATAAGTGACAGAACAAATCGTTCTGAATAATTCTTTTCAATTATTGTCAGTGGTATTACCGGCGTTTTTAGAACATCCTGTTCCAATGTGGGCAGGTAAAACTGCTGTAGGGTGTTACACAGCTGCTCTGACAATCTCATCAACTAACTTGAAAATGCAGCATTTAAGAACGCCATTTACCAAGCCAACGGAAATAAAACAAAACTGTAGCTTGAGGCTGCTGGGATCTACGGGAAGTACAGAGCAATACTGTTTGTAGTGTAAGCGGCCGAATCAAAATTATTATTTGCATTGGTAATCACTACAACTTCCCTGAAGTAAAAACATTCAGTTCTCCCGCACACACCTGGCCATGTGGAAGCCATACACACAGCAATTGTGTTTCTAATATATCAGAAATAAACAACATAATTTATCATTATGAAAGCAAAGGCCTTATTTCCAAGTCTCCCTGGTAACCAATGAATCCCAGTCTAAAGAGCAACGAGCAGCACAAATTCCACATCCCACCTGCAGGTGCATCTACAAATGATGACAGCAGTGGGTTTGGGATTTCATAGATACAGCTGAGATGTAGGTGGAAGTATGGCTCAGGTACACAGACATCAGAGAGACCCCATTCAGTACTGAAAAAGAAAATACTTTTGAGAGGGACGTTAGCGTTTATTGGTTTTGTAATTAACTTATTCAGTGGTGCCAAAAGGACATGACAGCCAAGCGCAACCAGCAAAGGAGAGGATCCTGTGGGCTGTAGATGAAACCATTTTTATAGAAATTCAGAGGTGCATGGCAGGGGATGTTTATTAGTTCAAGTAGATTTCCAAGAAGGTGAAAACATCAGCATGAAATCACTTACTTGGGTGCTGGCCCTCCACATGCTGGTATATACTCTTCCAGTACTTGCAAGAAGGATGCAGCATCATTCTTCCACAAAAGAATCTCCCAGTATCTAGAATTCTACTGGAGGAATACAGCACCATTCTTCCACAAGGAAGTCAATAATCTCCTGCCATGTGGATGGAGTGGTGACTGAGAAGACCATGAAATAAATTGTATGAAACATAAACTTGAATGTGATGCTGGATTTAAAGTCATATATGTTTGGGGTGTGAACATCCAGCCTAATTTATGAGGTGAGAGATCTCTAGGCCATTTCCATTTTTCAGGGATGGGTGATTAAGAAGAGTGGCACTGCTGTTACCTGTCTGTAACGGGCCATGGGGATGAGTCACTCTGCAGCCATTTTATTTGAACTAAAGAATGACACAGGCATACGTTCTGAGAGCTTTTTCCACCAGACACTATTTTTTGTGCATTGTCTTTTTGCCAAAATAAAATAAACCCAGCATCATAGAGTAATAATAACTTCTCTCTCTTTTCTCTGGTTATCTTTCTTTCACTCTCTCCCTTAGAATAATTTTTCCCTCTCTCTCTCTCTCTCTCTCTCAAACATGCACACACACATGTAGCTTACACACTCTTTTTGTACCTTTATTCATATTGTACTATACAGTCTTCTGTTAATTGGTGGACATGGGTACAGATTTTAGCTCAGGAAAGGATTTTAATGTACTGCCTGTTCTTTGTCCTGAACATGTTGGACAGTGTAACTCCAAATTAAATGCAGATGTAAACAGCTTATTTATATGCAGCACAAATGATAGTCAGAGAAATAAACTAATACCTCCAGACTGCAGCATACACAGAACTGGAGTATTGATGCATACAGTGTTTTGCATTGGAATTCTCCAATTTTAATGCATCCAGGTGGACAATTTTGATTGAACTGGAAGAGAAAAAGGTATTAGCAAAATCTTTCCATTTTTGACAGGTTGTCTTCAAAACTACTGATATTTAAATTACTTGATCATTTAAACTGCATGCCTTGCTAATTATGTCAATTAACATTTTACTCTTGCATTTCCGGCACAGTGTTTGTGTTGAGATTGGTTCTTAAAAGATTGACAGAACAGAAGCAAGCAGGTCTTGACAGTGTATTCACATCAAATTACAAAAGCACAATTCAATATGATTTTCCCCTCTTAATATGGTTGAGCATGTCAAACAGCTGCTACACTGAACATTTTTTAAAATCTGTTGGCAATGAATGTTGTGGCATAGAGTGCAGTTTCTCATAAGAACAGCCGTTCTCATAAATCAGTTTTCAAGAGATGCATTCATGAAAGCAACTTCTTGCCAAAATGGGCAGCATTAAATAAGTGGCACTGCACATGTTTGCAATATCCTGATAATTTAGTGTGAAAAGAAAATTGCCCAAAATTAAAAAATATATATATTGTAGTAGAGAAAAAGAGACAAGAGGAGATTATTTGCACTATAAACTAATTACAGTGGGGTGCAAAGATTTTGGCACCCCAGGTTTGAATATCTGTTACAATGAATCTTGATGCTTATAAATGATAAAAAGGGAAAAAGAACCTGTGCAAAAGTTAGAGAACCTTTTTGGTTTATTCTTTGTTGCTTTTTAAAAAGATTACTAAGGCCCAGAACCAGGTGATTTACTCAGTAAGGCTTCAATGAGTCAGGTGAGTATAATTCCAGAGGTGAACTATTTATTCTGATGTAACTCTTTCTAAACTTTCTAAAGTATCCAACTGCAGTGGTTGTTCTGTCTGGTGTTAACAACCATAGGTTGTCCGAGGATTTCAGAATGAAGATGGTTCATTTCCACCAAGAAGGAGAAGGCTGCAAAAACTCTCTCAATATTTCAAACTACCCATTTCCACTGTCAGGAACATAATAGGAAAATGGAAGATAAATGGAACAGTTGAAGTCAAGGCAAGTATGCCAAAGAAATCATTGAAGGAGGAGGAGTTAGAAAGAACAAACTGACAGGGTTCCCAAACTTTTGCACAGGGCCTTTTTCCTTTTTTATTATTTTGAAACGGCAAAAAACTAATCTTGCTTTAAAATTGTGCCATTTAGAGGTCAGGTTTGCTTGTGTTTACTTAGATATTAATTGTAAAAAGCTTTTTGATCAGGTGTGCCCAAATCTTTGCACATAACTGTACATATACTAACAAATATCTATCTGTTTCATGATAATTAAAATATCTCAAACACACAAAAACACTCTGCATACATAAAAGGCAGCCAACTGCAGTGAAAGCATCCGAGCTTTAGCGCAACAACAATAATGATTGAATTAATTATTTCCCTGGCCTGTTTTAATGAGATTAAAAAATGATGTGATTTAAAAAATGGCTGTTTTTATGCAATGATAATTGGCAGGAGCAATAAGTCATGATAGGCTTAATCCGCAGCTCTGGCACTTTACACAAATTTACCTCTTTCTCTTCACACTTTTAAAAACAAAAAAACGTTTTTGGTTCAATTTAATAAAATGAAACTGCTACTTAGGAAAGGTGTAACATTTTTTAAAATTATTCTTCATTTTGAAATGTATTGCAGTCTCTTTGAATCAAACAGGGATTTTACCACAATGCAGTCAGGAAACTCAAAGCTGAGTAAATTCCCTTTTGTACTGTGTTATTCGCATTCATCTCTTCAAGAGTGAGGTGGTGGAGAAAATGTGACTTTTGATATTTGAGAAAGAATAAACTAGAAAAGTCACAGGGGGGTCAAAGAAAACCCTACTATGAGAAATCAGACCAGAATTCAGATCAAGGTGAATTCAACTGCTCAAAGGAAATTAGAAAAGGTATGCCTGTCACAGTACATAACTTACATAGCAATTAGGTGAAAGGAAACCTGTGTTATTTGTTGTGCATATAATTTTAAGCAGTTAGTCTTCTGCAAGTGGGATTTCAATGGCACTGCCATTGTGTCCTGGAGTCTCCAGGCTGGAGTCTTGAATGACAAGTCATGACTTGAATTTGTCATGTGAATTCTGGCTTCAGCATTTTGCAGTGACACTGGCACTCAAATTGTGTCTTCTAGACAGTTACCCTTCATAACACTCACAATAATCAATACAATAACTAATGCACCTTCATAATTCATTTTAAAGAGATTGTAGCAGCTCAATCAGTGGGTTTAGCAAATGAACACATACGAGGGCAAGAAAACACAAGCCAAAATTTGACAAAAGACACTTTTATTTTGAGATGGAGGGGTGAACAATGTGGGAATAATTTTAAATGTTATTATGATCATACTGTATAATTATAATTACCCCTGGTTACAATCTTTTACTAGTCATTTCAATAATATTTCATCACAAAATGAGTATTTCTAAAGAGCATCATGAGATGTGCGTTTATAAACTGGTACCACTGAGATTTGAACTCAGGTAATTTGGAAATCATTAACTTATTTACATTATCATTTACATGGAATATAATTATTAAATTATGCCACACTCATTTTGCAGCTATACACCTTAGTTTAAAAAATAATTATGAAACCAGCGGTATATCATATATATATATACCAGAGGGGCGGCCTGTAGCGTAGTGGTTAAGGTAAATGACTGGGACATTCTGCACAATAAGATCTGCACAGCCGTTGGGCCCTTGAGCAAGGCCCTTAACCCTGCATTGCTCCAGGGGAGGATTGTCTCCTGCTTAGTCTAATCAACTGTGCATCGCTCTGGATAAGAGCGTCTGCCAAATGCCAATAATGTAATGTAATGTAATATCATACGAAGGTAGATCATTTTTTCGACATCCTCAACCCACTGGCATTAGGCAAGGGCTGAGGGATATTATTTAGCCAGCCAACAAAGCTGCACCCTACTGTTCCAGTAATAATGCCTATTTATGGGGAAATTCTCAAGAGAAAATACTGATATGCTATCTGTACAGATAAACAGTGTGCAAGTCAAACAAATCTAAAAGCAAAGAACGTTTCATACACATTCTAATCTTAGGAATATTGCTATCAGTCAACTGTTCTCCAGAATTCCAAATAAAAGAAAATGGCGGTTGATTTTGTCCTTCAAACTTTGATTATTTATACCTTTTACAAGTCACATATTTTCATGGGCATTTAATTTTAACTTTATTATTCATGTGGGTGTCCAGTCTGGAAGGCAGTGGCACAATGATTTTGAAAACAGGAGCCTTGTGGTTTTAAAGCAAATGACTTTATTAACTCAAATCAATGGGTAATCACATGATTAGACTCAGAATTTAAATCTGCAGCTGTCACAGGACCACTTCATCTTCTCCACATGGCTGCCTGCTATCTATAGAGGAGAGGATCAGCCACCTTCTGTACACCGTTGTGATTAAGTAATAATAACTTTCCTAATGATCAGTGTTGGCTTGAGATTCTCATTGCCGTGCATGCAGCATGTCAGACCTCACTCATAAAGATGAGCGGCGATAAACTTCAGTGAATGCATGCAGTCTTTTGTTTCAACTGGGCATTTTTATTTCAGCAGCATTTATTTTATGTGGTTGTTTTGTTTATTTCTCATCTGTTGTCATGTTTTCATGTTTTGTGTGGACCCCAGGATGTGTAGCTGATGTTTTGCATTTAGATAATGGGGATGCTAATAAAATCCTAATATCCTAAATCCTGTCATGCTTCGTTTCAGCAGATCTGTTTGACTTCCTGGTCTGTTTTACATTTCATCCTCCACAGTAAACATTGAACAGAATGACTGAGGCCAACCAAAGCAAATAACTTTTCATCTCTAATAACCAACCTTGGCTTTGAAAACATTTTAGCTCAAAACTGTGCATTCTGCGATATGACTAAAAGCTGTGCATTCTGGAATAAGACTCAAAGCATTGCATTCTGGGATATGATTCAAAGCTGTGCGTTCTGGGATAGGACTCAAAGCTATGCATTCTAGGGACTCATTCCAATCGCTTATTTTCATTTCTTGCATCCTTTCCTCATGTCCTTCCTCCTTCCTTTGGTCCACCTAATGGAGGATGCACGGAAGGATGCAAGGAAACATCCATCCATCCATCCATTATCTGAACCCGCTTATCCTGATCAGGGTCGCAGGGGGGCTGGAGCCTATCCCAGCATACATTGGGCGAAAGGCAGGAATACACCCTGGACAGGTCGCCAGTCCATCACAGGGCACACACACCATTCACTCACACACTCATACCTATGGGCAATTTAGACTCTCCAATCAGCCTAACCTGCATGTCTTTGGACTGTGGGAGGAAACCGGAGTACCCGGAGGAAACCCACGCAGACACGGGGAGAACATGCAAACTCCGCACAGAGAGGCCCCGGCCGACGGGGATTCGAACCCAGGACCTCCTGATGCAAGGAAACATGTATTAGGCAAATGGAACATCCTTGCGCTTTCAAGCGTCAGTTTGCAGTACAGTGTATTCTCTATCACAGAAGCATCCTCCGGGAATTTTACGGATTTGAATAAGGAGTACCTTGATCGATTTCAGGGTGAAATAAGGACTGAGTTGATGAGGATGGATAAAAAAATTAAAATAAAAAAAAAGTTTGGAAAGAGCCCTGGGATATAAGACTCAAAACTGTGCATTCTGGGATAGGACTCGAAGCGGTGCATTCTGGAACAAGACTGCCAGTCATTTGGATTCCTTTTGAATTTTGCAGCTGTACCCATCCAGTACCATGGTCCCGAGAGTTGCCACAGACTTTTGGTTGCAGGCTGTTTACTTGTGGATGCTTACTTTATCCTCAGATTGATTTTGCCCAAAAGCTAAGAGGCTCAGGAGATGGTGAGAGTGGTCTCTGTCCTGCATGCTTTTGGCTGTGTGGCGGATGGAATTCAGACCATCTGGCTGCCAACGGCACCCTATCAGGACAGCACCATTTTCATCTTATCACTTATCATCTTTGTTTGCCTTTTTGTTCATATTCTGTGTTTTGTTCATCTGCATTGTCTGTGCTGATCACTCTGTATCGTATGCAGGATCGTACTTGTGCGGTGGAGAATCTCACTGAGGATCAATCGCAGGTTCTTTGTGCTGGTAAACTGGGTACCAGCAGGAAGGTGTTCACGTGTGCTTTGCACTGTGTCCTCAGAATAGATTTCTGCCATTTTAATACCACCCATAACCAGTCCAGTCTGTCCTTCCATGTAGTTCTCTATTCAGGGGACTACATACATGCACTGTGCCTCCTGGTCGTTCTGTTGCCGTTCAGATTCACGGTCTTCTCCGACTGCAGTAGGGCCATGCGCACACTTTTCTCCTAACTCCTGCTCTCGTCTCTGTTCTTCTCCTTCACCAGCCCGATGCTGCATGGCGCTCAGAAGCGCTACAGCCAGGGAGAGTGGGTCGGGGCCTTCCACTGCATTCACCATCAGTTCAGCCATTAACCTCAGCGGCACAAACTTGAGGAAGATATTTTCTCAAATATATCCGATGGCATGATCTATCATCAAACAACATTAATTGTAAAAGCATTTCTTTTTAAAGGACTTACTGCCAACAATATACCATTGTAAAAGAATTGATTTGGCAAGCAAGCGGAGTTAATTATGGAACTCTCTATCTAGTTTAATATTTTATGATAAGGTTGTTTTTGAACTATAATGTGACTAATTACACATGAACTAAAAGACTTGCAGTGAACTGAGTATACAGACTCTGTGTATAGTTCTGTGTTAGCACCTTGATGCTGCCAGTAAGAGATTATGTTAATGTTGCATTACCATAAAAAAAACATAAATTACCATAACCAAATGACCGTATTAGGCAGCTCTCAGGCTTCAACTCTTAATTAGAACCCTTTCACTGGATCAAAACTGAACACCGAGTAGACAATTAGAGTTACACACATGCATCAGTATTTAGAGGGCATCTTACATGTGGCTTTGAACAAAGAATTAAAGGACTGTGTGATATTATGGACAGTGGATGTTTTGGCATTCTGTCTAGGATCATTGCTTGCTAACACACAAGTACTGTACAATTTTTCTAATGGCAGTATTTGAGTTGTTCTGGTTCGCTACATAACGGGGCAATCAGAACTACTTAGCCAAACACCTGGTAAATGTGTCATGAGTTATGAGTAATCTCGATTATTATAAGTGGATTCTGTTTACACTGCCCAGGAGCCTTTCAGTCTGCCCACAGAGCTTGTAGAAGACTTTCTCTGCTGTTATTACGTACATTTTTAACAAAGACAAGCACCTGCACCTGTCCTTATAAACATTGTTTGCCTACTGCCATGAACCTTGAGACTCTCTCATACCCATTTCTGCGCAGCAGTTCCCATTATTTCTGCTCCACAACTGCCTCCGATGACTCATTCCTGATCCGTTACCATGGACACCCTGCTCTTCCCAGCAGGAGTACACACAGCTTTAATGGCCTCATGTCTACAAGCCAAGCATTAAAGTTGGTTCAAAAATCGAGCGTCACTGTTCAGTAGCAGAAGATGAGATGGTTTAACCTTATACGTAGCTCACCTAAGACGCACAAGTAGAAACTTCAAGATGCCAGAGAATCCGCAGGATCTGCTACGTTGAGTACACTGTGACCACATTATTAGGTAAACCGAGAAACTAGTTTGTTAAAGCAAATATCTAATCCGCCAATCATGTGGTAGCAACGCAATGCATAAAAGCATGCACATAAGAGGTTCAGTTGTTGTTCAGTTGTTGTTAAAATGTGAGCGAAGTGACTTCCACAAGGAAATGATTTCTGGTGCCAGAGTTTACAGAGAATGGAGCCAAAAACAAAAAAGGTCCAGTGAGCAGCAGTTATAATAATAATTATTAGTATTAATAATAATAATAATAATAATATTTTATATTATACATTATTATATACTCACTTAAGTTCAGAAAAATTATTTGCATCCAGCTTTGAAATAGCAGGCTGCTGTCTCTGATAATAATTTGAATGCTTCCCAAGCAAGAGCTAATTCACATTCTACCAAATGAAACGATAATGCAGTCCACTGAATTTCACATGATAGTTTGAACTGCCACTCATTTCCATAATTACTGACATGTTTTTTCATCAGTCTCAGACTTCCATATTTCACTGGCTGTGAAGCAGAGGTTTCAGCTCCAACGATATAACCAGAGCATGTGCTACAAGCATCCTGTTGAATTATAAAAGCCATCTGATTGAATAAATTAAATTAAGTAAACCGTATTCTTAACCATTATGCTTAAGTGCATGGTAAGTGGGATGGGAGATATTTCAATGCAACCTGTTAAGAAGGCACTCTGCTTTATGAGAGAGTGTGCCTGCAAGTGTGTGTGTGTGTGTGTGTGTGTGTGTGTGTGTGTGTGTGTGCGTGTGTGTGCGTGTGTGTGCGTGTATGTGCGTGTGTGTGCATGTGCTTGAATGCATGTAAACGGTGAAGGAAATATATATCTTCTAAATTTCCTAAAAAGTAAACACGGGGATCACATTATCTACTGGGAGGATGGCTTCCTAGTGCTTCTGCTCCGTGCCCTCAGTCCTTTATTTTCATATAAATAACCAACTTAACACAGTTTATTAGTATTATTGATCAAGATATCAGATATGTGCAAATGTGCAAAGGTTCTAGATAATCACATTGATAAATATATGACTAAGCTTATACATCATGACCAAACAGGCTTCATGAAAACCGGACTTGCATCTGACAATAACCGAAGACTTCTGCACATGGTTCATTCTGTCGAAGATGTCCACACCTCAGGCATGGTTCTTTCATCTTTTGACCGAGTGGGGGCATCTCTGGGAGGTTTCGGAACACATGCGTGTTTAAAGTTTTAAATATCAAAACTTCTGCAATGGTTCTCACAAAAAATATTTGCTCTTCTGCAGTTCTTCATTTCCAGAGGCACTTGTTAAGGGCACTTTCACCCCTTCCATTTGATCTTGCCACTGGCTCAATCAATTTGCCAATCAATCAAATCCATCAATCTGACCGATAAGTGTCAACAATACCCAACATATTATATCCTTGCATGCTGATGATGTCCCAATATTCGTTAATGATGTTACCGCTTCGTTACCACATATCCTATCCACTTTTAGTGAGTTTATTGCCGTATTGGGATACAAAAATACACTGCTCCTTAAAGTAAAAATACCCTGCCCTCAACAGTTAAAACGGTGTTCATATCCATCCTTCACTCCATCTGACTCCAACAGATAGAGGCTGATCTCAAGAAATGGGCCCATCTTCCATGCTCTCGACAGGCTTGGGATTCCATTATAGCTGGACATTCTTCCACATATAAATGTTTTCGCCAATATGATTCAGCTTCCCCACCAGATAAATATTGGACCAAGCTTCATACCCTATGTCATGTCAAATTGTATTTGGTAAGGCAAATGCCCCAGCATTAAACTATTTATTTTATTTTATGCCCTTGGAAAGAGATGCATTGGTCACCTGGTGACCTATAGAAGAAAGGTTGGAATAGCCCCACAGACTTCAGGATATAATCCATTCAGTTTTTCCTCTATGACAAGCTAAATTGCATTTCAGGCCCATAATCTCGTATCTTCTCATAATTTGGGAAAAAGTCAAGAAGCATATAAAAACCATTCATTCACTCCCATTTGTCATAATGATACATTGTTCACAGATTCCCACCCTTTCTTATTTCCTCACTGGAGAACACAGGGAATTCATACCGTTGACATTTTTCAGCGAAATGGCCTCTGCACATTTCAGGATTCAAAATCACAATACATCATACCCGGTACATCATTTTACAATGAAAACGTAAGGGGTCCCCTGGGAAACAAAGCTTCCTATACATGCAATAGATACTATGCTGGATAGGAGAAATGGAACATGGGGGTTTAAACTCAGCCCTTTACATGTTTCAGCCACAAGCAATCCAATCACTTTGGGATAGAGATCTAGCCACAAGTTATGAAAATGAATTTCCTTGGGATACTATTTGGAGCAATCTTTCATGTGCATCCATAAATCCTTCATGCACTTCAATAAACATACATAACACCTAGAAAACGTCACATCATGAAGCTCATCCAATCTCTGTGTTGTGTCCTCAGGGGTCCGTTGGCACCTCATGCACTAGTTTTGAGTTTGGCCTGCAGCAAAATTGGCCGTAACATTATCCAATATTGTTATCAGAGATATTCCATGGTGTCCCAGAGTACTCATTTTTAAAGACAATTCGAAACTTGATTTATCTCAAAAAATGTGCATGGTTAGCTGGCCTCACTGCAGCTAAAAAGATGCTTGCACAAAGGTGGAAGCTACCATTCTCTCTGTCCTGGTCTAATTGCGTAAATAGTTTTCTACACATCACATTATTCACAAGGAAGCATTTACTTGGATTCATGGAGCTGGCCACAAGAGGCTGGATCCCTGGCATTCAGTGGCTGCCGCTGTTGAGTTCTTGTTATGATTTCGGAGCACATCTTTTGGATGTGTTCCATGGCCTGGAGGGTGGCCGGTGTTGCCATGGGGGGGGGGGGGGGGGGGAAGAGCGCTTTATAGGGGGAAAAGAAAGATACGTAATCTTTGGGATGTTCTGTATAAAAAATAAATAAATAACAAACAGTTGGTTACAGAAAAAAAGAATAAATAAATAAAGCAAAAACGAACAGCAAAAACGTGACCATACAAGACTAAGTAGATTAAAAAGGTCATTATTTTCTTAAAGCTTTAATGTAATACGGTTCCCACACAGGTCGGTCACATATCAGTACTGAATTTGACAAACAAATGTCAAATTTTGACAAACAAATTCAGGCAACTAATAGAACACCGGGAAAGGGTGCATTTTCTATCAACAACATTTATCTTACATCACTTGAATTTCTTGGAAGATCCCTGCAAGCGACATTAGAGAGTGACATTTAGAGCTTTTCAGATAAGTAAATATCACCAGGGGCGATTCTGGCGGCAAATACCTTTCAAAAAGGCTTTATTATCTCTCAATGACAAGTGCAAGGAGAAGAGCTGATTGAAAAAACAGGAAAAGAATGGGAGCTCAGCTTGTGATTCATTCTCTGCCTACTCATTTTCCCAAGAAGATGTGTGGTTATATATTGATAAGACAGAGAACAATTATAATTTATAGCGTGTCAGAAAAACTAAAAGGAAGAGGGTCACCCTTTCTGAAAAGATGCTGTCAGTATGCGTGTGAATGTGTGTAGGGAGGGGGTATGCAAGAACATTTTGTGTGTGTGTGCACACACAAGGACACGGTGCTCTTTTTTATGATGCTCCAGGAAAGACACACACACACACACACACAGACACACAGTACTGTACATACACATCCATGTAAATGCCCCTGAGTTCTATAATTTGAATGAACCTTGAAGCAAAGTGACAGCACATATTAAAAATTAAACAGCAAATCTGATGCTCATTAAAGTTGAGAATTACCACAAAGCTAAAAGATAGGTCATACAGATTCCAGATCTAAATCAGTCTCTTTAATTTGGAGTTGAGCTTGACAAGACCCCACAGACATTTAAATGTCTACTTCCACCAAAGTTATTTTTAGAGTGTTTGCAAAACAGTTACAAAATGTGCTCTAAAAGGCATTGAATGATGTGACAGCAGGAGCATGGAGCGATAAATCAGGACCATAGAGTGGAGGTTTGGACTGCTGAATGGGCCGGGATACCCTAGCAGTGCTGACCCTCAAGCTAGCAGGGCCAGACAAATGCTAAGCAGCCTAACCCAAATCAATGTTCTGGGTTATGGCACAAAGGTAGCAAGGTAGCTTAGCCTAGTCTCATCTGAGTTAGCAACTGCAGGGTAAGACTATCAATTGGAATTGGGTCGGGGCTTTGGCAGAGACTCCATTTTATTCTGTCTACTGATCATTTCTACAGTGCCCAACCTTCTCATTCTCTAAGTCTTTTTCCTTTTCCTTTTCCTGCCCTTCCCTCACCCTGACTGTACAGACCACTCCAGCCTTGTTCATTCCCTTGAAGTCGCTAAAAGCTACAGTCCTGTCCCTCCCCTGGTTCATGCCCAAGCCTTGATGCAGCCTGGAGCTATAGATGCATCACCCTACCTCTCCAAACTGCACACACTTCTTCGCCACATTTGAACTTTCTATTTTTAATTTTTAAGTTTATTACCTGAACTGTAACCCACTAAATCCATTTTATTTGATAGAATTCTCATCACATGTGTGTTACATTCATTCTACCTTTACACCAGGCCAGCCAGTGGTGGATGGGCTCCCCCTCTATATCTGGGTTCCTCCCAAGATTTCTTCCCACACCTCAGCACCATTCGAGGGGTTTTCTCCCAAGTGGAGGGTGTTTTTTTTTTTACCTCATATACTTATAATATGGGTTGGCCTGGTTTTTTTCCCCTACTGTTACTAAAGTGTCTTTGTACATGTATACTTGTATGATATCCATACTGTAATCTCTTAGGTGTTTCATGAGAAGATTTGTGTTTATTAAAAATGAGGATGAGTGTTATTAATAAACGGATGGCACTAGCTGCTACTTTTATTGCAGTTCTTCATCTTAGTTTGTCTTGGCATTAGATTTGAAGGTATGAAAAAGACAAAGGGGTGTAATATTGTGGACGGGAAGGATCACTTCTCTTACAAGTATATTTGAGAAATAATTGCTGCATTGTCAAAGCTCAACACTGGTCTGAGTAGCAAAAGCTCTTCATCAATATTGATGTTCTGTAGCATTACAATTGTAAGAAAACATAACATAACTTCTAACATAACAGAAGATGATGATGAAAACAAGCAATTCAGCCGAACAAAATGTATTACACTATATACAGTACATTCCACTACGCAAAAAATTGCTGACACCTTTATCCAAAGCAACTTACAGTTGATAGGACTAAGCATGGGACAATCCCCCCTGGAGCAATGTCATGTCTTCATTGAACACACCTATTAAACATTCATAGTGCTGGTGGAAAAAGTAAGTGAACCCTTGGATTTAATAACTGGTCAAGCCTCCTTTGGCAGCAATAACCTCAAGCAAGTGCTTCTAGTATCTGCGGATCAGACCCGCACAACATCCTTACAGAACTGCCTCAGCTCAGCCATATTCTTAGGATATCTGGTGTGAAGATCTCTGGAGGTCATTCCAAAAGCCTAATTTTCTTTTCTTTTTAACCAATTCTGTAGTATGCATTTTTGGAGAGCAGCTGCTTCCTCTGTGGCATTCTGCCATGGACACAATGCATGTTCCATACTTCGCGTATGGTCAACTCATGAACAGAGATGTTAACTAGTTCCAACGATTCCTTCAAGCCTTTAGCTGTTGTGCCTTGAGAGTCATCATGGCTCAGTGCCCACTTCTAGGGAGTAGCCAGAGAAACTAAATCATAGGACTCAAAAGTACTAAATATAGAGAATTTGTCTAACTGTGGACTGATGAATATCAAAACTATTTGAGATTAGTTTGTAACCCTTTCCAGCTTGATGCAAATCAACAATTCTTGATTATAGGTCTCCTGAGGTGGTTCATGGTTCCCATCAGCAGATTCTTGTGAATAGCAAACTCATTTTTTTTGTTTTTTATGTATGATTGAGAGTAGCTCTAACCCATACCTCCAATCGTGTTTCATTGATTAAACTCCAGGTTTGCTAACTCCTGACTCCAATTAGCTTTTGTTGAAGTCTAGGGGTTCACATACTTTTTCCAACCTATATTGTGAATGTTTGAATGATGTATTCAATATGGAAAAGACCAATACAATCATTTCTGAGTTATTTGCCGCTGTATATCAAGCACAATTTGTTTTTTCTTGTGTGAGTAATTATGTATATGAAAGACATGTAGTGTCACAGGTTACACTCTAACACTGTACAGTTTTTGTATTCAGTTTTGAAAAGTCTGTTTCTTCAAACTACTTCATTAAATTAAATGTTTGTTGTCCCGTGGACATTATTTTCACTTAAGTATCTTTTTCTCTCCACACGGACAAGAATAGGCTACAATATGACTGATGTTGCCATGTGATGCATGTCCTTAAAATGTCTCCCCCTGGTGGATAACAGAAGGTTTGCATATCAAGCTGCCAGTTCATTTGTGTTCTCTCTTTTCAGTGTTTAGCCATATGTTCAAGATGTTTTAAAGAAAACATTTCCAAGGTTTTGGAAATTCCCTGCTATTCTTTTGTTGTACTCATTCTAAACTGGAGCACATGTGGATAAAAACTAAAGTATAAAGTACGACAGCTTTAGGCTGTAAATGTTTTAGGTTAGCACGGGAGGCTAATTTAGCTTAACTGAGTTTAGTAAGGGAGGCCAATATACAACACAATACCATCAAATGAATCGGCCAGTTGCTGATGTCATTTTGTTGAATCCTTTTGTTTTCATGCCCGCCCTTTGAAGAAAAGACGTTACTGAACAACATCCTGCATCTCCATTTACTCTCTCCGCTATTGTCCTGATGTGCTTCTACTGTCTATGCAGAAATGCGAGATCTGAAAAAATCAAACACATTCAATAGCAGCCACCCTTTTCTCACTTGACACGATTCAGTCAATGTGTCCTGACACTGCATCGGGGTGTCAGATGGGTAATTGCAGCTATGCTGTCATCCTGGTTGGATATTTCACATGTTCATAGATGAGGGTTACTTAACAAAACAAGTTGGTGTTTTTTATGATTTGTAAGAGATCTCTAGCAATGAGTAGTAGTGTTCCAGAGTAGGTATTTAGTGTATTTATCACATGGTGTTTGGTGCTACTCCTCCCACCAGAGTCAATGATCCCTGTTTCTATTTTATGTCATGCAGGTTGGATTACAGTGCTGAATGCCATGTTAATGAATTATATATGTTCTGATATCAAGGGCATATGTGAAAAATCAAGACTATTCTATACTGTAGGTGTGCTTTTGTGAAAAAATAAAGTAACAGGAAGCTTTCTCCGATGAGTCTGCATTACTGCATCATCAGTTTTAGTTACAAATGTCCAATGGAATGAGACAAAAGTTGGGGATTTAATCGCTTTCTCAAGACTTCACAGATCATTGATCAATGATTAAAGTGCAAATTAAGGGAAAAAACGGACTAAATTAATTACTTGTCCTTGTGCAGGTCTACAGGCCTGGTTATGTGCATCACACCACACAATTCAAGAATAGATACTGTGTAGAGGTCTATCAATACTGAAATGGCATCTTCACTGTCATCACGGTTTCATTAAGGATTTTTTTTAGCACAGGTCTCATGTGGCTGAAATTTCTCACGTCAGTTGGCAGTTCTTCCAAACCACTTTCAGGTCATGACTTGCTTTTTCCTGCAATCTACAGAGACGATAGGTGCTGTCAGAACATCAATACTCAATTTTGTGTTCAACAGAAGCTACAAAGCTGGTTTCGATACACCTACATCATTTTTCTTCAACAACCTAAAGCACAATGTTAGGGGAACATGTCATAATCACTGAGTGATTTCACACATTGGGAAGTTCACACATTACTTTAATCCATAGACTGTTACAGTAACATGACCTTGAGCACTAATTTTAAAGAAAGATTATTTCCACTTCCATTCTCTGGGTAGAACAGACAGTTGAGAAGACCAGTTTCAACCACACATACAAGATCGTCACTGATTAAGCTGATTAGGTCAGCAGCCATAAACACCCTGCTCCAGCTGAATGGCCGAAGCAAAGCAAGTGTGGGCTTGGTTTGCACTTGGATGGGAGACTTCCTCAGTTGCTGCTGGAAGTGGCATTGGTGGGACAGTAGGTCCCTCTGGTCTTCCCTTCTAGTCAAATAAAAACCCAATGCCCCAGTGCAGTGATAGGGACACTGAGCTGCATGAGACCCCGTCTTTCAGATGAGAAGTTAAACCGAGGTCCTGACTCACTGTGGTCATTAAGGATCCCATGACACTCATTGCAAAGAGTAGGGGGTCCCCTGGTGGCCTGGCTAAATACCTAAACCGGCCCTCTCAACCACCCATAATCTAATCATCTAATCATCCCCTGGTTTAATTGGCTAAAATATGCTCTCTCCCCTTCAACCTCAGCTGATGTGTGGTGAGCGTTGCTGTATGTCATCCTGGTGGAAGCTCCACATTGGTGTTGTTTGAGGCCAGTTTGCCCCTCACACTCTAAAGCACTTTGAGAGTGAGAAAAGCACTATACAATTAATTATAAGCCACCAAGAAACTGGAAATAGGTAGGCAATGGATCAAAATGTTCAAAAACATACAAAAGCAAACAAAATGCTGCATTTTGGCAATAATGAATTCTGTGTGACGGAAGCTGAAGGGGGGCTCATCGTTAAAAAAATGAAATAGCAAGTGAGCCCCCCCAGCCGCCTAATAATTGTGCACATAACTGATTATACCTCCTTTAGCATCAATAAAGAGCTGAACACTTCCTGTGAGTGCAGATCAGTCTCTTGCACCGTCTCGAGGGATACATTCTTAGCTGCCCTCCCTTGCAGAATAAATTTCTTCCTGCACAGAGGCTCCTATGAACCTCTCAGTGAATCTCAATAGACTTTCCGCTGTGCAGATTTCTGCAGAATACTCTCTTACAGTGTGGAATGCACTAAAGGCCAAAAACTTCACCATCCCCCCACCGTGTCTCACAAAGTAAAGTAGTTTGTAAGCAGCAGGGTTCATCAATGCTAATTTTCCTATTGAGTTCAATGGGATAACTAGTTTGTATTGACCTCATTTGAAGAATGACATCACCTAGAATGTGCCCATGACAGGAAATGAGCAGAGGACACTTTTTCCAAAAGTACTGTACATTTAGGTGGAACATTATTTGGCTGCCACATTTCAACCTTGTTTTATATCGCACAAATCCACCACTTGACCTTCTGTGACAAACAATCCAAACCTTGAATATTAATGAGTTATATATTTATTTATTTTTATTCCTACTCTAATGAAAAGCAGCAGGTTATGAAAGAGCCTGCTGCTTCAAATCATCTGCTTTTAGTAGTTATTTCCATAAAAGTCTCCACAGAGCGGAAGAATAAAAGAGAACACTTGAGAACTAAAGCTATGTTCTGATGAGGGGGGGCTGCGCTTTCAGTTGGAAATGCACTCCTGGCTTTGAAGACATCGACGCCGTCTTCAAACAAAATCACTTTTTATCATAAGGAATTCAGTGCTGAAACATTCAAGTACACTGGAAACTTTGATGCACATGCTACCAAGAAGCAGTGTAAAAGGCAGGCAGTGAGCCATGAGCGTAAAACTTCTTTTGATAAATGACTTTTCTAAAACAACCGTGTACCTAGATAAATATTTACCACAAAACTTCAGGCATGCTTACAGTCTATAATAATTCAAAGAACATCATAACAACAGAAAGGAATGAGGAGATGGATAGTGGAGGATTGCTTTAACTGGATAGTAACAGCTGGGACTCAGTGGAATGATGGCTTGTGTTTATGCTCGGAACATTCCAGAAAGGGCTATTCTCCCTCAGCTAGTAGATAGAAGGGTCGGAGAAAATGTATTCGATTTTTACATTTTACATTTACATTTACATTTTTGTCATTTGGCAGACGCTTTTAATCCAAAGCGACTTACAAGTGCATAGGTTCTACCATAAGTCAAAGCATCACATCCAGAAACTAGCAAAATACACATGAAATGCTGTTCTAAACATAGTTGATTTTTAGAGGGAAATCAGAGAGAAGATGCCCTATTCCATGGTAATTTTCTTCCCACATAAAGGATTTGTTTCTGAGGAATGATGATACCCTCATATAAGTGGTATTGTATGTCTGAATGCAGAAAAACTAGTTGACTACTGGAAAATGCCATTCTTTTGGGCCTACTTAACCGTTATTTAGCCAGGGTAGTCACATTGAGATTGACATCTCTTTTGTGGGCGGGCCCTGGAGCCTACCCGTCTTTGGCCTTGGGTGGGGGGAGGCTGCGGTACCCAGGGAGAGGCGGGCAGGGGGAGCAGGGGGAGTGAGCATGCAGGGTACATGGAGGATGGCCAGGGATCCAACCCGGAGCCTCCATCTTGTGAGGGAACAGCGCTAACCACTGTACCACCATGCCACTCAGCAGCACCACATTCAATTTCAATAAAGCGGATGATTGGCAGCCTAAAATGAGGCGCATGCAGCTTTACTGAAAGAGAAAACCCAGTTTAGCGAAGAAGCATGACAATAACAGATTATGTTTAATGAGCTAACAGTGAGGGCCATGCCACATGTCTGATGACCTGTGTTGGGTTGATGTATGAATTTCATACATCAACCCAACCCAGCCTGATTCGGTATTACGGCTGTTTCATTTCCTTTCTGTTTTCACACCATGTGGTTGTATTTGTTGTAATGTAGTTTAATGCTCATTAGCATATTTTTCTTGTATATTTTAGTGGGTAGTTAACAAGTTGTTGAGTCTATACTTTTTGAACTCTCCATTCCTCTTAGGACTACACTTCCCTCCCCCCCTCTGGGGAGTTACTGCACTTTGACCCCTGCTTTTTGCACGTGTGTTTGCATTGCGCGTCGTACTGGAGACGTGCATCTTCTAAATGCCAGGAAATTCATATGGCAGGAGGCGAACATGCTGCTCTGCATCAAAAAAAAAACTCTGTGCGAGCACAACAGTGAGCCTCATTTCAGACAATACCCATTTCAATGTTGTAACTGAACGAAATATAAGCCCAGTCATTGGGTGTGTATCTAAAGGGCACAAGATACAGCAGCCCAAATATTTCAGGTTGACAATCTAATTATGTGTGAGAAGAGCACAAACTCATTTATATTCTGTGTAAGGTTACAGGCAACTTTTTATGAGAAAAAAATAATAAAGGAAAGGAATGGCTTGAAATGCTTGCTGAGTGCAGGATTCACACCAAGCCACAAAAACTAAGGACGATCTCATTTCAGACAAAACACCTTGGCCACTGACTGCAGCTTACATCAGATAAACCTCCCAGAGATTGGGGATGAATCACAAATCTATATGTCCTCATGCCCTCTGCGAGTTCAGGGTAAGGGACATTATTCTGGCATTTTTCCAAAGGTTCATACCATCAATCCCCAAGGTTCAGTGGACATCATGCATATGAGGAAATATCTGCACAAGAACAAACAAGTTATTTATAACACGGCAATGAATTAAAATATGTCCAGTACACTTGATGATAATAATAATAATAATAATAATAATAATAATAATAATAATAATAATGCATGAAAAATGGCTCATCCAGCAGTGTATATATTGTACATACAATAATGTAGCTTTGTCAATACAAATCACATGGACAGCTCAAAAAATGCCAAAGGAGCCATTTAAACATACTCTAGTGTCCTTTATTTAAGGCCCACTGTCTCAGGTCTTATGCATCATTGATAAGTCTATTCTGACCATTCCATTTAGAGTAATCAGACATGGGAAGTTGCACTATATATCACATTTTGCATGTGTTTTCTCCATCATTCTATTCCAATACCCTCTACTAAGACTCCCTCTGCATAATGTTTTCACAGAACAGTGCTTATGAAATGGAGTGAGAACATCACAGGCTCACACCAGTCAGAGTGACATGACACCAGGAACACAAGGGAGGCCACACACTGAATGTCCCAGTGGAAATATTTAGCAGGTACTGTATTGACAGATGAAAATACTAATTGCAGTAACTTCTTAAGACTTTGAATTAAATCACAGGAACAGGGCAAACAGGCTCAGCTTTACAGAAGTAAGCCGTGCTTCAAATACATTTTAGGAATTATTTCCCTACACACAACATTTACCAGAAATATTGATACTGCAATTACTTGCATTATCACGACTTAAATCAATTTATATTGGATTAAATAGCATTTTAGTACCTGGCCCATTATTCTAATTATAAAATTAAAACTGCACACAATTTTACGACAAGACAAATAGTAACTGCTGAACCAACAGTTACATGACTGACATTGAAGAAAGTGAAATCAATACCCATAAAATGAAAGATAAGTTTCTTTTTACTTCGTTAATGAATTGATAGCTAAGTGGATTTGTGATGAAAGGGTAGGTTGGGCTCCTGAGTGGTGTAGCTGAGTGAGCCTCTTGTACACAGCGCAGTAATCTCCTTCCTAGCCCCAATCAAAATCCTGCCCATGCAACTGCCAACTGCCACCCACAAGATGGATCATGATTGGCAGCTGTGTCGCCCAGGAAGTGGACAGCAGTAACCCAATCAGAAGAGTAACCCAATCCTGACCATTGAACAGTAGGCTAACTCCTGTAGTGGATGGCATGCCCAGGTTCTGCCCCCTGGAGCCCAGCAGCTGCTGCAGTTTAGACCCCTCCTTGTTAGATTGTTAGCAAAATATAAGAAATTGATGTAAATATTTTACTGCAACAGCATGTTCACTTCTAATTGTAAATGCTTGCTCTGAATGTATACAGCATTTACATTTTGTACATACATTATGTATATATTTTATGAGTAACGCAGCATGGCACAATGTATACTGGTATTAGTTGCCATCAACATCACACATTGGGCAAAGCTATAGGGATTGCTTGTACTGAGTGCAGGTCTTGTGCAAAATTAGAGCAGAGGTGGAAATTCCATAGTCAGAGCGTAATAGGACTGCCATGTGTTTCTTTTCTTCCAACCATGCACTCAACCAGCTGATTTCTCTAATTAGTTCTACCTGGTGGCTGAAGAATTGTGCTTATTAGCAAATCCAGAACAGAATACTGGGTAGGACTTTGATTGAACCTGGATTTTACATCTCTGGATTCCGGATGCTGTTAAAATATGCATTGCAGGAATTTTAACTATAATGGATATTTAATGAGTAATTGGTAAAATGTCCTGCTCGCTAACTATTCAATAACTACTTTGCATCCTAAAGAGACGATTCTCAATTTAAATGCCCCGCCTGGCTGATGTAGTGGTCATTTACAAACGCCAACCCCTCATTTTTGTTAGCAGATTTTTTGTTTTGTTTGCTGGTTTTTCTTTTTTCAATAACTGATAATGCATTTACAATGTATGATTAATTGTACGTAACCGAATAATAATCATTATTAGTAGCAGTGATAGTAGTAGGCTACTATACTAGTAAGGCTAGTTCTCACTTCCCAGCTCGATATCGGAATAGGCCTATACTGTAATGTCCGTTTCTTTGATATGAAGTTCTTTTATCCAATTTCATATGACAGCGGCAGGAAATTAGCCTACATTCGGGAAAAATACCTCTTGCATTTGAACCTGAGGCGCAATTTCAGTGTTTTGCGCATTTGCAACAATGTTGCATTTATGCAATCGCCATACATGAATGTGATTAATTTAAAAATAATCCAATACAATCGATTAAAACATTTCTGCAATGGTACCAATAAAGAAATCGATTATTTTTTCTCCAGACCCATGCTTTGGGTCAGGTGGCATAAAAAGTGACGTCATTTAGCTTAATAAAATGAGAAAACGCGTGTGAAAGTAATACGCTTCACTAGCAGGAATAGTTTAGGGTCTGTAGCATCAGAGAGAGAGAAAATAACAGTTTTCTGTATAGATAAAGGCTGTAATTAAAAGACGCACGCTCTGAGAACGGGACAAATCTCTCAATATAACGGCAAGGTGTCTGGTGCCGGACCCATCCGCGCACAGTAGGTTTGTGAGGAGCAGCAGTAGCTCTGCTGGTACAGCACAGTTATCTAGAGCGCGAATCTACTTATTCACACCATGGACAGCAGCGGCAACTCATCGGAACCCCTGTACCAGTTTCCAAACCTTGGCACGATCAACGGTACCGGTTTCTGTCGGAACTTCGGCAACAACACTACTCTTTTGGACTCAAATGGATCAACGTGTGAACCAACAGTCATTCTGAACAAAGGTTCTACTCCCATGACCATCGCAATTGTCATAGCAGCCCTTTACTCAATCGTGTGTGTGCTCGGGCTGGTCGGCAACGTGCTCGTCATGTATGTCATTGTAAGGTAAGCTTTTGTGAACTTATCAGACATGTTGCTCCCCGATTCACGGTAGAGGCTGCAGTTAATAACATTGCCTACATGTGAGGGTGGTTGTAATTACCATGGCAACAGAAAATAATAAATTCGTAAGAAACCGTTTTAAATGTTACCTGAATGAACATGTATGTTCACCTGTTGCAAGATGTGTGGTGTTTGATGTTACTGGCTTTAGCCACTGGGCTACAGCCGTTTAATAAAGGCATATGCTTCTGTAAGTACCTTCAAGTAGCCACAAGCCATTTTAGATTCGTTTGTAGATCGATGTTTATCAACAGTTAGCCTACCACGATGGTTGGTCATATTTTGTGGTGAATAAGCGCAAGCAAGAAAATGTCTCACGTTTCACCATGTTATGGTTTAATGCTACAGTGCGCATTGATAGCCTATACTGACAGCCGGAGCGGTTGTTAAGGAATGGCGCATTGCGAGCAGATAGTCGGTCTTTTGTGTTCCTCAATAGCTATACGTGAATACTAGACTACTTACCAAATGCTGAAAGCGAATTTATTTCACATAAGTGAATAATGTAGCAGATACCCTACACTCCTGTGTAGTTCAGTGAAGTATGGTCTAATGATAATGTATGCACACTTTGCGGCATCGATGGCAGAAATCCAAAAGTTGTAGTTTATGAATTATAATAGCCTATTGTTGCATAGGTATGCTCCAGTAAGTCATTGTTTATAAAAGGTTGTAGCCTACAAGGTCGTAACCATTACAGTGAAATAAACAGAATAATTCACATTTTAGTTTACACTGAAATTATCACCTATTAATTACAGATAATAATGTGTTTTAAGAGTTGGTTCATATCCAATAAGTTAAATTACAAATTAACGTCCACCAGTAATTGACAAAATTAATGAACAAAATCCTATTTACTACAATGACACTTCAGGTCGCAAGATTCGTTTTCCACTACCTGTATTAAATTATATTAATAAGCGTCCCTTGTAATAATCGTATAAACTTGTCGGTACTTGTTTGTCGGACTCCATAAGAACGGGATTGTTCTCGAGTCCTGATACAGCGCTGTTTGTGGTAAATGTCTTGAATTTATTAATGGGAATATCTCGAAATTTACAGTGATTCAACCAATGAGAACAGTTAGAGGATGTAAGAGGATGCGTCCAGTGTGTTTGTTGAAAAACAATAGGCTGATGTAGGCCTACCACATATGCATAAAATTATGATGTACCTTTAAAATCAAACAGCGTGATGTGCAGTCTGTGGAAAACCCGCGGGCTACTCGTCACATCTTTACCACTGCAGGTACCCATGAATATTTTGTTACTCTGCATATTCTTCCACCCGCAACATTCACACCGTGTCAGATTGACAGAGCTCATTAATGTAATCAGTCTTCTGAACAGTCTGTCCAAGGCTGAGTTTGGTCTTTTATCATGCAACCAAAAGTGTTCCATCTGATATGGGGGTGCCCGCTGTTCTATAGCGGACTACTTGCGATCTAAATATTCTGTTCAGCCTTTATATCCTGCCCAGAGTCAACTTGTCCACAATAATGTAACACATGTCAACGCAGTCTCCTTTCCAGCTGAAAATATGTCAAATATTTATACTATTTAATCGTCCACAAAGTTGTTTTCTTTTGTGCTTTCATTAGCCATCATTTCTCAAAGGAGACATTTCATCTGGAATATAACTGCATCAATATGGCACATCCGTGCGAGGATCTGGGGGCTTGATTCCAATTAGCGCTGAATCTGTTTGTATGACCAATAGTGCATGTGCTAGTCTGAAGTAATGACAATTATTAAGTTTCTTTTGTAATCTGTAATGTGATATCATTAGAAAGAAAAGTACTCATGGCAAAAATGTATAGTGTATAATTACTATCATTCCAAATGGACAAATCAATGTCTTTATCCATTTTTAAATGATCAATTAATTAGTCCTGATTGTGGTAGGATTTCTGTGTCCAAAAAGTTTTTTAATCTAATCTATACACATTGTGTGGAATATTTGTCTCTCCACCTCCAATGACGAATGGGATTCAATCTCACGACACGCGAAAAAGCCAGTCACACGTGCAGCTCTTCCTGTAGGTCCAGCGCTGTCCCACTGTCTCTGCTCATAAAGGAACTGAGCCCGCAGACGGAGCTGAGAGACAGCTGGATCCCACCCAGACACATCCCGCCTTACTCGAGAAAGGGAGAAGCGCAGCTTCTAGCATCCGAACAAGTTGGACCTTTCATCAATATCCCTAATGATTCATTTAGCGGAGTGACCTTATGGGCTCATCCAGTATATGAATACACACATTAATAAAGGAGATTGTGTGGAGAAGAAGGTCAATGAGCCGAGCGGCTCGTGTGACTGGGCAGAGCCGTATGAGCATAGACCTATTATGGGGAAATGCCTTGCTAAGCAACAAGTTAATAAGAGAACAAATGTTCTCAGGGCTGACGGTGCTCTTAGCAATCATCACGTGGTTTGGTACAAGACCTCTGGAGACAGCGCCGGCACTGGAACTGAGCTTTTATTTATACAGTAAAAGCATTAAATTACTGCTCTGGACAGGTCAAGAATATGGGTTCATACACCAATAATGAGGTATTATTTATATTTTAGCCCCTGAGCCAAGCCTCACTTCCACTGCCTCGCATTATTCTTAGGATTCTTTTAATTTTTTTTAATTAACAAGCTCCATTGAATGGGTCAGCCGTTCTTCTTGCTCCTTGGAAAAAGCCTGGCTTTTATTGAGCAGCTGAGGTATTTTTGACACACTCTACAACTGAAGGAGTCACTCTGCGTACAGCTAATGGAACAAGACTGCAGCCACCCAGTGAAGAGTCACTCATCGGCAAGTTCTGCTGAACAAAACCCAGACCAGTCCTCACAATGCTAAAGCTACATTAGGCTCAGGCACAGTAATATCTCACACATTATATCAGATAACATTAGGCATGCACAAAAACGTTGTAAATACAACATACTGCATCAAAATTGTTTAGCATTTTAGAGCCACTGTATATTCAAGAATGGCAGAAGGAACAACATTTTCAAAAATTTAAAAGGAAATAAATGTACCACCATAGATATCTGTATATTCAGGCTGGAGAAAAATCTATTTAATTTCTTAGTAGAAGAAATGAAAGTGCATTCAAGCGGTGCTCAGTGCATTCTGTTGCCATAGAGACACACTCGTGGCAGTCTCTGTCCCTCATCCCCTGTCTCATAGAGTCATACATGTAATAATAAAACTGCACCTCAAGAAGGGGAATAAGGGTATTTGCGTTAATTGATGTAAAATGTATATATCATTCCCTTTCTGTTGATGATTTGGTAATTTGATGGCCACCTGAAGCTTTTTCAGCCGTTTTCTTTCCATAAGGCTAAATAATAGCATAGAGTCAGTTGCCTTTGTCAGTACGCTTATGTTGGGTTAATCAACAGCAACCTTCCCTGTCTTTTCTGTTTTACCAAATATTTACTTTAGCTTGATGTTGCAGGTGCGCTTCGATTTCAGACATTTTGTCATGGTGAAACTGTGTGAAATAACTCTCATAGACAGAACCACAAAATCATTAACTGATAAAAGCCTCATTTGAGGCCAGTAATGCATAATGACGCATCAGGATGGCAGTTTCAACAAACCATTTCCTTCTCTTTTATTGACTTTTTTATTCTTTGTTGATCTAATTGGATGGCACTACGATACAGGCGTCCTTCCCTGCAGACCATGGGATGCCTCCCCTAATGACATCATACTGTAGCTCTGCAGGCATTTCATACAGCAAGACAAAAGCCATCGCCGGCCTGTATTCAATGATTCAATTACATCTTTTATAAAGAAACAAAACCCTGCATTCCAAATTACCTGGGGAGAAATACCTGAGTCATTATTATAAATGGACATTTTCCTCATTGGTAATGGACTCCTCATTTACTAAGACTCTTCTCCATCATTACTCTCCTCATTGGCTCTGACTCTTCTCCATCATTATCTCCTCATTGGCTCTGACTCTTCTCCATCATTACTCTCCTCATTGGCTTTGACTCTTCTCCATCATTATCTCCTCATTGGCTTTGACTCTTCTCCATCATTACTCTCCTCATTGGCTCTGACTCTTCTCCATCATTACCCTCCTCATTGGCTCTGACTCTTCTCCATTATTACTCTCCTCATTGGCTCTGACTCTTCTCCATCATTAACCTCCTCATTGGCTCCGATCTGGAGGTTACTCATTGCATGTGGCAAGTCTTCTCCATCAGTAAACTCATCTCCAAGCCCAGTGTTCCTATGGAGCCGCACAAAAGAAAAGCAGCTGTCCAGGAGCATTTCTCTGCCACTTCAGAGCTCAACAGTTTCTCATTATGTTCATTTCAAAAGCCTGTTGCTATGATTGGCATATTGCAATTTTCTTTTGAATTACATGTAACAATGCCTTTATGAAGTAGGACACATTTCCCTATGGGTGTCCTTTTATGTACAATTTAATCATGACTAATAGTCTCTTTTTAAATCTCAAAGGATTGTCCGCCAAATAATGAAGAGACAGTACCTAAAACATTTGGCAAGCCTGTTTTGTTTTTTTTAATCCAGTACAGTCAGACAAACAAAAAGAGCCATAACTAATGAAAACCCCATCCTAAAACATTACTTCATTTCCTTGGTTATTCATTAGTCATTCTGCACTGAGCTTTTGGAAAGCTAAAATAGAAAATAAAAAGGCTTTGAGAAAGGTCTGTATCAGCACCAAACGTTTAATGTGGCTCAAAGCAAGCCAGTCATAGGTTTAGTCTTTACTTGAAAAAATCCTGATGTGCTGGCTGCATTGAAAGTTACCTTATTTTAGAGCAGGTTTGAAGGTTTTTTAAATGATTTCCTTTCATAAGTACAAATGTTTTTTTTACAGTGATAAAATAATTGTCATAATGAAATGTTTTCCCCTCAGAAGCCACATCTGCTCGAATGTGCTGTTCGGATTACAAGGGTTATTTTCAGCTGCAGGATCTTGAAATGTGACGAGACATGCGCCAGACTGCAGCCTGTTATATCTCAAGCCAGTCTTTCACATGCTGCAACAGATGTGGAAAAGCTGTGGAGGCCTATAGCAACTGCATCAGTTTATTAGACGCCACTCATCGATGTAGATAAGCACAGATTGAAATTCAGTTTTCTGTCATCTGAAAATATGGCAGGGCAGTGCGTGCTTCACAGCTGACATTATACTGTATCTTCAAAAAATGGGTTAGCAGCCATATTTAAAAATGGCCTCTAAATAAACCAATGCGACATTGTATTTGGCCTGCAGTCAAGGTTGATCGCTTTTTAATCTACTGCAAGGAAGCTCGACTTCTAATTAGCAAACAGAATTATGTTATCAAGGCATTAAAAGGATAAATAAGAAAGAATAATACAGCGACACACTTCAGAAACAACATGAATTCATCACTTCTATTGTAAATACTAATAAACACTCACACACAATCAAATAAGTTCCCTTTCATTTAGCTGCTAACAGATTAAGAGATCAATAATTCAAAGTGCTTCTAAATAAATTAATGCATCTCATTACATTTCCAGCCTGTTTCTGTATTCAACAGCCGATATATTCCACAAGATAAAATACTTTGATTATTTCCCGATTCATATTATCCATCACATGAAGCTCATTTCACATGTGCATTTATTGGGACTGAGTAAATACATTATATATGATAAAATATATATATTTAATATACACAATAATTAGAATCCCATGCCTATAACATAGTGTATCATTAGACATTCATACGCTGTATACAAGGAAAACATAATATCAAATACACATTAATCTGCTGTATACAGTGTAACTATAGTATCAAATACAAATGAATCTGGGAATTACAGCATATATACAGTAGAGCCGGAGAACTATATTTAATGACTGTGCCACTTTTATAACTCAAAATATTGCCTATATTATCCCAACAGCTAGAAAGACATACAGCCTTTCTGGTTTTTCTTTTTTTTTTTTCTGTATCTTACACTCCACAGCTGTGGAGATTTGTGGAACAAGCTGTTTCACGCCCATGATGATTTTAAATCCCTCACCGGTCTTATCTTTCATAACAAATGTTTAATAAATTACTGATCCTGGTGTAACTCCTGTTCGGAACAGGAAGCACCATGCATTCAATGTTAATTTAGATTCATCCAGTCATTATTCATCTTCAGTGTTGGCCTTGGGGCTACATTTATGGTTTCATTATTACAATAATTTGTGGTAGATGCTCTCTTGACATATTGGGTAGCTTCATGCACATGTTTTAGATTTTTAGAACATCTCTTACAGAATGACAATTTATATTGATAAATGATTTCCCAGTCTCAGATGCCAGCCACCATGTGCAGGCATTGCGACATGATGTACTTTACTATTCACAACATTTCCTCCAGCTGCATGTTCTCTCTATTTGGTTCAAATGTTGTGTTTGCTTTAAAACATAAATACTACATATTTATACTGTATACTGTAAATCTGTATGTACACTTTGCTTTTCAGGTTTTGTTAAATTTAAGTTGTCTACAAATCTGAAATTCTCCTCTCCTTGTGCAAATATTTAGCTCATCACAGCCTATCCGTTCTCTGTTTGGATTCAGTTGATAAAACAAATGCAATTGATTTCTTGATATTTGAAACCATTTTTTCGCACCATGGCATTTCAATTTTTTAATAAACGTAGGTTCCCTGAAGGATAGACTAATTTGTTTGCAGATTCCTTTTCCTTTCATGTAAAACTGAGAGGAATGTGTGTAATGAGTCATGAATCTTTTCTCGGTGAGTCCTGTGTTCCCACGTGATTTGATTTGTTTCCTTTGGCAGAGTAATCTCACATGCCACTGAGTCTTTGTACATAGCGCTGATGTTTACACCGGAATGTGCTTACGTATTCAGCCCCTTGGCATCTAATCCCATTCTCCGTCAAACTCTCCCGGTGCTTATTTAGCCTTTTCAAATACTTCACAAGCAATGCAAGGGTGATATCCATGTTGAGTTCTTTATTACGAACCAGGGAAATGGTGTTGAGTCTGTGAAACAATTTCCACACCCAGGCGATGACTTTGCTAATGAGTGAGGGAAAATGAATCAAACATTACACACGTCGAAGGCCAATTTAAAATGGGCTGGGAGTTCACTTGAAAATCTAATTTGTTTCACTGAAGCGCAAATGACTTGCAGAAAGCGGTGATTTAATTTTCAGGAGTAATGGACTTATTTTGCCATTTCTTCTCAGAGTTATGCCTCACTGTGTTGATAATAAAACAGTGATAATAATACAGGCGACAGTACTAAGGACATCCAGGGAAGAGGCACGTTAGCATGTTGAGGACAGTGTCTGTGCTTGGTTATGAGCTGCCGTTGAGTAGGCAAAGCAAACACCTAACACAGAAACAGTCAAGAACTGAAGTTTGCGATAAGGCATTTAAGCAAAAGGCTTTAACTGCCACACCTTGAGCTGATAGACAGCACATTATACTGCAAGAATCGTCAGCTGATATACAGCACATTACACAGAGCATCTTCAGCTGATAGACAGCACATTACACAGAGCATCTTCAGCTGATAGACAGCACATTACACAGAGCATCTTCAGCTGATAGACAGCACATTACACAGTGAGCATCTTCAGCTGATAGACAGCACATTACACAGTGAGCATCTTCAGCTGATAGACAGCACATTACACAGAGAGTATCTTCAGCTGATATACAGCACATATAGCCAGCATCTTCAGCTGATAGACAGCACATTATATTGAAAGCATCTTCCACTGATTACACAGTCCACATTATACAGGGAACACAAACTATGATAAGTCAGGAACACAATGGTACAGCATCACCTGACTCATCCTTACTAAAATGAGTATTTACCATGATAATAAAATGACATACAGTTGCATGTATTAAAAATAAAAATTAAATTATGTTTCGATCATTGCCAACAGCCCCCATTCTTGCCCTGTTTCAGCGAGGGCACCATTTTCAAAGAGATTAAACAGAAGGTCACTTGTTGAACTGAGTTATATGCATCCACTCTGTTACACAACCATGTGGATTGGTCTATTAGCAGCCGTTTGTGAAAGAAAAGAGTTCACACAGAGAGCGCATGTGAAGGAGAAAGAACAAATCTACAAATAATCTACAAATGACCTTGCTTATGCTTATGGTAATGGTCAGACTGCCTTTCTTAAGAACCATCATGGCTTCAATAGCAAACATTAAATATGTGAATATTTACACAATGATTTAATCATGTATATTTCCCATTCTCTCCACTATTATGAACTGAATACCCCCTCCTGCTAACCCAGAATAAATCACATTAGCAGCTTTTCACTTCAACGCATCCCACAGGTTTGCAAAAACACGGTTCATTTTGTTGTTACTGCAGATACACCAAGATGAAAACGGCCACCAACATCTACATCTTCAACCTGGCCCTGGCCGACGCCCTGGCCACCAGCACTCTTCCCTTCCAGAGCATCAACTACCTGATGGGCACCTGGCCCTTCGGGGATGTGCTCTGCAAAATGGTGATTTCCATCGACTACTACAACATGTTCACCAGCATCTTCACCCTCACCACCATGAGCGTAGACCGCTACATCGCCGTCTGCCACCCCATTAAGGCTCTGGACTTCCGCACGCCGCGCAATGCCAAGATCGTCAACGTCTGCAACTGGATCCTGTCCTCGGCCATTGCCCTGCCAGTCATGTTCATGGCATCCACCATGGAGGACAAGTACAGCCGTGAGTTCCCCCGTCAACAGCAAATACACAGGACGGAATAATATTACTACCCACAATTGCAGTGCATCCGGAAAGTATTCACAGTGCTTCACCTTTCCCACATTTTGTTATGTTACAGCCTTATTCCAAAATGGAATAAATTCATTTTTTTCCTCAAAATTCTACACACAACACCCCATAATGACAACATGAAAGAAGTTTTTTTTTGACATTTTTGCAAATTTATTAAAAATAAAAAACTAAGAAATCACATGTACATAAGTATTCACAGCCTTTGCCATGAAGCTCAAAATTGAGCTCAGGTGCATCCTGTTTCCACCGATCAACCTTGAGATGTTTCTACAGCTTAATTGGAGTCCACCTGTGGTAAATTCAGTTGATTGGACAGGATTTGGAAAGGCACACACCTGTCTATATAAGGTCCCACAGTTGACAGTGCATGTCGGAGCACAAACCAAGCATGAAGTCAAAGGAATTTTCTGTAGACCTCCAAAACAGGATTGTCTCGAGGCACAAATCTGGGGAAGGGTACAGAAAAATTTCTGCTGCTTTGAAGGTCCCAATGAGCACAGTGGCCTCCATCATCTGTAAATGGAGGAAGTTCGGAACCACCAGGACTCTTCCTTGAGCTGGCCGCCCGTCTAAACTGAGCAATCGGGGGAGAAGGGCCTTAGTCAGGGAGGTGACCAAGAACCCGATGGTCACTCTGTCAGAGCTCCAGCGTTCCTCTGTGGAGAGAGGAGAACCTTCCAGAAGGACAACCATCTCTGCAGCAATCCACCAATCAGGCCTGTATGGTAGAGTGGCCAGACTGAAGCCACTCCTTAGTAAAAGGCACATGGCAGCCCACCTGGAGTTTGCCAAAAGGCACCTGAAGGACTCTCAGACCAATTATCTGGTCTGATGAGACAAAGATTGAACTCTTTGGCGTGAATGCCAGGCGTCTTGTTTGGAGGAAACCAGGCACCGCTCATCACCTGGCTAATACCATCCCTACAGTGAAGCATGGTGGTGGCAGCATCATGCTGTGGGGATGTTTTTCAGCGGCAGGAACTGGGAGACTAGTCAGGATTGAGGGAAAGATGAATGCAGCAATGTACAGAGACATCCTGGATGAAAACCTGCTCCAGAGCGCTCTTGACCTCAGACTGGGGCGACGGTTCATCTTTCTGCAGGACAACGACCCTAAGCACACAGCCAAGATATCAAAGGAGTGGCTTCAGGACAACTCTGTGAATATCCTTGAGTGGTCCAGCCAGAGCCCAGACTTGAATCCGATTGAACATCTCTGGAGAGATCTGAAAATGGCTGTGCACCGACGCTCCCCATCCAACCTGATGGAGCTTGAGAGGTGCTGCAAAGAGGAATGGGCGAAACTGCCCAAAGATAGGTGTGCCAATCTTGTGGCCTCATATTCAAAAAGACTTGAGGCTGTAATTGCTGCCAACGGTGCATCAACAAAGTATTGAGCAAAGGCTGTGAATACTTATGTACATGTGATTTCTTAGTTTTTTATTTTTAATAAATTTGCAAAAAAAAAAAAAAAAAAAACTTCTTTCATGTTGTCATTATGGGGTGTTGTGTGTAGAATTTTGAGGGAAAAAATGAATTTATTCCATTTTGGAATAAGGCTGTAACATAACAAAATGTGGGAAAAGTGAAGCGCTGTGAATACTTTCCGGATGCACTGTATATTACAAAATTGCACAACAGAAGGTGACCAAGATGACAAGAAAGCACGTTCAATAGAATAAAGCGTTCACCAAACAGTTGCGATCATAGCCATAATTTCAGAAAAGCCAGTCTTCTGTCTGGGAAGGCCCATCCTTTAGAAACCTGCATTGTAACTGCTGTTAATATGCGGCTGCTCTTTACCGCTACTCTTGGTGGTTCAAATGAATTGGCTCAGAGATGTGTTTGGATGTTTGTGCACAATGCTTTAAATCCTAAGAGGGCTTGTTAGAGAACATGTGCAATTGTTTGAGGGAAAAGCTGTTTTTATTGTGACTACTCACCAGGTGATGGTGCCTTTTTATTATGGCTTTGCAGATGTTCCCCATATATGCCTTCTCACTGGAGCTCACTTAAGACTTGAAGTGCATATTGGTTGTGTTTCTATTCAAATAACTCCCAGGCATAAGGCCTACACAGTTCAATGTAGTAGTACTATTTTATTACTACCATGTTCAAGTGCAAATAGTGGCAAAAATGTGCTTTTCTCCCAAATAATTGTTTTCCTTTATGATACTGGAATTTTGATCTAGTGCTTTAAAATGAATAGTGTGTATTTCTGACAAATTGCACTTAATGGTTATTGATTTTCCACACACATTTGGCACCACTGTGGGTGTATGTGTGTGCATTTGTGTGTGTGTGTGTGTGTACATGTGCAAGTGTGCATTTGTGTGTGCGTGTGTGCATTTGCGTGTGTGTGTGTGTGTGTGTGTGTGTGTGTGTGTCTTTGTACATGTACTACTCTGTTCTTTTGAAGCAGCAGGCTTCACAGACTGCACTCTGCTGTTCCCCCACCCCTCCTGGTACTGGGAGAACCTGCTGAAGATCTGCGTCTTCATCTTCGCCTTCATCATGCCCGTCCTCATCATCACCGTGTGCTACGGCCTGATGATCCTGCGTCTGAAGAGCGTGCGCATGCTGTCGGGCTCCAAGGAGAAGGACCGCAACCTGCGCCGCATCACCCGCATGGTGTTGGTGGTGGTGGCTGTCTTCATCGTGTGCTGGACGCCCATCCACATCTTCGTCATCATCAAGGCCCTGGTGGAAATCCCCAAGTCGCTGCTGCAGACGATCACCTGGCACTTCTGCATCGCTCTGGGCTACACCAACAGCTGTCTCAACCCTGTCCTCTACGCCTTCCTGGACGAGAACTTCAAGCGCTGCTTCCGCAAGTTCTGCGTGCCCACCTCCCCGGGCCTGGAGGTGCAGAACTCGGTGCGAACACGCAACCCACGGCGGGAGCACAACTCCAGCGGCCCCACCCAGGAGCGCAGCAGACAGCAGGTATGACTAGCCATGAAGGCCTCATCGCCAGGCAACAGCGTGCAGTCTGAGACTACCCAGGTCACCGCGGGGCTCTGAGACTGTTTGACACATCGGTTCGGCAAATGGCTGTTAACATGGCTTCTCTCCGTATAGGTTGCCCTGAGCACTACGAATGTAGACTTGCCAAGACACTGCCAGCCAACTTGCACGGAATCATGATGGACTTTTGGTAGAATCTTGCTCCTCAGCAACATCCAGTCTGCCACACATGAAATATCTTCATACGGTTGTGCCAAGTAAAGTTTAGCTGTCAGTCATAGATAGCTGTGCCCTTTTGCAGTAAAAGCTGTTTAAATAGATTAGGGGGTCACTACAACCTGACCTTTTTACACCTGTTCAATTTTTCCTTGAGAGCAAGTCATTGAGAACCTTCTGTCAAGGTCAGCGTGAAGGCATCTTTGCTAACAGTTCTTAGGCATTAAGTAGCTTTTCATCTGAATGTGTTTAAAAAAGAAAAGCTTGCAGCTGTAGACCCGAGTACAGGGAAGTGCTGTCGAGTCTATTGCCCTCGCTCTTTTCACAAGACCACGCATTCTTCTAATCTTCGGTGTTGTAATGAACTGATAATTTTTCTACAACATTTTTAGATATACATCTCATAAACGGAATATCCTGACTGGTTAAGTGTTAAAGCATATGTATGTTATTTTCATATCTGCTGTCATTTTTAACTCTCACGTGCCAGTATTTCTCCCCTTTTCTTGCAAATAGGCCTGTCATTTCGCCAGAAAAATCCACACCTTGTATTTTGAAATTAATATCAAGGAAACAAAAAAAAAAAAAAAGGAATTTTGTAACCAAGATTACTCACACACAGGAGTTTCGATACCTGTGGTTTCATTTTTGTGTCTTTTATCTTTGTACTGAGTTCTAGGATTTCACCATGTATTCTTTAACTGCATGAGTCTGCAACCATGCTGGGCTGTAATGGCTTCTCTCTTTAATTATGCATTCATACCACTTATATATTTTGACATTGCCAACTAAATTTAAAATTGCATTAATCTTTTAAATGTGAGCCCACAAACTGGGTCTTAAATTTGACGAAAATGATTTTCCACAGCACTGGGGCGCCTTTCATGTTCCCCCAGGTCATCAGTGCTCCCGTTTGGAGGCCTAAATTTCCTAAAATATCTTTGTAAATGACAGCTTTGTTAGGAGTTCATTGCTATAAGATGCCGGAGTCAGTATGTGTTTTTGAGCTTTGTCACTCAAGGTGTTCTTTGACTACCACGCATTCTCCCGTTTAATGTAAATTTGCATGCAACTCCAATAACTTTTTGATAAGTTTTCTTCATAATACACTTTCAAGGCTTCACACATTGCTCATAATGAGAAACTAATAATCAATATAATAGTCTGCGTTTTTCCAAAAGAATTCATTAAATAAACAATTACCTGTTATGCTTTTCTTCACTCTTTTTTATTGTTAGCTGCATTATCTTTGTCTATTTTTTTTTTTTCATAAAAGGGAAAATATTACAAACGTAATGAATGTATCCACCGCTGTATGAACGTGGGCACCATTTCCTGTGTTCAGACTGTAAAAGCCATTACACCTCCACCCTCTGCTTTTTTTCCTCAGCGCGTTTCAAAGTATGTTTGACGTCTCGTAAAAGCAGGAAGCTCTGTCGGCACCACAGCAGCTCAAGACGCACATCTGTTTATTCTGCTCTATGTCTCCGGAGGTTCCTCACATCGGTGTCCCCTCAGGCTGCCTGTTCCACTCAGATACTGAAAAAATATGTGTTTACTGAAACTCAGCTCCACTCAGATACTGAAAAAATGTGTTTACTGAAACTCCACTCAGATACTGAAAAAATATGTGTTTACTGAAACTCAGCTCCACTCAGATACTGAAAAAATATGTGTTTACTGAAACTCCACTCAGATACTGAAAATATATCCATCCATCCATCCATTATCTGAACCCGCTTATCCTGAACAGGGTCGCAGGGGGGCTGGAGCCTATCCCAGCATACATTGGGCGAAAGGCAGGAATACACCCTGGACAGGTTGCCAGTCCATCGCAGGGCACACACACCAGTCACTCACACACTCATACCTACGGGCAATTTAGACTCACCAATCAGCCTAACCTGCATGTCTTTGGACTGTGGGAGGAAACCGGAGTACCCGGAGGAAACCCATGCAAACACGGGGAGAACATGCAAACTTCGCACAGAGAGGCCCCGGCCGACGGGGATTTGAACCCAGGACCTCCTTGCTGTGAGGCGCTGAAAATATATGTTTACTGAAACTCAGCTCCCCTCAGATACTGAAAAAAATGTTTTTACTGAAACTCAGCCGTATTGCGATATATGCCTTATACCATCTTCCCATAGGTTTCAGTGCATGCTACTAATGTTAGACGGGCATACAGACAAGCCTGAACACGTTCCGATTTCACAGGTCAAAGTTCACCCTCTCCTCCACCTACACCAGGGATAGATTGCCAGTTGTGGTGAACCTCAGAATGGCATCCGTAGGTACACTCTTTCCATTAGCCTAATGACGGAAGCATAAAAGCATCGCGCAGTGTGATTCAATCTGCAGTAAGTGTGCGGTGAAACAGCCGAAGGAGTCGCGCCTGGCCTCCCGTCTCTCACCTCTACGGAGAAGCACACGCAGGAGCGGATCCGCTCACCGCGTGGCCGGCTCTGTGTGATCTAATGAGGGTCCGTCACTGGTGCAGGCGGCTGTAATTGGGTTCTGCCATCAAATCAAATGATCCTGTTTCTCGCTTCCATTTATGTGCTGTTTGCTTTGGGAGGTACACGCGCTCCTCTGAAACATGGCCTAGGGGACACAATAAAGCGGGGCGCTGCTGCCTCCTGCCAGATCCATCCTTATAGGAGACATGCAAAGAGATAACACCAACCCTGTCTGCACTGCATTCTGTGTGGGAAAAGGACTAGTGTTCCGGCACTTAATCTAATACAATTTACCAGATCCCCAGCTGATCTGTCCTCTAAATGATCTTTCTTCAACTGCTGTTTCTCCGACTGATTTCTTTCCCCAACTGATCTTTCTCCTACTAGTAAAGGATGTGGTCGGTAGTGTTAATACAGGATGTGGCCTGTAGCACAGGTAAAAGATGCGGTTTGCAGTGTTGGTAAAAGATTTGGTCAGCAAATGATGTGGTCTGTGGTGTTGGTAAAGGATGTAGTCTATGATGACTGGCATATATATTCTTGTTGTGGGGTATTTATAAACAGAGAAAATCACTGAAGCACTATTCCCATTATGCCATTATAACCATAAATGATTATAATACAGCGGTCTTTGTTCCAAAAAAAGAAAGGGGCAGCCATTTTAAATAGTGAAATGGGCCTCCCCAAGTGGGGTTAAAATGGCTTTGCCAGCAGCGGGTTGGAGGCTTGGCGGTCTCATCACTCCAGTCCACACTGATGAGGATGGAAGTGCAGCATGGGGAGCACATTTTCACACTTAAACAAAAAGCGATCCAGAGCAAATATCAGAAAATCCATATGACCAGATATCTCCCAGGCAAACGCACATCTGCCCTAGTGATGGCTGGAGCGAGCGTCAGCAGAAAGGCTCGTTGGCAGGAAACGCTCTGTTATTTGCTGTCCCGGTCTGACCTCTCTCTGTGACTGCATGAACAGTCAAACGCAAATGTCAGGACAACGACAGGAAAATTAATGAGAAAGACGGTATATGCTGCCCTGGCAGCAGCAAAATCCGTTATTATTTCACTCACCAAACCACCACGGAAACGCTTCTCCTTTGATTGTGTGCATCGGTTCAGTACGTACACAGCCTTCATACGGATGCTCTCTTATGAAAGCCTAACTTAACCTTCTCTCAAGAGCTCATGACAATGGCCACAAATAGAGTACTTATTAGTCACTTTTGGAGAAAGCAGCGGCCATTTTGGTGCCGCAGCTGCATGTTGGCTCTAGTGATCTTAGTAATATCAACAGTGGGGTGAAGACAATGGTGTTACAGGTAACTGTAACAAATACCAACCACTGGCATTACAGATAAACTGCTGAGGGAACTGTGATCCACTCACTCTGGGCAAAACACAACAAATACAAAACCAAATGGGCAATAAGAGGATTGTTAAAGCATATGTACACAAATCTCTCGTATTATGCCAGCAGTTAAAAACCCAGGGGTAAGCCCGGTGATAAGCAGGCTGGCAATAAACTGAGCATAGAAAAAAAAAAAACACTTCCATGTGTAAACAGTGATGCTGCACAACAAAATAAAAGTGTTTATTGTGTTATAAAGCCTGAGTGTTGCACAATAGAAACTCAAATTGGGTTCATTCAGAACTCAAACAGAATATAGCATATATACATATATATACAAATATATACAAACACACACACACACACACACATTTGTAGGTGTATGTGTACGTACTGTATGTACACTTAGTGAGCACTTTATTAGGTAGACCTGTATACCAGCTTGTGAATATGGCAATCATGTGGCAGCAACTAAATGCATAAAAGTATACAGACATGGTCAAGAGCTGTTTCAGCTGTTTTTCAGACCAAATGTCAAAATGGGGAAGAAATTTATTCTAAGTGACTTTGACCGTGGAATGATTGTTGGTGCCAGACAGGGTGGTTTGAGTATCTCAGAAACTGCCGATCTCCTTGGATTTTCACAGTCTCTAGGGTTTGCAAAGAATGGTGTGGAAAACAAAAAACATTCAGTGAGCAGGAGTTCTGCGGGCATAAACGTCTTGTTAATGAGAGAGGTCAATGGAGAAGGACCAGACTGGTCAAAACTGACAGAAAGGTGACAATAACAAAATAAGCACATGTAGAAGAGCTCTGAACACACAATGTTTCAAACCTCTTAAGTGGCTACAGCAGCAGAAGACCAATAAGAAGAAAAAAAAAGCTAATAAATACCAAATAAAGTGCTGGCTGACTGTAAATGCCATCTCAATGAAAGTATACATCTTCATCACTCTTACATGGGTAAAGGAGAAAAATATATATACCACGTACCAGATAAGTGCTCATTTTAATATAAAAAAAAAACAGAAAATGTACCAGTACTCATTTCCTTACACTAACTGTGGTGACAATGCTGAAGGCTGAACTTTTTAAACAGAGGAACACGAACACGTGTCAATCAGAAAATGAAGACCAAGCCCTAATTCCTGAGAGGGAACATGTTCAGAGCGCAGTGTTTCCTTGGTAACCAGCAGCAGGACTCTCACAGTGATGACAAAGCCAGTAAGCTGAATAGGGGGGGGGGGGATGCATATGGTTACCAACTATGACAAGTATCTTTTGTTCACAGATTGGCTTTCGGAATGGAAACTCGTTAATACATCATGGGGAGCCTTATGAAGCAAGACCTACCCATCCCTCGCTCGTATCACAGTTGCTGAATGCATAGACAATCATAGCACTGTTGGATCGGTCAGGCTTCTCACTCAGAGGTGTTCCCCCCCCCAACTGGAGCACTGCTGACCATGGAACACCAATGCCCTGTATGCATTGATAACACTTGAGGGAAATAAATCTACCACCTTTGCTCAACAGGACACTCATTAATATTCCGAAAGACGCGTTTCCCCAGTCCACCGCATCATGGGATTAATGGATTCTTCTCTGACATGGTTTAGAGCACCAGCGCTCTGTCGTTGTACACAAATTAATTCCACCGAGCTTGTTTAAAATATGGCTGTCATGATGCGTCTGAGCACAATTCCACCAATCTTTAAGAAGGATATACTAACAAAGCAACACCAGAGCAATATAACATGCAGAATGTAACAGGATGCAAAATTATGCCATCAAGTGAAATTATGTTATGATGTGTCAGGGGATGATCTTAAATCTAAATTACGCTACATGTTTGATTATAAAGGATGCCATTAACTGTTTACATATCAGACAGCCTCCTCTAGGATAGGTGCCCACAACAGAAGCTGCTGATGAGCTACAGAACTCAAAACCAGCCGATGTTGGGGTCCAGAACTCAAAACCAGCTGATGTTGGGGTACAGAACTCGAAAACAGCTCATGTTGGGGTAAAGAACTAAAAAACAGTTGATGTTGGGGTACAGAACTCAAAACCAGCTGACTACAGCGTACAGAGCTCAAAACCAGCCAATAAAAACACTGAGTTCTAGAACAGTTTAGAATCCAATTATTTTCACGCAGACATTGCACTTTTCACTACGCAAGTCACAAAAAATTTGGAACAAACAGCAAATTTGCATAGATTTACATAAAGGAAATGTGAGCACTGTTTTTTGCAGTGATTTTGTGCTGACAGAGGGAGAACTCTGCCAGACCCAATGCTGTTGAATGATCTCACAAGAGTAACGGCTTGACGGTCCCCTGGTGAGTCTGTTTATTTATGCTAAACCTTCCCAACAGAGGGAGAAGAGAAACACGCGTAATTCCATGATGAATAAAGAGATTAGGTTTCGGCGCCCCCTGTTGCTTGGAAAGGCCCCTGTGAAGACGAGGGGCAGATTGGCGGATATTTGGGCACGAGGACATGCGTCGAGCCCGGTCCTGACAGCTGCCCCCACAGTGGGGATTTCTGGTGCTGGGGGGGGGGGGGGGGGGTGAGTGCTGCGTCAGGGCCGGGACAGTCTGCTGGCACCATGGTAACGCTGACACATGTAATGCCACGCCCAAGGCAGCCCTCAGCCTCACTGGCGTCCTGCGTCCTGGTCCAGCCCCCTCCTTTGGGCCAGTTTATCACAGGACAGAAAGCAGCCCCATTACAGGCATCGTGTTGTTTTGCAGGGATATCAATCAACTGGAGTGTGCAGTTAAACACTAAAAGCCAAGGAGAAACTAATACACGGGCGTACTGTCCTCCTGAGGAAAAGATCTAATTAAATATACAATATAAAATAAAATAGGATCAGAGAATAAATTCAGGGAAATGAAAGTGGTGCCCAATTCAAACACTGAAATAAATAACCTGCCCTAGGTCTACCATTCAGCAGAAGCACAACGGCTTATAGTCATAAGAATCTACAGTAGAAACGAACAAACTAACCACCCACAATAGTACCAGCTGTCCCAAACTAACCACCCTATCAGTGCTCTAACTCTCCCAAACTAACCACCCTATCAGAGCCCCAACTCTCCCAAACTAACCACCCTATCAGAGCCCTATTTTATTATTAAGAATTAGAGTGATAGAGTCAACCCACTTGTTCAATCCACCCTCAGAATCAAGGTTTAGAATCAGAGGCCCACATAAAATTGTGAGAGCTTGACTGGAGCTAGTTTCCAGTCCTTGCAATTTTCCAGGCTTTGCAATTAAATCACACTTAAAATAAACTGTTCAGGGCCACAGACAGATGGCTGCTGAATAATTAGGTCTGGAATGCTCTGAATTCAAGTCATGCTGCTGCACCTAGTAGAGACCAAAGGTTCCTGCTTAGATATACGACACTGTAGAGGCCAATTAAAATGCCCTCTGTCCATAACAGCAAGCAGTTCAAGAAACTCAAAAGTTAAATAAAAAATAAAAAATGACAATGCTAAAGGTCATTTCTGGCTACTGTCTCCGACACAGAAGCACGCAGAGAACAACAGTGCAGTCCATAAGTATTTGGACAATGACAAAATTTTAGTTGTTTTGGCTCTGTACACTAGCACATTGGATTTGAAACGAAACAATGAAACTGTTAAAGTTCAGATTGCCAGCTTTAAATTAAGGGTATACATCCATACCATGCAAACCCTGGAGGAATTACTTTACTTTATACAGAAGCACACAGGGATTTTCAACAAATAGCTAGCACCAAAAATAAATATTGGAGGAGAATAAAAGATCAGTAACTCAGCAAGATATTTTGGAGCTAAACCACTTACACTTCTTATACTTCAGGAGTAGTCCATTCCAAATTTAACAGGCTAAAATTTAAGAGATGCAAGCACAGGATAGATATAGTCACATTTTTTAGTTCTCATAAAAACCCTACCAGTCACATTCTGTACAGTTTAGCGATGTTTCATGGCCAAGTAGTGCAACCAGACAATAAAGCATCACAGTAATCCAACCTAGAGGCCACAAAAGCATGAACCATTTAGACCCCTACAGGGACATCTTAGTTAATGACATGTGAAAGAAGGCTACTCTTGTGATAGTATTATTGTACCTGAAAGGAGACATCAAAATCAAAAGTCTGGCCAAGGTGTTTAAACAACTCCATTGGTACAGGCAGACAAGCTATTTAAATCAGGAAGGTTAGAATTTCTCTCTCAGAGACTTGGGGCCTATTACTAATCTCAGTTTTATCTGATTTCAATAAGCAGCCTTTCATACAGGCCTTTATGTCTTTTCAGTCAGGCCTGTAATTTATTGGGTTAATCGATTGTACAGTATACAGTAGCTGGGGTAGTTAACGGCACATCTACTTATAATGACCCCAGGAGGAAATATGCTCAAAGAAAAGAGCAAAGGCACTAGAACAGATCATCATGGTCCTCCACAGTTGAAAACCCAGACAACTCATTGTTTACTCTTACAAACAGAAATCTATTAGAGAGAGGATTTAAACCACAAAAGAGCTTGCCCAGTGACACAAACTAATTCCAGTCTGCAGACAAGAATATGGCGGTCTACAGTTTCAAAATCAGTACTTCTAGTCAAGTTGGACAAGTATAAAGATACACCCACAATCCAGGGAGAGAAACAAATCGATCATTATTAAGGCCATATCTATCACAGTGGTTTTTTAAACTCAGACTGCACATTGTTTGCCTGTATATACGAAGAAAGGTGTTGAGCCAGACATATCTCAAGGATCTTTTAATGGAAGGTTTGAAATGAACCTATAGTTAGACAGGTCAGTAGACTTTATTTTTGGAATAGTTGGCTTGATTTCTGCCATCTTAAAGGATGTAGGAACATAGCCTGACAACAATTAAGAAGAATTAAGGCAGGAAGATGATTTTGAGGAAGACACCAATTTGATCAGCTCACTAAGTTCATTGAGCAAACTGTTCAGGGTATTTTCTAGCCTCAATATTGTCAATATACAGTCAGGTCCATAAATATTGGGACATCGACACAATTCTCATCTTTTTGGCTCTATACACCACCACAATGGAAATGAATTGAAATGAAACGAACAAGATGTGCTTTAACTGCAGACTTTCAGCTTTAATTTGAGGGTATTTACATCCAAATCAGGTGAACGGTGTAGGAATTACAACAGTTTGTATTTGTGCCTCCCACTTTTTAATGGGACAAACTAACAATCATAAATCAAACTTTCACTTTTTAATACTTGGTTGCAAATCCTTTGCAGTCAATTACAGCCAGAAGTCTGGAACGCATAGACATCACCAGACGCTGGGTTTCATCCCTGGTGATGCTCTGCCAGGCCTCTACTGCAACTGTCTTCAGTTCCTGCTTGTTCTTGAGCATTTTCCCTTCAGTTTTGTCTTCAGCAAGTGAAATGCATGTTCAATCGGATTCAGGTCAGGTGATTGACTTGGCCATTGCATAACATTCCACTTCTTTGCCTTAAAAAACTCTTTGGTTGCTTTCGCAATATGCTTCGGGTCATTGTCCATCTGCACTGTGAAGCGCCGTCCAATGAGTTCTGAAGCATTTGGCTGAATATGAGCAGATAATATTGGCCGAAACACTTCAGAATTCATCCTGCTGCTTTTGTCAGCAGTCACGTCATCAATAAATACAAGGGAACCAGTTCCATTGGCAGCCATACATGCCCATGCCATGACACTACCACCACCATGCTTCACTGATGAGGTGGTATGTTTTGGATCATGAGCAGTTCCTTTCCTTCTCCGTACTCTTCTGTTCCCATCATTCTGGCACAAGTTGATCTTTGTCTCATCTGTCCATAGGATGTTGTTCCAGAACTGTAAAGGCTATTTTAGATGTTGTTTGGCAAACTCTAATCTGGTCTTCCTGTTTTTGAGGCTCACCAATGGTTTACATCTTGTGGTGAACCCTCTGTATTCACTCTGGTGAAGTCTTCTCTTGATTGTTGACTTTGACACACATACACCTACCTCCTGGAGAGTGTTCTTGATCTGGCCAACTGTTGTTAAGGGGTTTTTCTTCACCAGGGAAATAATTCTTCTGTCATCCACCACAGTTGTTTTCCATGTTCTTCTGGGTATTTTGGTGTTGCTGAGCTCACCGGTGCGTTCTTTCTTTTTCAGAATGTTCCAAACAGTTGATTTGGCCACAACTAATGTTTTTGCTATCTCTCTGATGGGTTTGTTTTGATTTTTCAGCCTAATGATGGCTTGCTTCACTGATAGTGACAGGTCTTTGGATCTCATATTGAGAGTTGACAGCAACAGATTCCAAATGCAAATAGCACACTTGAAATGAACTCTAGACCTTTTATCTGCTCCTTGTAAATAAGATAATGAGGGAATAACACACACCTGGCCATGGAACAGTTGAGCAGCCAATTGTCCCATTACTTTTGATCCCTTAAAAAGTGGGAGGCACAAATAGAAACTGTTGTAATTCCTACACCGTTCACCTGATTAAATTAAAGCTGAAAGTCTGCAGTTAAAGCATATCTTGTTTGTTTCATTTCATAATCCATTGTGGTGGTGTATAGAGCCAAAAAGAGGAGAATTGTGTCGATGTCCCAATATTTATGGCCCTGACTGTAGGTATTGTCTGAGGTTGGCGCTAGCCTTCCAAGCAGTTAAGGGGTCTTCCCCAGCTTATCTACAAAACATCATCAGACCCTACACCCCTGCCAGACCTCTTCGTTCAGCCTCCACAGGCCGCGTGGCACCTCCCCCTCTCCGAACCTCCACCTCACGCTCACGACTACTGTCTGTTCTGGCTCCACGGTGGTGGAACGAACTCCCCGTTGAGGTCAGAACTGTAGAATCTCTCCCCACCTTCAAGCGCAAGCTGAAGGCACACCTCTTCAAGCAGCACCTCTCCCCATCTCTACCTCCCTGTGAACCTTAATTGTTGTCTCTGTGACTTGCTTTGTGTATCGGTATTTTTAGTTGGCTAGGTAAGCAGTGTTTGGATAGTTAACTTTGGTCACTTTTGCTCTGTTTGTTTGTTTCTTCGTTCAAAAAAAATAAAATAAAAAATAAAATAAAATTTGGCCCTTGTCCTTCTCTTTGTTGTACAGATAGCAGTTGAAATTGTACTTCCCTCTAGGGTCTTTCAGCGAACTTATCCCTGGTTATGGGTATGCACTTTGTTGTACGTCGCTCTGGATAAAAGCGTCTGTCAAATGCCAATAATGTAATGTAATGTAAAAGGTAGTAGCCTGTATTTTCCCCAAATTCCCATTATTTTACCACTATTTGAGGAATTTAAGTTTGTCAAATCTTTATTTGTTAGTTCAGCCATTGTTTTCAAAAGAAACTGGGAATTATTCTTCTTTTCTTGTATAAGCTTGGGGAACTGAGAAGATCAATAGCTTTGGAAACTGCATGTTTGTAAGCAAAGACTCTCTTTCCAGGCCAAGTGGAATATCTGTTGTCATGGAGTGATATCATGATCTGTGGATATTTACAGCTTAAGCATGCGCGTATGGTTAAAAGTACATGAAAACCCCTGTTCATGTACTTTTATTTGCGCGCAATTTGACAACTTTATAAAGTAACGTGAAAATGAGGGGAATGTACTTACCATTGTTTGCGTGTGTTACAGACGCAAACTGTGAATGAATATGAACTGAACTCTAGTGAAAATGCGGGAAAAGAACGAAGTGCGTTTAAAATAGTCCGCAATTTCACAGAAGAAATTGGTGCGGTACATTTGGTTTTTGTGAACAACTCGTTGTAATTTGTTGAAAAAAGGGAGAAAATGTTCAATGCAGACGGCGACACTTGTGTTGAACATTATTTTATTCCTAACAAAAGCCAACCAATCCTTCAGCCGGTTTTTTCTGGGGCCAAACCAAAGGGTTTTTCATGAGGGGGGGGCCTAAATGTTTTGCTACTGTTTTGCATAATATGCAATTCATTATTCTAGTTTATTTGTGTAATTGGTTTTTTTTTTAAATATATTGACAAAGAAATAAGAAATATTGATAAAGGAATCTTTAATGGGATCTTCTCGGGAGGGGCTTTGGCTATATAAGCCTTCTGGGGGTTGTTACATTTGGTCTGTGCTGAGTGGACACGCTAGATATATTTGTAGTGTCACTTCTAGTTCACCTGTACTTATTCTGCATTGGTGCTGGGTTTGCTTGCATGATGTCTGTAAATAAACCTGGGTGAACTGCAGTCTTGTCTCCTGCCACTTGTCACTGCACCAACAGCCGCCGGGCTTCCTCACACCTGTAATATAGAGGAATGCCATTGCTTCCTCATTGATGGGTTCAAGATCAAGAGTTACACAGAGCAGTAGCTAATCCACCTGCCAGTTGACATCGCGCTAGCTGACCATGATTATATGAAGTATACTCTAGAATTGTCCTAAGTGAAATAAGAGACAGATTTATGGCAACTATATGGAGTTCAGCAGGGCAGGACTCAACAGACTTTAACATAACTGGTTGAGAAATCCATTCAAGAGTGGTATCAAAGTATTTGGGCAGGACATCAGCATGATATATAATTGTGTCCTATCATTTCCAAACACAATTGATGAATATATTTGACTGCATGTAGAAAGGTGGCTCTATTTGGGCAAATGGTTCTCGATTGGATGTACCAACCCTCGCCTAGTTCAAGTCCACACCATGACACAATGTGGAGCCCAAGAGTGTCACCTCAGTCTTCTGACCTGCATAACAGCACACAATTATTTTCCTGGACAGTCTATTTCACCACGTTAGTTCAATACCTCAGGCTATAGTCTGCCTAGACACTGTGCGTATTTGCTCTGATAGATTCTCCCATTACCTCCCAATTACCATTTGTCTTAACTATAACTACTGACAAGAGGCCGTTTCAGGCAACTATGGAGCAAGATGCAACCGTTTATGGTAGGGTTTATAGTAAACAAGACTAAATTTAGGTTGAATATACACTCAGCATTTTATTATGTATTTATTAGACTTATTTATTAGGCTTAATGGTCTTCTGCTGCTGTACCCTATCCACTTTTGATGCGTTGTGTGTTCAGAGATGCTCTTCTGCATACCAATGTTGTGGCATGTCACAGTATGTGTTACAGTCACCTTCCTGTCAGCTTTAACCAGTCTGACCCTTCTCCTCTGACCTCTCTCATTAACAAGGCATTCTTGCCTGCAGAACTGCTGCTTGTTTTTCCGCACCATTCTCTGCAAACTCTAGAGACTGTTGTGTGTGAAAATCCCAGGAGGTCAGCAGCTTCTGAGATATTCAAACCACCACTACTGGCACCAACAATCATTCCACAGTCAAGATCACTTATATCACATTTCTTCCCCATTCTGACATCTGGTCTGAAAAACAGCTGAACCTCTTGACCATGTCTTGTATGCATTTACTTGCTGCCACATGATTGGCTGATTAAATATTTGCATTAACAATCTGGTGTACAGGTCTACCTAATAAAGTGCTGAGCGACTGTATTATTCAATTGTGAGAATTAAATGTGTTGAAGACAAATTGGTAGATTAATGTAGTGTTATGCATTTAGTTTGTCTCTTTTATTATGCATCCCTTCACAAAGACTGCCGTCAAATAATAAATGTCACAACTACAGATTTACAGCTACAGGGAATATTCCTACAGGGATTAATCAGTGCTGATGGCTGCTTACCAGCTAGCCACTGCATGGCAGAATGCAAGTCTCCAGTCTCCCAAAGGGAAATCAGTGACAGCGATTTAAGCTGTAAACTCATTAAGCCCTTATTTAAAATGCATATGGATAAAATCAGTTTCCTGTTGTTTAAACAGACTGTGTGCTGGGAGTCTGTTTCTATCCCAATGTCTATACACCCAGCATTACTGAAAAAGGTCTTACTGCAGGTGGAATTGTAACACGTAGTTTTTGAAAGGTAAGAGGCTTTGCTATAGGATGGTGAGCCTGTTCAACTTTTTCAGCTGCGGTCTGAGAGGTGTGTTTGTGGCAGACAATAAATGCATAAATATATTCTGTTTCCATGTCTGCAATGGCACAATCAACCACACTGCTTCCCAACAGTGACTTATACATGTATTTATCCAAAAGGTCCCTCCTGGTCCTTCCATTAAAATGATGAAAATGGTTAAATAAATAATATACAGACCAAGGCCTGTACAGAGGTGCAGGATCTGCCTGCAATTTTTATTCACCACACTGTCATAGCTCTGCCTTTGTGTGGTTACCAGAGTGGGGTACAGTACAAAAATGGATATTCCCTTCTGCACTGATAGTCAATCTCTCTGCCTATTCTGGCATTGAGATCTCCCATTATCAGTACAGAGCCTAGTGATTGGAAATTTCATACAAGAGACAGCTATCTTCTATGTATTATTGAGATTCTAACGCTCACTCTCAATCTCTATTGAGGAGATACTGTGCTATATTTCTTTTGAAAATTGACTTGTTGCAAACTTGCCAGGAAGAAGATGCAAGTGAACGTTGTACCCACGGACAGTGAGGAAGATGGTGAGGGAGAACATAAAGAACTTAAGGATCACAGTTTAAGAAATGCAGTGAGTGGTTGCATCTTGGGGACACCAAGTCTCAAAAATAACCATAAAATCACTCCATATCAACTCTTTGGAAGGGTGGCACAAAGACAGCCCTTACTGAGCACCATAAACAAAACCAAGCATTTTAGGTTTGCCAAACCTCATTGGAATTATAACATACATGAAAATCCAACGGCTACTGAAGAAGTTAAGATAGACTAAAATGAAAACAAATCATCCCAAATAGGAGCATAATTCAAAGGTTCAGTTTTCATAGCATTCACTAGATGGCATTGTGTCCACAAAAGCATTTCTCCTGGAAATTGAGCACTGCTGCTTATTGTCAGTCAGATATCTTTGCTCAGCACGTATTGTTCTGAAAGGGCAAGGATTCATAGCACACTCCAGATTAAAAGGCCTCTGATCCATCTGGAGTGTAATTACAGTCTATGACTCAGGGAGAACCAGAACCAGAACACACTGACACTACAGGATCCACAAGCCCATCAATTAACAAAAACAGGGGACAACCTCATCCACTTCAACATTTTAATTTGGTAAAAAAAGAAGTTGAAACATCGGTTACAATAAATATGAATTGGAACTAGGCTATTAAATCTGGTTCTATTCTGCTGATTATGGCTGATATCTCTGTCCGTGCCAGTGTTACTCCTCATTAATGTCATAAATAAGAATCCATTTTCCCACTCATGTAGTAACATAGAAAAATCCAATAAAACACAAACATTGCACCACAGAATAATCCAATATTAAACAAACATTGTAGCACAGAATTCAAAATGAGACCAACATTGCATAGAATAATCTAATGTTTAACATCAGCATGATAGGCCAGTAAATAAGGTACTATTGGACAATAGTGTCTTTTAACAAATCTTTTAATAATTCACTTTAACAAATATTTTTACACATAAATGCTTAAAATAGTGGTAAAGCAGTTGATGCTCAGGGCTTAACCTTACAGAACAGAGCTTGGCTGCCCTCTACTGGGAACTGTTAAAACTGTCATCTATGGATCCCCGACCTCATTAAACTTTATTATAATTTAGCTATGAAACATTAAGCAGTTTCTAGGAAACAGTATTTTTATGGTCAGCATTTGTTAGTTCCCAAAGTGATGTCACAAAAATGTTCAGATTAGAGTATCCTGTATTATCACAGTCACAGGCTATGAGACGAGACTGGAAGAAGGCGTGGTGTTCTCAGGATCGCCACATCCATCTTGGCGCCGAGGGATGGGTTCGTAAGTGGTGTATCCCCTGCTAAAACCAGTTGGATCAGATAGGGTACAATTAGCTACCAAATTGGGAGAGAAATAAAAAAAAAAAATCTGATTTTAAGTGACGGATGGATTACAATAATTGCTTAGTTATATTTTTGGTGTTTGAACACAGCAGCTTCCCCTTTTGAAATGAATTTGCATCATGGATGGAAAATCTGGCAGTAACAGGTTGCCTCCAAAACTCAGTTTGCTGGAACTCGGACTGATGGAAGCCCACAGGAACGCCCTGAAAAAGGCAACGCAAGACCAGCCAGTCTCAAACCCCAGTTCTTTCCATCTCATGCCTACACTTCCTCACATCGCACATTCCCTACGGGATTCAGGACAGAAGCCCACCCACAGCCCGTAACTATCCATTTATCTTCCCACACAAAGCCCCCTCCAGGCTTGCCTACAGCCGTCACAGTCAGTGTTAATGACTAACCGCAGAGCTGTCCCCCTCAGCTCACAGCACACCACACAACACAATGAAACTGCTCGTCTGAAGGTAAGTTCACTCATCACAAAATGGAGGCATATAACATATATAACCTACAATAATAGTCACAGTACTAAAAGAAAATGTATTTAATTCAGCACTAAAGAAATGAGATCAATATAGTATTAAATGAAAGCAAATCAATACAGTACTAAAGAAAGAAAAGAAGAAGATACTAAAGAAATGGTACTCAGTCAAATTACAAAAGTATTTTCTTTTTAAAAAAAAGTTTAATGACAAGATGTGTCGCTTTATGACATTTCTGAGAAATGTACTTTTATAATGTGATTACAACTGAATGACAATAATCCTGCTATTATTCAGCATTATTTTACAAATAATTTATTTTCTACTTTGTAATAACAGGACCAATTTCATTAGGCCAGCCTATATGAAGTTGTTAAATGTTTAATTTTAAATATAAATCTAATTGTTAATAGCAATACTTTGTTGTTTTTCCTCACTTAATTGTATTCAGCGATTCTTGTAATATTAGGAGAACATTATTATAATACTGTTGAAAATGACTCCATTCTTTTGTGAGCTCAGTGTGCCCCAGATCTTGTCCCTTGCTCTGTAATCATTAAACCTGCTGTGTGTCTCCAGCGAGCGTAGGCACTGTTTGCTCTGTGCGTGGGGGTCTCATCTGTTGATTAGGTTCCAAACCAAAGAATAAAGTACATGTTCGTTAGCACAGGGAAAACACTACGCAACAACCTGACTGGAAAACTGCTGATTGCCACTGGATCATTTTGCATGTGTTTCTCCTCAGATTAAACTGTGACAGCTTGCGAAAAAGGTTGTGCTGCTCTAATTTCCAGTGTAGTTTCTCATTTTTCCAATTTGAGTCTCGCTTCGTTAAGTGGCTCTCTGATCTGTGCCAATCATGTTATGTACAGTAATACAACTGGATCCATTATTCCACTGTAGATATTATTGCCATTTCTATTTATGCATTCACCGTCATGGTGACTGAGAGCATCAGATAATGACAGATAATGTTCAGTAAAAATGACAGGATAACTATTGCACACTAGTAGAATGGATTCCGACAGATACTTGCAGAAGAGGATCTGACCATACAAACAGATTAGTTTGATTTGATTAATACATTTCTTACAGAAAACCTGCAATCCAATTGGCCTCTTAGGTTTATCAAGGAGAATCCCAACCAGAGAGACCAATCATGGTTGAGATAAGCAAGCCTCTCCTCCTGCTCGCTCTTCTGACCGCGGCGGCTGCGAACCGCGTGTACGTGCACCCCTTCGGCATGTTCGCCCTGGGGAACGGCAGCTGCGAGAACACGCAGGTCCCGGCCCGAAGGCCGCTGCAGACCGTATCCCTGCCGTCCATCGAAGACGGCATGGTGCCCGACCCTCCGTACACAGACACGGAACAGAAGGGTAACGTCACCCAGACAACCGCAGTCCTGGCGCAACTCCTCAACTTCCTGGGTCAGCGGCTCTACAGCGAGCTGAGAAAGCACGAGGCCCCCAACGCGGTCTTCTCTCCTGTTAACGCCTACGGAACCCTGGTCACCTTCTACCTGGGGGCCTGGGGGGCCACAGCCGGTCAGCTGCAGAAGTTCCTGGGGCTGGAGAAAGAGACGGACCCGGCGGACTGCCTGACGCCGTTCGACGGGCACAAGGTGCTGCGCACTCTCCGCTATATCAACGGCCTGGTCGACGGGACCACGGACGAGTTATGGACCAAGACCTGGGTCCTCAGCGCCGCCAACCTGTCTGAGAGCTTCGTCCGGGGAGTCAGGGAATTGTCAGACACCTCCCACACCCAAGCAGCGGACCTCTCCCAGCCACTGCGCATCCAGTCCCAGCTCAACGCCTTCATGGACATGGCATCGGAAGGGAAAAACAAACTCCAGGGCATAAACTCCACCTCCGACCTCCTGTTCGCCAGCTCTGTGCACTTCAAGGGTAAGCACAGCCTGCATGCTATATGTGTCTGTAAGGAAAGTAATGTGATCAGCCCTACCCTAGTGCATATGCCCAGGAGAGTGAAATGACCATTTGTGTGTTTCAGGGAAGTGGAAGACGATGTTCAGACCAGAGGCAACCTCCCTGCAGGAGTTCTGGATCGATGACAAGACCAGCGTCAAGGTTCCTCTTATGACCCACACAGGAAAGCACAGCCACCTGGATGACAAGCACACAAAGTGCACGGTCCTCAAATTGGCCCTGAGCAGCAATGCCTACATGCTGCTGGTCCTGCCCCACCAGGGGGCCCAGCTGGACTCCATTGAAGATATGATCATAGTCCACATCTCAGAGTGGTCCCAGCACCTGAAGGAAGGGTGAGCCTCACCTACTGAACCTATTACACCTGCTACTATACACAATATACATGTTACACCCCCTACTATACATGATACACCTGCTACATCTGTGTCGGTCCTGAGGACTTTGCTGTGTCGGTGCCGTGGACCGTGTGTGGGTTCTGAGTTCTGTCTCTGTTGTGTCTGTGTTCTGCAGGCTTGTGGAGGTCTCTCTCCCCAAGCTGTCCCTGAATGTAGTGAGTGATCTGCAGGGCATCCTCTCCGGCATGGGTCTTCCCACTCTGCTGGGCACTGGGGCCGACTTTAGCCAGCTCAGCACAAAGGGGAACTTCACTGTGGGCATGGTAAGCAACCCAGCGCTAACCCCCCGAGAGGAGTAACACCATCTCCAAGATAGACTTCACCTATGAAGAGGACACAAAAATCACTCATACAATATACTGACCCTAAAATGTAACTATTCACCGAAATAATCCCAACATTTCTCATCCAAATATCTACATATTTGTTTAATTGTCATGTTTACAGCCAAGCAAAACTAATTTGGTCAATATAGTTTAACTAAAATGAGTATCAGACCTGAACCCTCCCGGCAGAGCTGAGAGCAGATTTGTGCTGTATTCAGGTTTTAAACGAGGTGGTGCTGGACATGTCTGAGGGTGGATCGGAGCAGCAGGACGAGCCCCAAGGCGCTGAAACAGCACTGAAGCTGACGTTCAACAGGCCCTTCAGCTTCGTCGTCATAGAGGGGAGCTCCGGGGCTGTCCTCCTGCTGGGGAGGATAGGGAACCCTGCAAAGTGAGCTTTCTCCGAACCCCCACGCTACGCTGTATGGCTGAAGACACACACACAGGCCGGGGAGGGCAGGACCGACGGAAGACCCTGTTACACTGCTGTCATTCCACTGAGACAGCATGCAGACACCCAAAGACTGGTTAATGTAAGGCCAAGCCATTCATATTACACATCCAGCACTTACTTTGCTCAAAGTATTGGTACAATCCTTCACTCAATGTTGGACAGACTTCAGGAAATATTATGGATTTTTTAAACAGGCTATGAGAGTGAACGTATTTCAATTTGACTGATCATCTTACATTGTATTTTAACCACTCAAGTGTCAAACTCAAGTGTTGTAGCTACGGAGTACTGTCAATAAGCCACTCTTCATAACAGCACATATACAAATGCTTATAATATGGAATAGATAAATGTGTAGGTTATATACAGTATATAGCTAATGCTATGAATTATCTTCACCCAAAAACTAGTCATATTTAAACATTCGGTGCATTACACATTCAAAGTATTGTTCGTTCATACTAATTTAATAAAAAGCAAAGCATTCATTGATTGTGAAATGTTACAGTAAACAATATTATTCTTGCTACAAATTTTTCCTCTTATACTGCATAAATTATGATCAACAGGACAGGATTCTGTGTCCCAATACATTTTGTGCTTTTCTGCATTTTGTATTGCCTTCCAAAAAAATACAAAAACCTGCAGGTTCGCATTGTCAGCAAAATGAAGTCACTCAACATTCACACCTTGTTCACATGTTCATTCTGCCCTTTAAAAAATATATATATTTCTTAAGTTATATTGGATAAAAAGTAATAACCCATCAGCTTGCAATATTTTGAACATATATACATGTATAAGATCTTATTTTGGGATAAAGGAAGCTAACAGATAAAGCTGAATAAAATACAATAAAACCTGAACAGTATATAAATGTGCTAGAGAATAAATGCTGGATTGGACTGGATTCAAACAGGATTCCTTCCTTCACAGCAATAACCTCCTGCCCTTTTGACAAACGGGTAAAGATGTACACAGCCTAAAAACTTAATCATGCCAACTGTACCACAAGTACAGAGGGCCTCTACCTGTCTGAGGCATACCTGCTATACCTTTCAGGATGATAATTTATAAAATGTTATGTTGCTTGAACAGAAATGTGTAAAGGATGGTGAAAAGTGTGTTAAGCGATTAGTTTATTGACAGTTTATGGCACATCTCTACAGCAGTAACTGAAACAGAATCAATATATTTAACAGAGCTCCCTGTAGAGCTGTCCAGTCAATAAAAACATGGACTCTGGCCAGCAAATCTGGCCACCTCCCACAACAAGTTCATACAGTAGGTATCTACATTACAGACCTTTGAACCACTCTATTTTGACATCATGCCCTTTATCCTCATTGCAGTGCATATGCAATGGCATTCTTACAGGCCTAGTTTTTCAAAGAAAACTCTGAAACAAGCTAAACTACATGTGTCTATTATATATATATACTTGTTAAAACTTTTATCTTGGATTATACGTTCCTGTCCTGACTGGGAATTACAGGGAAATTAGGTGGAGCTCGGAACTGATGAGTTGATTTCAAGTTGCAATCTCTTCATTTTTGACTGTGATCATGTAATGCTGGCTTAATTGATTCAAATGACTCATTCAGCCATATACATTAACAGCAGTTATTAGGCACCCTATACTTTATATATATATATATATATATATATATATATATATATATATATATATATATATATATATGTGTGTGTGTGTGTGTGTGTGTGTGTATATATGCTTATTTGTGTGTGTGTGTGTGTGTTAGTATATTACATATTACTGTAAGCAACTGACTACTTTTTACATAAAAACTTGATCAAGGCTGTCGGAGATCAGAAGCAAGGAGCCAACCAAAGTCTGCCGAAGAACTGTTCTCCAACATGCTTGGAACAACCTCCCTGCTGATTGTCATACTAAATGTACTATATTGTACTATATTGTCACGCAAGGTCGGTGGTTCTAATCCCGGTTCTAATCCCGGTGTAGCCACAATAAGATCCGCACAACCGCTGGGCCCTTGAGCAAGGCCCTTAACCCTGCATTGCTCCAGGGGAAGATTGTCTCCTGCTTAGTCTAATCAACTGTACGTCGCTCTGGATAAGAGCGTCTGCCAAATGCCAATAATGTAATATAATGTAATGTCATATAGAACTGCAGGACAGTGTTGGCTATCTCAGAGAAGTAATGCAGTTTTAACACCGGTGGTCACAAAAATATTGATTTGATTCAGTTTTTAACTATTCTGACAAATTACGCAAATGTAGTGTAAAATGTATAGTACTTTTAGTTAGGACCTTTCACTGAATTATTTTTGAAAGAATCTTATCTGTACATAATGTCATACAGGTGCCTAAGACGTGCAAACAGCCATAATTCACCAAATAATTGAAGCAATTGTATAAGATTTTTTTTTTTTAATGAGTTTAAGACCATTGGCGTGAACTAAACAAAACAAATCAAAGCTGAACATTTGATCCGCCCCAGGGTAAGGTAATTTTGTGATAGGATGCCGGCGACAGTTGTTGCCCATTACATAATAATTGGCTAGATATTCATCACGTAGGCACTACATTCCCCCCATCGTGGAAAGCGACGTGATCTACGTCTGCAATATATCGATGTTTCATTACACACACAAAAAAATCGTCGTTGAATGTGAAAACGCATGTTTACATCACTTTGCCTCCGGTACTCATGGTAAACTACTTCCGCCACCAAGGCCCACTCGAGAACACCAACAAGTACCGTGAGCAGAGTGAACATCACGGCAATATAAAAGAAAGCAGAGCACAATGCGCCACCTGTAGTGCTTTTAACAAACTGCAGCCGGTGTTTCGCTGAGGGAGTCACACGTGATTTTAACAATCACGGCATGACAAAACTTTGTAAAACAAAAAAACACAGGATATAATTTAAAATCCACATAAATACTCTCTGGCCACTGAATATCGTTAGCCAAGTATGGCACCATTACTCAGATGAATCATATTAATGCACTAATTTATCAGTAGCAATGGACAAGAGCATCTACTTTCCAGTTTATACTTTATGCATATTCATTTCTCCAGAGAAAAGTAGGTCGAGGTCACACGCTACTGGCAAACATATTTATGAAAATGTATTTTAGGAAGCCTAATGTAGTTCCTGTAACCTTGTCTGTCATTCTCATGCTTATCATATTGCATTATTTATTCAAAATCTCCTTCGTTGTGTGATTATGGCGACTTGGAATTATCCGTCGAACCCAAAAAAAACATATCGTATTGTATTCGCGTATTAAAACAAATCTACCGAATAAGGCAACGAGCCTTCAAGTTAACGGCATTGCCACTGGACCAAAGCATTGGGTTTTTACGTTAAGCTATACACGGACGCCATTGGACAACATTAAAAAAGAGAGGTCAGGTGATATGCAAGGAGCCGGAGATTTATGTAATGTTATAGGCTACTGTGCGAATAGCTCGCCCATTCCGGATGTCGGGCTGTATGATTACTATTGATCATTTCGGTTTCGCTAGCTGCTCGGGGGGAATTCAGTACCCCTTGAACAGAACAGCTCCACTCCCTCAGCAATCGCTTGGATGAGGGTCGTTCTCCGTGACGTTTCTTTAAACCGGCGTCTGTCGTCTTCGCGAGGGTTGTAGAGACGACTGAAGTGAACTGCGCCTAGCTGCGTGCAGCTTCCCCGTTTGCTCGGGCTACAGTCATTGCGTGCTTAGCCCTGCCAAGTTAGCAGGTTAGCAGATATAACGAACGATGGCTGAGTGCGGGAGGAAGGCGCAGTCTCTTCTGCAGGCTGCCCGCTCCCGCTACGAAAGCTTGCAGATTTCGGATGATGTTTTCGGTGAATCTGGAGAGGACAGCAGCGAGAATCCCTTCTATAGCACCTCAGGTGATTCCAACTCGGATAACTACACATCAGAAAGCAACGGGGACGAGCTACGCGGGTCTGAGACTGTGGACAGCCAATCTGGAGATGTCCCCGATTCGGTTTCAAATGCTCCAGCAGAGGAAGAGGGCTGGAGCGACGCCCTCCGAGAAATCACGATCCCTCCGTACAAAGATACCTGTGGTAAGTCACTTTAAAGAAGGCAGTCGCTGTTGTAATTTTATATTTTGCTGTACATACTATAGCAAACGAATGAATAACATAAAACATTAGGTAAAACCTTTAACGTATACAACAGTGAGAGACTTAGTCGATGTCATGAAAAGAAAGCACGGGATTAATGCATCGTGAGATCCAGCTGATTTGTTATGTCAGTTTTATACCATCAACACCAGACTACCTTCCTGACAACAGGTACATGGCCCCACCTATTGCTCGCTTAAAGTTAATATTCTGTTTAATACAAATCGTCGTAACACCTTCACACACGATTAATATGAATAATTCCCAAATTCCTGGCAATACGCCCAGGTTTTAAAAATAAAAAAACTCATTTTTTGCTTGGTTAAACATAAAATTCATCAGGAAGAATAAACTATTATATAAAGAAATCTCCCTACCCAGCTGAGAGAGAGAGAGAGAGAGAGAGAGAGAGAGAGAGAGAGAGAGAAAGAGAGAGAGATGTAAATGGCTCCTGTCAAATATACTACATTGCTTTTTCTATCTACCAGCAGTGCTTAAATACAGAATTGTATTCTTTTCAGGATACTAAATCAAATTGAATCAGCATCTGAATCAGTGCACTTTTGCTCCTGAGAAACTGGAACAAGGTGGAACAATAGACCATTCTGCCACTGAATGATTTAAAAAGTAGATGGGCTTATATTTCTCACACCTTCTGAATGCATCTTCATGCATTACCTTATCTCTTCATTCAGTAAGGTGGGGAAGTAGCAAGCGGAAGGATCCATCTACAACCTGTAAGAGTTCTCCACAGCGTACCACTTACTACCCGAACCCCAAGGAGGACTTTCTTTCAGCTGCCAATACTATACAATACAGGCATGCTTGTGAACACATCTCTTTTTAATCTCTGGCCTCTGCCGTAATGACTAAAGATGGATTAAGTGCTGTGAAACCCCATAGTACCTGCAGTGCTTGGAGAGGGAGCATGTTAGCTCATGTTCCTGTTAGCACATTTGTTGGAGAAGCACAATGCCATGACCCAGTGTACAGAGCTCTTTCTCCTCTTGCAGGTAATATAGATGCATGACCACACAGGCAGACATGCAGGAAAGAGGGCTCTTTTCAATGGGTCACCTGTACACACTCATCAAGCCTTACTATGGTGGTGTACTGTAATTACTTAGTTATATATACTTATATATATATATATAGACACTCACAAATACTATACTGTATATGCAATCAACACATGAGCATCTTGCATTAAAAGTGGTAGCTAATACACATGACACATACACATGCAGGTGAAAATGGCAGGTGTTCAAGTATATTTCCATTTGCGATCAGGCATTGCAAATGGAAATAGATTTGCCTGGACTGCCTTGTACAGAAAAACGTACACAGATTACATTACGAGCGGCCTATTTATACAGCTGGATATTTTGCTGAAAGTATATTGCACATGGGTACTACAGTCAGATGTTCTGTTGTACACAGAGAATGTCTTCCCACTCTGCAGGCTCTAATGTCTGCTTCTGTTCGGAATACATACTCCTTTGAGTGAAACTTGTTGATACGAAATGCCCTGTTGTAATTGAGCAGACATCACACACACCAGCAATAGTTCACCCAGAAGGGATACAGTAAGCTCAGCGTATTAGCCTTCAGGTTAACAGTCTAAATGACTGCTGTATATGATACTATTTAAAGTGCACCAAGACGGAGAGGGTCTGACACAGGGCACAGAGGGGCACTATTATTTACCCCTTAGAAGAGTGGGGCAGACTGGCCACGGAATAAGAGATTGGTCCCCATGTTCTCCTTACAAAATGCATATGTGCAAATATTGTCTGCTCCAAGTTCAATTTGCATGATATGTAAAGTAGTTGGATTGAATGAATCGCTGCATTTTCATACTGCGTTTCATTTTATTTATTGTTTTTGGCCTTCGCAAAACAATCCCATTGTGAAGGCCACTAAAATAAATATACTTGGGTCATTCATCATTCATTCATTGGTTTAATTCATTCATCGGTTTCTTGGCAGAGAACCTACATCAGTGAATAGCCATAAAGAGTGTCAAACTGAAGAATACAGCTCTGCCTTCTGCGGAGTCCCTTGTACCAAGGTGAACCCTGCCATGTGCAGGCAGTGCAGGCTCATTCTCACACTGAGGCTGTGTTGACTTTAGCAGATAAGCGTAAACGGTTGTGAGGGTGTAAATGACATTGCACACTCCACTTCAGTCAAGTTCACGGAGAAATGTTACTATAGCTTCCACCAATCACGCTGCCATTAGCATCTTTCACAGAGCAGCAGTCAGTGATTATCTCTGACTGTTACTATAGCTTCCACCAATCATGCTGCCGTTTGCATCTTTCACAGAGCAGCAGTCATGATGATCTCTCAATGTTACTACAACTTCCACCAATCACGCTGCCGTTCGCATCACAGAGCAGCGGCAGTCAGTGATTATCTCTCCTCTTATTTGATGAGATTGAATGGATCTGGGAAGAACTGCACATGCAAGGATGCTGAGCTTGGTCATTGTGGACAGATTATTTATTGCGTAACGGTTCCCTCCGGTAATCTAGCTGCAGCTGAAGATGAACAGCATTTTCTCTATCCACACTGAGAACATACTCCACCCATGGTTAGTGAGTAGGTACTGCACAGTGAGAACATACTCCACCCACAGTTAGTGAGTAGGTACTGCACAGTCAGAACATTCTCCACCCATAGTTAGTGAGTAGGTACTGCACAGTCAGAACATACTCCACCCATAGTTAGTGAGTAGGTACTCAACAGTCAGAACGTAATCCACCCATAGTTAGTGAGTAGGTACTCCACAGTCAGAACGTACTCCACCCATAGTTAGTGAATAGGTACTCCACAGTGAGAAAATACTCCACCCATAGTTAGTGAGTAGGTACTCAACAGTCAGAACGTAATCCACCCATAGTTAGTGAGTAGGTACTCCATAGTCAGAACGTACTCCACCCATAGTTAGTGAATAGGTACTCCACAGTGAGAAAATACTCCACCCATAGTTAGTGAGTAGGTACTCCACAGTGTGGGGAGAGGGCTGCTCAGGAGTATGCCTGGGCTCTGGTACAGCAGTGGCAGGTGCTGTTCTAAACTGACGCCATCTCTGGCCTGGATCCATTGTAATGCTCTCTGGCTCTGGCAATGCTAGCCTGTGGTGCCCAAGCTCAGCATGGTGGCCCACAATGCACAGCAGCATGAGTTACAGGAAGTCATTATCAGATTCTTTCACACAGCTGCCAAAAAAAATCCCAGTTAGATAGGAGCCAGTAAGAAGTCTGTAAGTGACACTGTTAATCTCACTATCATGACCAGCATCATTATTCCAGTATACAATAATGAACATTTCAATGAACCTCAATATTTGTATCACTGTTGAGCAAGGCTTCAATCATAAACCTAGCCACAACTTGTGAGTTTTCAATCTCAATCACCACTGGCCTGCAAACAAAGGCCCTGGTTTCTCAGTTTCTTAGCCTCTCCACCTCGATTTTATTTGAGGCATTAAAATGCTCCCACCAATAAAATTGTTTCAGTGCTTGCAGTTCTTTGAAGCAGATGATCCTTTGCAGACTTTAGGAACATCTCCCTATCTTCCTTAATGAGAAATTATAAACTGACTAATTGGATCTGAACTCCCAGCAGTTAACTCTGGCCTCCCTTTTAGAAGCAGTGCCTTTTAGCATAACTGAGTTAAGATCCTGGTGCTGTAGAGAGGAGATGGGATGTGTATAATGTGTGTGGGGGAGGGGGGGGATCCAGGTATAAAGGGTTGTATGGGGTCCCCAGAGCCTATTCTGTAGATGCACAGGTACCATTTACAGTACAAGTCAACTCTGGAAACAATGCAAGCTTTCTCTTTTCACTTTTGTTTCTGCTGTATTTGAATGTTTTGTAGTGTTTGCCTTAGGTGGTATTGAGGTATGTATGTATGCATGCAGTCAGTGTTAAAAGAGATAAAAATTAAGTCAGCTGAAAAATTAATGTGACAAGAATGGTTGTTTTACAGGTGTGGCCAGGTAAGCTAACTGCATTACTCAGCTAGTAGTTTTGCAGGTGCAAGCAACACTCTTGGGCCTGGAAAATGATAAAAATCTTGTTGAACCGGTCTAGTGTTGACAGTTTTCACACATTAAACATTGCCACACAGAATCATCCAATAAAAATTAATGCCTGGCTATAGCCTAGGTAGGAATATGCACGTGTGTGACTGTGGTGCTTGTAAAGTGGTCATGGTGTGATATCTATGGATGTTTGTGTTGTAGGTCCCACACAGAAGATGCCAGCCACTGCCACTGCGTTGGACTTCTTCCAGCTCTTTGTGCCAGACAATGCCATCCACAACATGGTGACACAGACCAACATGTACGCCAAGAAGTACCAGGAGCGCTTTGGGAGCGACGAGAGCTGGCAGAGCGTGACGACGGCGGAGATGAAGGCTTTCCTGGGGTTCATGACGTCCACCAGCGTTCAGCGCTGCGAGTCCGTGCTCAGCATCTGGAGCTCTGGCTTCTTCAGCAACAAAAGCATCGCGCCCCAGATGAGCCAGGCCCGCTTCGAGAGGATCCTCAAGTACTTCCACATAGTGGCCTTCCGCTCCAGCCACGGCAGCCAGGGGCTCTACAAGATCCAGCCCTTCCTGGACTCTGTGCAGCAAGCCTTCAGCTGCACCTTCCGACCCTCCCAAACGCAGGTAAGACTCCTCCCAAACACAGATCAGACCACACCTTCCAAACCCAGGTCAGACCCCGCCTTCCAAACCCAGGTCAGACTCCGCCTCCCAAACCCAGGTCAGACCCTGCCTTCCAAACCCAGGTCAGGCCCCGCCTTCCAAACCCAGGTCAGACCCCACCTCCCATCCATACCCTCACATTTACATCACTGTTCCAAAACGGTGTTATCACATCATTGTGTCAAATCATTGTGTCCTTTCTGCTTCATACCGGAAAATGGCTTTGCAGACCGTCACAAAGATCCAGCCATCACCCCACCCTCCCTCCAACTCAAGCCTGAGGGGAGAGTTTCCGCAGATATTTTTGGGGAAACTGTTATCATTGCCACTGAGTCTTAACTTAAGCCCGCCATCTTATCCCTTGTATCCCAATTCACCCCCACTCAGTTACCCACAGTGCCCTAATATCTTTGTGAGTATGGAGGTTCACAATTCTCTCAGTTCTTACTGGCCCAGTGAGGATCCAAAGCTCTGACATAAATACTGTGAGCCTCTTCCTCCAGCTGGCTTATTAGAGGACAGATCAGTGATATTGCTCTTATCACTCGGTGGCAAGGGGCACATATCAAACCAAACTCCTGCAAGAGCTGCTAATGCTCTTTAGCCTTCTGTGCTTCTGATAAGACTGCATATGGATGTAAACTGCCCTGTAAGCTGTTACAGAAAAGAGATTTCTCTCTCTTATCCGTGTTGTGAGTTTACTGCCCGCCCCATAGACTTTTGAGGGCAGTGGAGGATGCTTGGGTATGCTCTTAGTCTTAGCCATTGCACATGTCCCCAGGGTATCTCCCCCTCAACTCTAATTGTCAAATACACAGACTCCCAGGAGGCTAAAGAGGAATGGAGGAGCTGAGATTTAATCTACAGGGACAGACTACAGTGCTGCAGTTCCAGCTGATATTAAAGGAATGGTTTGTAAATTGGTTTGAAACACACTTGGTCTGTGTTGCTCACCAACACCAATCAAGCAGCAGAATGTCCTAATTTTCCCAGTGGGATCCCAGTCTGAGGTGCTAAATGATGCACCAATGTATCCAGGTGAGAGCCTGTTAATCACTCAAGCATATCCCACTTTGAGTTTGTTAATCACTCACTAAAACAGAAATGCAATGGTTTACAGATTTACAGAGGTGTGATGAAGCACAAGCTTTGGCAAGGCTCAGAAAAAGATTTTTACACCTTTTTTTTCTTTTGGAATGACTTCTGGTGTAAAAAATGTGCCTGCAGTTTATAAAATGGCAGATTATAAATTTGTGAACGTTGTGTTCGCTGTGCTGAGGCTCTTAAAATCAATCCCACCCAGGTTCTCCACGAGCCCCTTATTGACGAGGACCCCGTCTTCATCACCTCATGTACGGAGCGAGAGCTGAGGAAGAGGAAGAAGAGGAAGTTCAGCCTCTGGGTGCGGCAGTGCACTGCCACAGGCTTCATCAGCCAGGTAAGGGAGGTCGCCTGAGAGGCCAGGCGTGGAGGGTGGAGGGCCCCTGTGGAACCCCACTGCTGTCGAGCGCCGTCAGAAAGGGACCAGAACGGAGGCTCACAGCGAGACTGAACACAGGGCGCTGTAGCACCATGGGGAGAGGAAGGAAGGACACAGCTGGGGTCTGGAGGCAGGAGAGAACATCTGGCAAATAGGCCATGTTGGGTCCACTAGACAATCAAACTGTTAGAATTGACTAAGATGCTTCACTGCTTGTCACTCAGTATGTGTGATAAAAAACGTCACGTGTTACTTCAAAATCCAGAAATATTTCCAGTCAGGGCTTACTCAGGCTTGTTTGCAAACTGCACAAACAAGTCTTCCATGTTGCGTTCACGGCAGTGCTCAATATCAAAGAGACCAATAAACAACAAGCCATTTTATTGTTTTGTCTGGAGGGCAGCCTAAAAATAAAGTACAGGCGTGGGTCATGCTATCCTTACTTTCTGAAGCCAAGAATAATTGTAACTCCACCAAGTCATAAGTGTCATTTGGAAATATTACGGGTTCTATGCCACTGGAGACAAAATAAAAGCCAAGGAGAAAGTCACAACGTATACATTATGCCATAATTAAAAATGATGCCTAAAATGTTTTATTTTGTAACAGTTTATCAACCGAGTCACTTTATTGCTGTGCAGCATCATTGCCATTGTTAAGGTTTTCCCAGGATTTCTTCTGTTTAATAAAACTTTGATTATTTAGTCATTATTTCTGAGTATAGCACGTTTAAACAATTTAGCTATAGGGAAATTAAATCTGGGCCATAATAATTATACATTTAGGCATCATTTTATTGAAATTTTAACAGCAGAAATTGAACAAATTTCTCTCATGAGATTCATTCAGCCCTAGTCGTTAATCGCAGTGCAAACGCACTTGGCTTAATTGCACTCTGGAGGGATGAGAAATGTATTGATCCTCAGAAAATTGATTCTGGGAGGTCTAAAGAATAATGAATTGTGATGGAAATGCAGTCTTTTCACTCACAAGCACAGGATAATGGATTTCTTACCCAAAGGCTTCTTGTAAAAAACAAACCACACACAAAGTTTAACAGTTAAGCTTCAGTGTTTTTAAGGTTTGTTGCAAACCTGTCTTAGTTATACAATTAAGCTTGCTAACACAGACAGAAAACGGTTGAATGAGTAAACAAGAGTCAACAACCAATAAGCATATTTTAATTGTTAAGAGAGGTGGAGTTGTAATTCCAGGGTTGTTGATTCCAAGGTAGAGTTGGGCTGGCACCATTGTACCTTACCAAATAACATAATTAACCTGAATTTCTTCCGTAGTTATCTGCCTATATAAATGGACTGTATGGAAGCTCTGCTGTAGATAGGTGTGTCTGCTAAAAGCCTAAAATGAAAATGGCAATAAAAATAAATGTAGCACACGTCACAGGATATCATTGGAATGTTACCTTTTTATGCCATTTTAGCTTGCACAATTAAGCCATGCCTTTTATCTCATAAAATCCTGAGCATACCTGAGCACCTGTACCTGTTCTCAGGTGTACAGTATGCGTACCTGAGCACCTGTACCTGTTCTCAGGTGTACAGTATGCGTACCTGAGCACCTGTACCTGTTCTCAGGTGTACAGTATGTGTACCTGAGCACCTGTACCTGTTCTCAGGTGTACAGTATGCGTACCTGAGCACCTGTACCTGTTCCCAGGTGTACAGTATGTGTACCTGAGCACCTGTACCTGTTCTCAGGTGTACACTATGCGTACCTGAGCACCTGTACCTGTTCTCAGGTGTACAGTATGTGTACCTGAACACCTCTACCTGTTCCCAGGTGTATGTGTACCTGAAGGAGGGCCCTGGGCCAGACGGAGTTGACGCTCTGAAGAACAAGCCACAGCTCCACAGCCTGGTGGCCAAACAGCTGTGCCACAACCTGTCCGGCCGCAACGCCATCATCTTCACCGGACCCAGCATCACCAGTCTCAGCCTGTTCACAGAGTTCCAGAAGCAGGGTGAGCTACAATCCTTCTCCCCCATCAGCACCCTACGCCCCTCCCCCACCACCACCACCCTATAGCACCCTACACCCCTCCGCAGCCCCCCACCAGTAAATATTACTGCAGGTTACTGTGGAAAACATTTAAAATCATGTCAGCTTCTTATACACATAACACAAAACTACTGACCAATGAAACACTGCAAGAACCGCACAACCCCATCAAAACAGGAGAAACATTGCAACTCCACCCTCTATCTACAGTATATGCACACATGCACACACACACTGCTGAATCTGAGTGTGTCACCATCCCTCTCTCACACAGATATCTACTGCTGTGGGCTTCTGAGCACCAGGAAGAGCGACTGCACAGGGCTTCCCCCATCCATGCTGTCCAACCCAGAGACGGCTCAGCACCGGGGCCAGTCCCACATCAAGATGAGGGGCACCATGTCCCTGATCTCCTGGCACAACAAAGCCACCTTCCGCTTCCTAACCAACGCCTATCCACCCAGCAAGCAAGGTAAACAGCTCCGCGCAGTCTCTGCAGCGCTGCTCCAAATGATGGACTTTAATGGCTTACAGAGATCACATGCTGCGTAACTCCCAAGTGGGATGCCGTCGATTAGTGGTGCGTAGCCACGATCACTGGCCAACACAGAAATAGCCCCGTATTTGCAGGAATCGGTGGTGCCATGGCGCCTTGTCGCCGAAGACTAATCTCAGTGCACAAAATCAACATCATGATAGCATTAATGTGCTCAGGTGCACCACTTATCATTTTCCAGTTGCTAGGAGACCGGCTTCTTTTTTTAGCTGCGGGTTTTAATGAACAGCTGATGAGGGAACCATGGGGATGCACTTAAGCCGCCATTTCCTTAAGATGGTGCAGGGCGTGCAACTGAACTCCATAATCATTTCCTGCTCCGTAACAAGAGGGGCTCAGAGGTCAAAGAGAAACCTGATGCCTCTTATTTAACACGCTAGGAACTCTGGGATCTTCCTCCAAGTGAAGCAGATATTATTGGAAATGGCTGCAGGTGGCCTTATTTCATAAAAATCCCTCATAATGCTGAACTAAGGGTGCCTGACATTTAAATAGGCGTTGGGGTCATTCACAGGCTGTTGGAGGTAAACGTTTAGGGAGGATTGAACAAATATCAGAGGCAATATATTGAGTTTACATTTTAAAATGAAAAGGATCCCAAAGTGAACCTGTTGCTCTAATCAACTACCACTGACATGTGTTAGGGGTGATCATTAAGAGGAAGAGCGCGCGCGCGCGCGTGTGTGTGTGTGTGTGTGTGTGTGTGTGTGTGTTTGTGTGTGTGTGCGCGTGTGTGTGATATGCTTAGGTGTGTTCATTTAGAGGAAGAGAGTGTGTGTGCGTGTGTGTGTGTTGATATGTGTGTCTGTGTAATGTGTTTACGGGTGTCATTAAGAGGAAGAGTGTGTGTGTGATGTGTTCAGGGGTGATCATTAAGAGGAAGAGTGGGGAGATTGCGTGCCCCCTCGCTGTGGAAGCCTTCGCCGCACACCTGAGCTACATCTGCAAGTACGACGACAAGTACAGCAAGTGAGTGACACTAATTATACACCAACACGCAATTACACGCTTACACACGACACGCTGCTCACATACTCCGCAACATGATTACAGGGACGCCTGCTTCCGTAAGTAGTATGCCCCGGTTCACATGAAAGCACACACAGCGGCAGATGCCTGTGATCTTTGAAGGACACATCCACCCAACCTCCCTGTGTAAGCAGGCTGTGTGCTGCTAATTTCACAAGAGGCACTTTGAGGCAGTTAATGTAGGACTAGCTGGAGATGCACCCAGGCCGTGCATCTGATATCAGTTACACACACGGAAAAACAGCCAAAACAGCCGTCATGCTGAGAGGAACAAAAAACAAATAAAAATCACCATTCATGGCACAGCAGGGGGCCTTTCTATTCCTCAGGCTTCTGTTTCACTCTTTTGATTTGCACGGAGTTGCCAAAGGGAGCCATTTCGTGGACTTCATTTGCTGTCATTTATCATGGTCACATCGTCATGGCAGCCCTCGTAATCACTTCCTGTGCGGGACGTGGCTGGCTTCCTCCCAAGCCGCACTGTGGCCTGACCAGCTCATCAGCATGCAGCTGGAGCAGAGTCCTCTCATAATGAATGACTGTAGAGCGCAGGCATAGCTTACTGTGAGAGCCATCCCCCAGTGACACACAGTGCTACTGCAGCATCCAGGTCCAGGGTATGGAAGCCATGCATATATATATATATAAAAAAAAAAACTCACACAGTCTCTCACTCTCTCTCACACATACACACACACACACGCATGCCTGTGACAGAACTGTCACGGAAGGCCCATCTTGTTCCACAGGTACTTCATTTTCCACAAGCCAAACAAGACATGGCAGCAGGTCTTCTGGCTGACGGTCAGCATCGCCATCAACAACGCCTACATCCTGTACAAGATGTCCGACGCCTACCACGTCAAGCGCTACAGCCGGGCACAGTTTGGAGAGAGACTTGTGAGGGAGTTGCTGGATCTGGAAGACTGCTCTCCCACACAGTGAAGGACTGGACACACACCAGCGCACTCAATCTCTCACTTTCACTTTCTTTCGTTCAATCACACACAGATATGAACTCACTCATACACACACAAGCACTCATGCAACAACTCACTCACACAACTGACAGTCAGTCTCTCACACACGCACACACAAGCCTCTCTGCTGAAGCACCCCTTTCAGAGCACTTGGGTACGATGAGTTTCCTCCTGATATAGAGAGCAGGTCTTTGTGTCCAAGGGCTCATTCCAATCACTCATTTTATCCGTCCTCGTCTCTCCGGTCCTCGCCTGACCTGATAATTGATTACAACCGCAATCTTTAAGGACATTTCAACCCATTAAGTGCTCTTTGAAGGAGCTATGGAAGCTCCCAATGGATTCTCGCCACCTGCCAATTGATGTGGCATCAAAGTGACGCTTGGAAGAGTAAGGACATTCCATTTTCCTAAAATATATTTCCTCGATTCATGCGTCCTCGCTTGCTTTCCTTGCGTTCTCTGATGAGTGGAGCTAGGAGAGAGGAGAGGACATGTGGAAAGGAAGGTAAAAGGAGGTAAAAATAGCGATTGGAAAGAGCCCACAGTGTGGGAGGATGTACTGAAGAAGCGAGGGCCTTAAAAGCTGAAGGCCTGTGTGTATAACACATACACACCATCTGAATAATGCCGTTTTCTCTTTGTTTGAATTTTCAATAGTTTCAATGAAAAAAAGAAAACATTGTGAACTCTGTTGTTTGGAAGGTCACAAGTGCATTATGTAACCATGTGAAATAATGTCTTTAGTGTGAGATTTTAATGATGAATTTATGCAGAATAAACGCAACAGGTGGAAGCCTATTGTTCATAGCCTCTTCACACAGCCGTTCTGTGTCCCCATGATTCCCAGGAAATGCTAATACTACCAGCCAGACCCACATCAATGGAGATGAACACATTAATTCAGCAGGGATCTGAGGGATCTGTTGGCCAGTCCAATATCAGCTGAGGAAACGGCACATTTGCTGGGTTTAAGCCACAATTGTCAAGACTACTGTCATCATACAATTATAAGTTACAATCCTTACAATTTTATGAGCCTAACCAGGTTAACACTCTGAAGTCCACCAATCTCTAGAATTGTAGCACCTGGGGTTGACTTGTGCTAGTTTCCACTTGTGGACTGAACCTGTATGAAGACAGAGTCTGATAGTCAGCCTTTCCTATGCATCAGAGCCAGTGACAATTAAGAGGGAGATATACACCCACAGTCCCACAGAGCTGCATTAGCATACCAGCCACCAACATTCATAAGAATCTCTGTCAGAGGCCACGCTGAATTTTGGGATGAAATGAGTGAATGTTCGGCTGAGGTAAATCATTGAGTAAATGTGGATTAATCTGGAAGCAGCCATGGGGGAAGGGCAGACCGTGGGATGCTCATCAGTTAGGATAAGCTGGTTCGGCAGCAGCCTTACTGGATGTTGATCTATGACAGAACAGTACCTAATAATTGATGATAAAGAGGAAAGCTGGCAGTCCAATCCACAGCAATGTCTGTTCTGCACTCATAATCACAAAAGAAAAACAGATGACATCCACTGAACCTTGTTAGGATGAGATGTTTTGGTGCATTTAAATAATTACATGAGAAAATAACATTTTGGTTGACGAAATGGACAACAGACTTTCCATGAGTTATAGACTACTCAAAACAAATTATGTCATGTTGTTCAGTAACTCAGTATATTAACACAGCAAATTGAATCAAAACAAAACTGTCTGGCTACCTAGCTAGTTGGCAAACTAGTTTTGACTGCTACATCTTCATACCAGGCTTGATTTCTGTTGTAACCTAGCAGAATTGTTCATGGCTATAATCTGTAACCAACGTCATTAGAACAGGCGTCAGGAAATAGAGCTAGCTACATCAAAAATGCTTGTTTATGGCACATATGGTCATTTAGCTAGTCTAGTCCCACAGTTGTTGAAATATGAACTGAATAAAACATTACTTTTTATTATAGAAATGGTAACATACACTAAAACGTGCTCAGTTTTGAACTATAGTTACGTTACTTGAAAACAAACACTTAAACCAACGTGATTGCAGTGACTAGCACAAAGACAACACGAACATTTGTGGTAAGATCTAGTTCATCAACAAAATTGAAGCAAAGTAAACCATTTCCAATCGAGTCGGATTTTTACCTTGGCTGTGGTATCATTCGTCGACTGTAATTACGACTGCAGTGCTGCTAGTGCTAGCTGAGGGGATGGCAATGGGAGATGGCTAGCTACGTTTTTAATCGTATATTCTGCATTTGTAAGTTCAGCATTTGATTTATTGATCTTGATTTCGTGACTTGGAAAAAGTTGCTTATTTTGGCGGCAATGTATATTCATTTTTCACATTTAAGTTAGCATCACAGAACTGTGGTTAGCATACATAGGCCTACACGTTCGATACAGTGACGTCATGTCCGGAAAAAAAGTCATTTTGGATTGTGAATGGAAAGTTTTCGGCTATTACCGGAATTACACGTTTAAACTTACTGTGTGTTTCGTTCAGAACAGAAGATAAATGTTCAATTATCTATTTATTTATCGGGTTGTGTGGGTTATGGGTTATTGCCCTACAGTAAACGCCCCCTTTAGCCAGCAAGGGGTCCGTGTTGCCTAAACACGCCACGCTATGTCTCAGATTTGTAAATAAGAGGACGTGTGAGAATTGTGTTGTTGTTTCTATCCGTGAGTGCTCTTTGTTCATAAACTTTCTGGTGTAGTTTTTTTTTTTTTTTTTTTTGGCTATGTCCAGAAGTAAAAAATGCAGTAGTAGGCTACAGCCGAGAAGACTTCACAAAAATAAACAATGTATGCATTCAGAAGAGCTGCATAAAACTAATCTAATCAGATTGACAATCTTAAAAGGGTAAATATTTTATATTAAGTTAATTTAAAATAATACCTGGAATCTTTGCACAGGTCTAAATTTGGTTAGCAATATTGTGAAAATTGTATTATATAGGTAGTTATAGTTATATGTAGTATATCGGTATAAATAATGTATAGCTATAACAACTTTTTGAATGTTCTTAATCGAACTCTTAGCCCTACACAAGTTTTATGAACAGATGGAGGAAGAAACCATTGTCTGGAAAATGCTTTGAGGAAAAAATTGGGTTAAAATGCTAGAGGCTGCAGCTCAAGGTCATTATCCAACAACAACATGGATACCAGACTTTGATGCATGCATCGGCCATAAAAGCTTTGAATCCCTCCTGGGATTAGTCTGGGCAATCTATAAATATACATTTGTATCTTTTGTAAAAACAATTTGGAGAAAGGGGTAGTCTGTGCAGTGATGCTGCACACTTGTACAGAATGTGCCCTTTCTCTTTCATGAATCAATTTATAAATACTCTTAACAAGGTCCAGCACTCTAAAATAAAATGTGTATGTTGCACACACTGCCTACTTCGTTCTTGGAGGTGATGTGTTCATTATTCCCTTATATTTATCTTCTCTCCTGGCTACAGGAACAGATGGTCAACAGGTGGCAGTCACATCATGATTTCAAACCATTAACTTTAATAGAGTCACAGCCAATGGCACTCATAAATTATTACTGGAGTTATGGTTCTTCACGGTTTTCAAAAAATCGATGAGACACCTGTTAAAATTTCTACAAACAGTGGCAGATTCATATGTTTGTATATCACATATTCTGGGTGAAGAATAAGATGTTCATATACAAATAATTATTATTGGAAAATTGTAAATAAATAAATGTAAGATGTTTCTGTAAAGATAATGATTTCAGTTTATTGTTGTGGTGGAAACTATTGGTTAGCAGTGGGTTGCTCATGTCACTGAAAATAATTTTTGATGTCAGGGCTCTTCCAACATAGCATAGAAATCAGCCTGTGTCGCAGAAAGTAAGATGGTGTGTCACATGGTCTATAACCAGGAGGGGGTGTGTGCATAGTCTGGGAGGAATGTTGTCAGGGATATTGAAGTTATGGCTATTGTATTGTAATATTATTCTGTACATAATCGGTGGAAACTAAACCAGAATTTGGGGTTTGATAATATCAATACTGTAAAAACAAATCATCAATTCTAACTGAAACTGAAAAAGATGTAATCAAATGTTGTGACGTGCTGTATAAATTCCTGTCTTGTGCTATAGAAGAAATGAGTGACTGTGTGTCAGGTAGTTTGCAAGCATGCAAGTCTCAACTTTATGTAGCCATCAAATATTTGGCTTCACTGTTCTCTACATGATTGATTGATTTCTACACTACATTTGTGCTCCAATTGCACAAAATTTGTATATTTGAAATAAAATAATAAATGTCATTTTTTACACCAGGATGAGAGTTTCTGTGAATGAGAGTGAGAGAGCGAGAGCTACAGCAGAACACACAAAGCTGCAACATTTCCCCCCCTTTACTGGTGCTTTTGGTCAGTCATAGTAGGCCTAAAAATGCATCCTTCTTTTTCCCACTCATGTCCTCCCATCATCCTCCCAAATAGGTGAAGATGAGTGGAAGAAAGGAGGGTACGTATTTATTGGGACACATCCACGCAGTCTGCTAGAGGGTGGGATGTCATAGCAGACAGATGGCCTGGCTAACATCACAGCTCTGTTATACTGCAGAGAACAGATGGTGTGTGCAGCATTTCAGTACCATTATAATCCTCCTCTACATAGTGAATATAGAGGTTTGGGACTGTCATTGCACCCTGGGCTTCCGGATTAAACAACTTTTCCAGCTGGGAATGCATAGAGCTTCCATTTTCTGGTTTATTTTTTATGTTTCCTATACATCTGTGTTATCGGATTGGAATGCATTGTAGCCAGCTTATTATGCATATGGTGTTCTGCTGAAGTACAAGCCACCATGTTTCAAACATGGAATATCACTGGAACTGGGGTCTGGACTAGAAAAGATATTAGAGGTACAGGTTAAACTGGGTTGATGTAATTATATTTTTGCATACTTGCATTTGTTTTTTTGCATTTAAGAAAATTAAGTTGAATAGGAAAAAAGTGTTAAACATAGTAATTCAATATAAACTGATAAAACTGTTTAATTAGGAGTGTGTCAGAATGTGATTTCATTTATTTGAACAAATCCAACAACCTGAGTGCTACATCTTGAAGCTCACAAAAAAATCGAAACCCAACAAGGTCAGTAATGTACAAATGCATTTATTTAAGTTAATCGTTTCTCCTCATTCAAACTTGATCTTTCATCACAACTATAAAACAATGAACAATGACAAGCTCTGTACAGTAGACCAGGTGACTATGAACCCAGTGTGAGTGTGTGCGTGAGGATTTCTGTGTGGAGTCTGCCTCACCTCTTCCTCCATTATACACTTAATGCACATTGTTTTTCCTTCTGTGCAATGAAGGAATATTTTTTTCTTTTCAGAATAACCAAAAGATTAATAAAACATCATCTCATGAATATAGCATTTGGCTCACATATTCCACACCATCCAGAAATAGTTGCACTTTCCTCATCTCTAATATGTACTATGTCAATAAAATAGTAAATAGTTTTGGCACATTTTACCAAGTAAACATGTTTACCAATTAAGAACTACCAAACTACTCATAGTTCATGAATTCAGTTTTATTTTTGAGTTCTCCATTTACCTTAAAATGAACAATATACTTATGTGCACCTTATAAAAAAGACTTTATTCAAAATGCTTTAACACAATGATATCATTATGTAGATGTTAACCACACAAACTTCTTTCAAAGCTTGCATCTTTGTTTACATTTGCATTGATCTCACAACAACACACAAAGTTCTTACCTTATCCTTATTGAACACTGTGATTCCTTACATCTGACAAGCCCCATTTCTTCTGCAGAGTCATTTTCATTAAGCTTAAGTCAGATGAATCCTTTGACTGAGGAGCATTCTCTCAGAGGGGCTAGCACAAAGGAGCCGCGACTGCCTTCTGACCTCTGACACCTTGTTTGAGCCAATCAGGGGAGACATGAGTCCCTTTATACACACTGTACAGGCTGGTGGCAGGGAGAGATCTGGGACTTTTTATGTGTGAATAGAAAATATATTTATATAATACGGCTAACAAAATACAGTCATACAATATGAAAAATATGCAATCATCTCTTCATGAATAAATTAATTGCTGTGATAATGAAACTCCCCTCACCCTAAGAGAAAAGTAATGATAACACAGACTCCTTGTCCATCCCAGAGCAAACCGTAAGACACCATCTTAAACCAGAGATGACAGAGCGAGGCTTCATGAAATCCAAAATGGAAGGTGCTGTCGCATGTGCACTGATACAGACCAATCATTGCATTTTGCTGTGGCATGAAAATGGTTTTGATTGATTTAAATACATCAGTGATCGACAGCTCACTATAGTTCCACCTCACTCTCCCATCACCCCTTGAAATCAAAGCAAGATGCTTCAAGTTGAAGCAGCTACACAGAAAACTGCAAACAGGAAGTCTTATTGCTTTTTCTCCCCATGTACAGTTCTTCCTTTCAGTCTTTCACAGCATTATCCTGCTGTAGCACAAACTCACTTACATTCTCACTTACAGTATGAAAGATATCAAAAGAGGCAATCGTATATGTGGCTGAAGAACTGGTCAACAACAAGAAATGAAGAATAGACTACAATTGATGCTCAAGTTTCAGTTCAACATGCAACACAAACACAGTCCTCTAGTTCACTGCTTTCTGTGGATTTCAAATGTTTGACTTAAAATGATTGCTTTGTTCAACAGACAAAACTGGCAGATCCAGACAAAATGGCAAAATGATGTACATTATTTGACAATATTTCCCCAAATCTTTTTCTCTGAATGCTCAGTTATGTCTTTACCCTGTAATACGCAACAACCAGAGGTCACTTTATTCACGGTTATAAACAATAAGATTAATGGGCCACATAACCAGAGAAGGGGGAAAATGAACCAAAGGTAGATATCTCCACACTCACACAGAGCATAAGGAGAGACCAGAAACAGAAACATCTGCCCATTTGGTCTGGAGCTTGTTATTCTACACAGGGAATCAAACTAAAACATTTCTCTAGAGGAAAAACAACAGCCACAGTCTAATAGATAAGGTAATGGTTTCTGTCCTTTTGATTAAAAAAAAAAAGCGTTGAATATTTCCTGTACAACACTGAAGCGATTGTGGAGTTTAAGCCTGAACAGAGTAGCAGCCAGTGCCTCTTTTCACAGCCTCTGGCAGTACGGTGTCTGTCTGTCCGTCTGTCTGTAGTTTTGGCAGTTCCTCTGACATAGAAGTCCTCAGTAAAAGGCAGTTTTTGGTTCACATTCTGCTCCCTTCAGTACAAACGACTGAAGAGAGGGGCCGGGTGCACACTGCAAAAAAGGAAGCAGGTCTTCTCATTTCCCCAGCACGTTTTATGAACTCCGGAGAAACGAGGCTGAGCACCGCCTGCATCTCAGAGCGCACGGTCCGTAGAGGAGTCCGTTCACTTCCGCCACCAGCAGCTTTCCGTAAACAATTCCAACCAATGTGACCCAAAACCCAGCGATGCTCCCACCAAATCCTGCGGAATCCAAAACTAAAACAGATGCGGTCTGGAGGGGGCTTATCACATTCCACTCAACCAGACATCCCAGAATTTCTCACAGGGAGAGAGATCCCAGAACTTCCAATGAATCTGTTTCAGGATCGCGCAAAAAAACAAAAAAACAAAAAAAACCCACAGAGAAGAAACATTAACAAAAATAAAAGGAAGTTATTTCATTTCACTTGAATCAGAAAAACAAGGATTCACTATGCAAAAGCTGGACCAAGATGAAACACTGAGGTATATAGTTGGATGGAAATCATCTCCATCTCATCATCATCGTCACACCGTTGATAAGTATCCCAGATCTCTTTCTCTCGAGTCTCGTCGGCCGTGTGGCCCAGGGTTGTGGGGCCCGTGGCTCTGCCGTGCTGGGGCCAGCAGGGCGTGGGGCTCTAGGACTGCAGATTCAGTGTGAACTTCCACTGCTGGCTGAGGGAGGGGTTGCACACCTCCACGGTGAGGCCCCCGGACCGCGCGCTCCGGCTGTCCAAACACAGGTTACTGCCCAGGTGCCGCAGCTTGGAGTTACTCTCGATCTGTTCCCACTTCTGTAGCACAGGCAGAATGCAGCGATGAGGCACAGCCACAGTACAGCACTGTACTAAACCCACTCTTACTCTCATTATTTTTTGTTATGGTAAATCTTTTCTCCCCTCTGACAATTTTACAAAAGTAGAAGATAAAAAGCCATAATGTTTTCTCCATCTACTCACACTATCTCAGAGACTAATTTTGTGTTGCACCCAGTTTTGAAAATCAAACACTTGAAGTGATTTAACATCCCAGTTCCACCGTCCCAGGAGGAAAGTTACAGTAGAGAAACAGAAACACTCAAAGCGCTTGCCGCTGTTTTTCTTCAGGGTTTCTCTGAGAGACAGACAAATGAAGGGATGCAGGATCTTTTATCCCTTTCTGCAGATTTCAGCCCTCAGTCTGACACAGTTCCACTGGCAGGGCTTCAGGCGAGAGCTGTGATCCTGGATCACTCACCTGTCTGCTGTCGTTGTCCCTGCAGCCCTGGAGTTTGATCAGAGAGGCAGCGACCCGGTCCACCACGGTCAGGCACAGGTCCATATGCTTCACCGACTTATCCTTGGTTAGAGCCCACTCCTACGAGGGACAGAACCAGCAATGCAATGAGCACACTTCTGACGCTACTGGTGGGCACAAACATCACAGGCATTCCCCTCGCCTGTCAACACCCAGAGTGAGTTCTCACCTACCCAGAGACGCACAGACATGCCTAATTTGGGAATTAGGGTGTGTTCTGTAGCCAGTGTCCAGCAGCAGGCTGAGATGCCGATGACTCTGTTTAACACGCTTTGGTAACGCGCACACACAAGGCTAGTTCACCGTGCCCAAACGAGCCAGAGTGTGTGTCCCATGATGACCAGGTGTGTCGTCGCTATGGCCATCGCCCAGGTGTGCAGTTGCCACAGTTATCGCCCAGGTGCACACCTCAGACCATAGAAACTAAGCCGTACAGTACCTGAGCTCGGAAAGGTACCTGGTTGCCCCCGGCGTTGTGGCACTCGTACACCCCCACTACCCCGTCGGCAAAGTGTCCCAGCGTGTCTAAACAGTTGGCCCCCTGCTGCAGCGCACCAAAGGCGATGTCCTGGTGGTCCGGGACCCTGTGGGATACGAAAGGGTGATCACAAGGGAGGAGAGGAACTGCTGCAGCTCTGTCAGGTGGGTGAGGAACGTGGCCACACCTTCGGAAGGCACTTGGGGACAGTACCTGTCCAGACTAAACCGTGATGACCACACCTTCACCCTAAAAGGACCAGGAGTCTAACTGGTCACACGACCCACATATTAATGAAGGAAGGAGCCCGTTCTTACCTGAGCTCGGGGTAGACGTTATCCAGGTACCACTTGAAAGGTTTGCAGGCCAGATTCTTTTTCATCTCCAGGCGGCTCTGAACGCTGACGGTCACAGAGCAAAACGCACCAATCAAAATGTGCCCCTTTTAAATGCACCAATCAAAAATCTGTGTGCTTGATTTATCTTATGGCTCATACTGTCTAAAGTGACCATTTACGTATGGTCACTACAACTGTGAAACTAAGATAGACTGGAACAATTCATGAGCACACGTTCCTTCCACTGGTGTAAAAACTGTACACTCTAAGAGGGCATTTCACTAAAGAAGGACGTGAAAAAAACTGAGGGGTGTTTCTAAAAAACGATGAATCATGCACAAGTGTCACTGGAACAGATGGGGTGTGAAAATTAAAGGAAGAAGCTGAGGTTTATATGTTGAGGAGTGTTCGTGAAGAGTGACTGATAAGATATACTCTATTGAACCCCGTGGGGTAATTCGTCCTCTACATTTGACCCATCCTAGTTACTTAAGAGCAGTGGGCAGCCAGTGTAGCCCAGGGACCAATTCCAGTTCTGAGGTCAGTGCCTTGGTCAAGGGCAATTGCAGGAGCACACCTAATCTCACACACGTCATGCCTGATACAGCACAAGTAATATGATCATTCCCATCCAATTTCATCTTCTCACTAAAAAACTAAAAAGGGACACAGAAGCCCTGGGGCAATGCACCTATTTTTGTAAGTGGTTCAGTGAACACACAAGGGAAATATCCTACAGAAGATTCTCTGTACCCAGAGCTCAGAGCCGACTGCAGAAGATCTCCCGCAGCATGTGGGCATGGTGAATTCGTAACTATGTGGTTCAACTCGGAAGTGAGGGTCAGAGGTCATTCATATCACTGGGTTAGGTATGCACAGCCTCAGGCTGTAGGCTTACAGCGCTGAACCGGCATGCTTTAACAGGCCTGAGTCCTGCTGTGTCCCAGTATGGCCTGGTCTCCACCCATCTGACGGGTTTTGCTTGGCCAAATTTGGCTAAAGGAAAGATTGTGAGATTTGTAGAGCAGGGAATAAACAGTTTGGTTGTAGTTTCCCTCTCGTAATGCTGCATATTTGCAGGAATTCAAAAGGAAAGCAAAACTAGCATTTTGATTGGCCCCAAGGAACGACCTTGCACACTACTCACAGGGCCTGTGGGAAAAGGGAACGTTCTGGAAGGTAATGTGGTCGCAGCTGAGCTTATGAGGGGTGGTGCACAGGTGTGTGGAAGGGTGACATGAGGGCTGCACGTGTGGGGGTGACACCTACTTGCCATAGGGGACGTTTCGGGCCGAGGGGACAGCAGCGTAGTAGAAGTTCTTATACTCGTCCATCCAAACCTCCGCAGCGCGGCGCGTGTTCCTGCACACACACACGCACGCACGCACGCACACACACACACACACACACACACACACACACACACACACACACACACACACACACACACACACACACACACACATACACTTGCAATTACACACAGAACAAGTGCTACAGCAATCACAGGTGTGGAACACATATGTCACAAGCCATTTAGCATCTCAGTAAAGTGCAACAATCAAAGCCACTACACAATGTTCATGCCAGTTCCCCTAAAAACCATCTTACTTCTGAGAGAGAGTGAGATCGAAAGAGAGAGAGATACAAGTGTCAGAACATGAGAAGCAGTAGCAGTGTGAAGCCACCAGATGGTAGCAGTGGATAACTGCAGAGTCTGTTGAATCCTGCACACATCCAGCTTCATCATGGCCGCCGAGGCCAGACAGGTCTGCTCTCCCCATGAGCAACAGCTCCTCAGAGGCACCCTGCCACACAACTGGATGTCCTCATGTTCTCTTGCATTGTAAAGGGCTCTGGACAAGAGCATCTGCTTAATGAATGTAATGCAATGTCCTTAGAGATCGAGTTGGAAGTGTAGGCAGTGTGAAGCTTGTAGAGTATGTAGGTGGCATTAGGGCTGGTAGAGTATGTAGATGTTGGAGAGGAGAATTTTACCTGGCGAAGACAGTGCCGCTGCCCCCTGGGAAGGTGTAGGGGTGCTGTTTTCGGAAAACATGCCCCACCCTGCTACAGGGGATAATCTCCAGACTCCCTCCACACTGCCAGACCCGGAATGAGATCTCTGCGTACACACATACACTTATATTACAACAGCTATGGCCACATTTGTATGACCCAACAAACATGCAAGTTGGGGTTATTCCTTTCTGTCCTGTAGTTCTTCAGGTCCTTCCACACTGCAAGCACTGCAGCAGTCTATAATTCTTAATATGGAAAAGATTATTTTGCTCACCTAAATTTTCTCCCCCCCAGACATCCATCATCATGTCATATTTTCCCAGCTTTTCGAAATTGTCCTTGTCCATGACGAAGAGGCCTCCCGCAATCATGGGTGTCCTGAGGGCAGAGGAGAGCAGGTGAGCCACACCATACACTGTCCCCTGTGCCCCTGTAGCCTCATGTCATCAAATTTCACTTCAGACTGAACCAACATATCTCTATAGTATCCGATGAGATCACGCTTCATAAATTATTTTCCAGCTCAATTTCATTTCAATCTCCAACCTCCGTCATCTCCATGAGGGATATTCACTTGGATGTCTACATTCATACATATATGAAAAAAACATTAACATGGAAAAAATTATTAATTTTTAAAATAATATTTTCTTACATTTTACCATTTGTCCCACATTTGCTACAGTTACATTCATAAGCAGACAAGCATGCACTCTCCTCTGAAGCACACACTGTCAGCCGCTGCTCTGCAGTTCTCCACTGAAAGTCAACAACCCTTGAAATACAGCTTGTCCTGGCAGTGTGCCTGACTGACCACAGGGGGGTGCAAATTGGCAGTGCAGTGTGCTTAGGGTTAGGGGACTGGGCCTGTAACTGCTAGTTCTCAGGCTCAATTCCCAGGTTAGGCACTGCTGTTGTACCCTTGAGCAGCATACTTAACCAGAGGTGTTGCAGTAAATATATACGTGGATTGTATGTAGAGACTATGTGTAAGTCGCTCTGGATAAGACAGCCTGCTAAATGTAACTCATAAAATGCAGGTCCGGTATAAAACGAAGGCTCCCTCCCTGCACAGCTGCAGTTGTGGATAACACTGCGCTTCCCTCTGGGACTGCAGGCCAGTCAGCACCGCTGCGAGCACCTTGACAGCAGCCATTTTAGAATAAAATATAAAAGCAGTAGATTACAGGAAGAGCTGCTGAAGTTAATCCCTTTTCAATATGTTATTACGGTGGGGGGATTGGAGTTAATACACGTCTTAGTTCTGATCTGGTGCTGCCTGCCAGTAATCACGTTACTCCAGTCGAATTTAATCTCTGCACTCGGGCAGCAGAAGAATAGAAGTGAAATGAAGGAGGAGATTGGGAGAACTGGCAGAGACTTTAGAGCAGAAGGGAGGAGCAGGCCCGACCAGTGAGGTGGCATTTTACTACAGCAACTCACAGCCAGGTGGAGTCTACACCCTCAGCCACATCAGGCTCCACTCGGACTCGCTGCCGTGAATGTGGGCCTATGAGTGGGTCGTGTATCAGGCAGAGAGAGGAGTTCATAGGTACTTTATGAGAGAGGCGTGGATACGTACTTCATGAGAGAGGAGTGCATATGTACTTTATGAGAGAGGCGTGGATACGTACTTCATGAGAGAGGAGTGCATATGTACTTTATGAGAGAGGCGTGGATACGTACTTTATGAGAGAGGTGTGGATAGGTACTTTATGAGAGAGGCGTGGATAGGTACTTTATGAGAGAGGTGTTGATAGGTGCTTTATGAGAGAGGTGTGGTTGCAAACTTCATGGGAGAGAGGTGTAGATATGTACTTTATGAGAGAGGTGTGGATAGGTACTTTATGAGAGAGGTGTGGATAGGTACTTTATGAGAGAGGTGTGGATCGGTACTTTATGAGAGAGGTGTGGATAGGTACTTTATGAGAGAGGTGAATACGTACTTTATGGGAGAGGTGTGGATAGGTACTTTATGAGAGAGGTGTGGATAGGTACTTTATGAGAGAGGTGTGGATAGGTACTTTATGAGAGAGGTGTGGATATGTACTTTATGAGAGAGGTGTGGATATGGACTTTATGAGAGAGGTGTGGATAGGTACTTTATGAGAGAGGTGTGGATAGGTACTTTATGAGAGAGGTGTGCATATGGACTTTATGAGAGAGGTGTGGATAGGTACTTTATGAGAGAGGTGTGGATAGGTACTTTATGAGAGAGGTGAATACGTACTTTATGGGAGCGATGGGGTTGCTTTGTCGGGCCCGTCTCTGTTCTACTGTCATGTAGTCCCACTTGAACACCAAATTCCAGTCGAAACCTGCAGGGAAAGGTTTTACAATCCATAGGTGCACAGCTCCAACAGGAAAATGGTTTCCTTGAGACTTTCAAAGCAGCCTAATTAACAAAAACTAAATCCAAATCCTATGAACAAGTCAATGAAACTAAGACATGCTGATGCCTTAAACCCTGTTATCTGATCGGAGTTGTCATTATATTTGGCACCAGTCATTAAGCACCTTTACGTTTGCTTGGCTATTGGCATGTGTATTAGCCACATGTCTGTCTGAAGTGGAGTGGGTTCAGGGAGTTGACTGAGCACAGGCCGGCGCTGGGTCTGATCCTGAACACACCCTGAACTCTGGGGAGAACACGGACAACATCACACCACAGGGTGGAATTTCCCATCACACATTTTCTCAGAGGAATCTAACGGATGAAACGGGGCCACTTTAACACCAGTAACCCCAGCACACAGTGCTGCCCTGCTGTCAGACAGGGAGCCCTGCTGTGCTTATCAGCTGGGATTCATGTGCACGGCCCTCACCGCCCCACAGAGCAGCAGCAGGTCAGACAGCGTCCACAACCAGCAGCCTTTCCAGTTCACTGCGTCAGCCACAATCCCCGGGACAATCAATTAAACAGCACAAAAGGCCTTCTCATTTCTGCCTGATCTCTCTCACTCTCTCACTCTCTCACTCTCTCACTCTCTCACTCTCTCACTCTCTCACTCTCTCACTCTCTCACTCTCTCACTCTCTCACTCTCTCACTCACACACTCACACACTCACACACTCACACACTCACACACTCACACACTCACACACACACACATAGACATGCACACAGGCACAGACACGCTCACGCAGGCACACAAACACACTCACACACGCACACACACAGACACACACACTCACACACAAACACAGATACACAGACACACGCACACAGGCACAAACACGCTCACACAGGCTCACTCAGGAATTTGGGAGTTTGTTTGATTTGCGAGTGCGGAGAGCAGGGCTAAAACAGTGCAAAGAGAGGGGGAGGGGGGGGTCTTACCTCCTTTGAGGTCAGCTGACGCACCCACATACTGGAAGTTGTCCATGTTGATGACATCAATGATGGGAGACACAACACGACTTTTATCCTGAGAGATGAATCAGAGACATGAGCCAGGCCAGTGCCACCACAGACACGCACACAGAGAAGGCACTGTTTCAGGACTCTCGCAGTGGCGCATGTTTGTCCTGGGGAAAGAACTGCCTGAATAACAGCTCAATATCAGCCAGAATTACCGCTAAGGGCAATGAGGAAATATAATTACATCTAAACAGACAGAAGGCCAACAATCTATTTTTCCAACTCTGGAGTTTAAAGAGGGATTATTCAGCGTAAGCACTATTGGATTTCTCACAGCAAGGGCAGTCAGTGGCATAATCAGTGGATTGCATAACATTATAAGTTCACAGCAAATGTAAAACTCCTCCGATGAAGCTGTGAAAAAAACGGTGACTGAGCCGTCTGTGGAAGGGGCTGGAGCTTCTGGGATAACTGAGTTTACACAGAGTGCTCTGCCAGGAACTACATCACCCAATCACCCATATGCCTGTGTGCAGGGGGGCAGACCCGCATGGACAATGTGAGCCGCAGGGCAGAGCCCTGACGTTCACAGGCAACGCTATAAAAAGTGTGGGATGTTGTCGCGGTGAACGTCTGTAAAATGGAGGTCGAGTCTCTCGGGCTGTCGGACAGGAGTTCACGCGGTGCACAGGAAGGGGCGGAGCTCGCACAGGAAGCGGCGGGTGCACGGGGCTGACCTCCGCCACCCGCTCCAGCAGTGGCTCCAGCCAGTGCTCGTTGCACTCGCAGTGGCTGTCCAGGAAGGTCAGCACGCCGGCCGTGGCTGCGTCCGCCCCTCGAACCCGGGACCGCATCAGACCTGCGGGAGAGGGACCGCCGTCTTAGTGTCTGCACCACTGAGCCTCATGTGGGTAAATGAGCTGTTTAAGCCCTGATATGATCTTGCATATTTAAAGCACAAGATTAATTCAGCTAAATTTCCAGCTGCAAACCGTAAACATTATATTCAGTATTTTATTGCTGAATTTCATTTGCTTCCCAAATTCACTTAATAAATGTCCCAACCAATTATATGGCTGTGTCAGCAGACATTTCTGGTAACAGTGAAATATATACTAAACTGTATGCTATATAAGCCACAAGTTTAGTTTTATTAACATAATTAAAGCTTCTGTAAAAATCAGCACACTCACCTTCTCGACGATCATTCCGAAGAACTCGTACCTTCTCGATTTTGCCTAATAGAGAGCCATCTTCAGCTGGAAACACAAAGCAGAGTGCTGTAATCAGATTTCGCTGGGGAAAGAAACACTCACTGAATGCTCTAAATACAGCCCATGGACATCCTTATTTTCCTCTGTTGCATTAACCCTTTAAAGAGTAGGTTTTTAGGATTTTCTTTCAGTGTTGTAGAACTCAGCAAGAATGCGCAGGTAAAAACCTTCTAAAGTTGAAATAACAATCGCTACTGGTAATAGAAAGCAATTAAGTTCAAGAACACAGACGTGGAATAAAAAATGTAAAATAAAACATTCCAGAATGTTACAGAATACACTTCAATGGGTTAAACAGGCCCCAGTAACCAGAACAGCATGCAGTCTGGGACGAGCTGGCGGTGGAGCTTCATTGAGTTGTTCCATCGTCATTGGGCCTTGCAGTTAGTAATAAAAGATACAGAATTGCAGTGGACAGAAATCCACAGGAGCTACACCAAGGGGCCCAGGCTATTCGGCCTGTGAGGTAGAACCCAGAATCCGTTTGAGTGAATGTACATGGTCTGAGAATGTGTGCGATTAATGACCTGTCCGAGATGAATGCCGTGTGTGTGAGTGCATGTGTGAGTAATGCTATGTGCGGAAGACCTACTATTATTAATATATTGTAAATAATAATATATTATTACGCTATATGCAGGGGAGTAGTGGACATGTTTATAGTTGAAGGCAGTGAACTAAGAGAAGCAGAAGGAAGAGAAAGGAGCCAGACCCCAGTAGGGTACTGTGTGTGAGCTTCAGTCAGAGACAGGCTGACACTAATGGGCACAGGGATATACAGTACATTATACAACACTTACAGTTGTCACTGTAATCGTCCACCAGGATAATCTCTTTGACCAGGTGGGGTGGGCTCTTCTTCAGGACACTATAAAAACAAGAGGGTTACCCGACAGTGACTGACAGCGCACACTCATGTGTATGTGACTACATCACAGTGACTGACAGTGCACGCTGGTGTGTATGTGACTACATCACAGTGACTGACAGTGCACGCTGGTGTGTATGTGACTACATCAGTGACTGACAGCACACACTCATGTGTATGTGACTACATCACAGTGACTGACAGCGCACGCTGGTGTGTATGTGACTACATCACAGTGACTGACAGCGCACGCTGGTGTGTATGTGACTACATCACAGTGACTGACAGCGCACACTCATGTGTATGTGACTACATCACAGTGACTGACAGCGCACACTCATGTGTATGTGACTACATCACAGTGACTGACAGCGCACGCTGGTGTGTATGTGACTACATCAGTGACTGACAGCGCACACTCATGTGTATGTGACTACATCACAGTGACTGACAGCGCACGCTGGTGTGTATGTGACTACATCACAGTGACTGACAGCGCACACTCATGTGTATGTGACTACATCACAGTGACTGACAGCGCACGCTGGTGTGTATGTGACTACATCACAGTGACTGACAGCGCACACTCATGTGTATGTGACTACATCACAGTGACTGACAGCGCACGCTGGTGTGTATGTGACTACATCACAGTGACTGACAGCACACGCTGGTGTGCATGTGACTACATCACAGTGACTGACAGCACACACTCATATGTATGTGACTACATCACAGTGACTGACAGCGCACGCTGCTGTGTATGTGACGACATCACAGTGACTGACAGTGCACGCTGGTGTGTATGTGACTACATCACAGTGACTGACAGCACACGCTGGTGTGCATGTGACTACATCACAGTGACTGACAGCACACACTCATATGTATGTGACTACATCACAGTGACTGACAGCGCACGCTGCTGTGTATGTGACGACATCACAGTGACTGACAGCGCACGCTGGTGTGTATGTGACTACATCACAGTGACTGACAGCGCACACTCATGTGTATGTGACTACATCACAGTGACTGACAGCGCACACTCATGTGTATGTGACTACATCACAGTGACTGACAGCGCACGCTCATGTGTATGCGACTACATCACAGTGACTGTAAGTATGTTCTGTGGTGCGCTGGTGAGGGTCTCACCTGACCACAGTGCGCAGAAGGGCGGATCGAGCCTCGTTGTGGAAGGTAATGACCACGCTGGCGGCCGGCAGGTCTGTCCTCCACTGCTTGTGTCGGCAGCTGAATGAGACAGAGATTGTAATTACTCAGCGGTGATGTGTGGCGCTTTCTGATCAGTTCTTCCGGTGAGATGAATTCAGACAAAGGCCGGTGTGTTTCACCAATGTGTAGCCCGCTGGTTTCGCAAATGCGCAGCCTGGTGGTTTCACAAATGCACAACCTAGTGGTTAGAAATGTGCAGCCTGCTGGTTTCACGAACACATAGCCTGCCAGTTTGGCAAACTGCACAGCACACAAGCACAGCATTCACTCAGAGCACAGTGGGTGGCACAGAGCGAATACAATCACCGCATTCTGGTCCTACAGGAGTCATAAGCTCCTATATTATTAGCACTATATCATATGACCTGGTATTCCAGTGACAGAGCAGTTATGGGGGACAGAATTAAACAGAGTTCTATACTTAAATATAAGTAATACAAATTAATAAATGTACCTTATAACTTCACCATAAGAACAGAACTGCTATTTTCTCCTGCAGAAGGGTCAAACGCTTACCTTCAAAATGCAATTCCTTATGTTCACAATGTGGGGCATTCTGGGAAATGAGTGTGTCCCTGTCTTTTAAAGTGATCTGGGAGAGGCAAACACTAGTGGCATTGACGGAGCTCTAGTGGTGTGCATGTCACAAATGCAGGCTAATGCATCACTGAAGCATAACACTCCAACCTTTACCCTTACCTACACACACTCGGACAAAAAAACATAAAAAATGAAAGACAAAGTGTCCATTTTTACTCTACTTTTGGCCTACCTACCTCTACTTTTGAGACCAACAGTTTGACAACCATTTCACGATTTTTGGCCAACTGTGGCACAGAATTATTTAATTACCTCTTGATCGGGCATTTGTAAAAGCACCGGCTACAGCCACAAACTGCAAATATATTCTAAAGATTTAACTGTGCTCAAGTACAGGAGTAAAGCAACAGTGTTTATAGAGCTGTCAGAAAACAGAAACTAAGGTAATTGTTTGCAACAAAAACCAGAACCGGAGCTGTTACTCCTGCTTTAACCAGTTAATCACCTCTTGTAATAGAGCTGTAAAACAAAATGTACAAGACATCCCATTCTGGAGATTTGTATGTGAATATATTAGACTGCCTATAAAAACATATAAAAAATTGAGCAACATTCAAAAAGTTGTTTTTAGATCATTTTAATTCTTAACACAAACAATTGAGTAAAAAAATATGACCCATGTTTTAGGGCAAGCCTTTGATTAAGACCAAGATATTGTCCTTAACATTTATGGTCATCAAACAGTAGCTAAGTAGAGGTAGGTAGGCCAAAGGTGGAGTGAAGGTGGAGTGAAAATGGACACTGACCCTAATTTTCTTAATAGTGGTCTGTGGTTCTTTCTCCAATTTTTACCAATTGTCATTGCTCCAAGGTTACATTATGGGTGTCAAATATCAGAAAGATCTGAGAGGTCAAGGTTAAAAAGGGTCCATTTTCCCCCGGAATGACCCAAAACCAATATGGATATCAAATCTCCATGTGAGTAATACAATAGGTTAACAAAGGCTCCTTTTAGAAGGTGGCTATATTAGACACAATAGAGAAATCCCATTTCTTCTCTTTCAAATGCAGTGCATTAACTAGATCTGTAGTAAATTTTCAAATAACCATAAAGCAAAGTGTAATCGACACATAGGAACCATTGTCCAAGGCAGGAACAAGGAAGCCACTGTGTTTATCTTTGGGTGTTCCCACAATGCATCTGTGCAGACAACTGTCCTCTTTTACATGCCAATGGCCCAGATATTTTTTCGATTATATAATTCAATAGGATTATCCACACCTTCTTAATTTCAGGCAGGTATACTAGAAAAGAAAAGTGTATGAAATGGCTTCCGAAACATACCGATTACAATGATGGTGTCAGGTGTGTCCTCATAGTTAATTACAATGATGGTGTTAGGTGTGGCCAAACAGACAACTACTTCTAATACTACCCACTCACACCGGATGCATCAAACAAACGTTAGTCTGTACACTGTGAGCTTAATTATAATATGATGACCTTAACATCAATCATTTTAGGGAAAATGAATGTGGCCCCCTTTTCTGTATTTATTTTGCAAGTGAACAGAGATGCCTGAAATGATAAGATTTTATAGACTTAAAGGGACAGGATGTGAAGAGGTTTAGTTTCACAGCACCAAAATGCAGCCGACTACAGAAGGGAGAAAACCAGAACAGTGATAATAACATCTTCCTTGTTTGCTTGCAAACAGGTTCAACGTACACGACTCCCTGCCTGTTCAGATTGTAGGGCTCAGGAAACAAATGCCTGTCCTTGTGGCATTTACTAGACACTAAGCTCTTTGTACCCAGCAACTGACAGGAAAATCTATCGCATCCAATGAATCACAGTAATAATCCTGTTTATTTCACTGCACCATATGTGGTGTGGGTCTTTAACTAGGAACAGAGGTGCTGGGCCCAGAAATGTGAGGATGAATTAATGGCCCTTAAAACCCTGAGCAAGCAGCCCTTGCGCAGCACAAGCAGCCTTTAGTGTACAAGTGAGAAGCTTTTAATCAGACACTGTGGGGATCGCAGGTATCTGGGGCTTGCGCCTTAAAAAACAGCTGCAGGGGGCTGTAACGTGCTTGGACGGGACTCGGATGCACAATGTTCTGAGGAGAGAAAGGGTTGTTTTGCTGAAGCACTAATAGAGGTTTGGTCCACGGCAGGTTCCTGACCACAGCAGAAACAAAATGGAGGGTTATTTGGGGATAGAGGTCTCCAGGGTGATGTGGCCAGCTGGGACGGTTACAACTGCGCCGATGCACCGTGGGGGTCCGGTCGGACTTTGACTGTGCAAAGACGGACAAAACTCAATATACAGGACAGCATTCAAGTGCTCATCTTCAATGTCACAGTATGACATAAACCAAATGCCTTTGTCTGTTCCTCAAAGTTATTTTTATGTACGGATGAAAGGCTTAAAATGGGAACTCTGTACTTAGTGGAATAACGGTGTATATTATCCAACAGCAGTAGAGGGGACTGGGTGGACTAGAGGGAGGGGTTATGTGGATTTTGAAGATGTTTGAGATGCAAATGATTCTGTAACTCCTGACTCTAAGCAAGTAAGCAAGTCACCTGGCCGACTGGATAAGTTGGTTTGTTAAAAATGATGATGGAAGTTAACTTGCAAAAAGCCTTGAAAATAACTTCAAAGAATTTCCATCCTGACCATTTTGCATTTGCGAGGTCATGCAATGCTTGTGGGGCTTGTAATGCATTACATCACAATGAAATACAGTCGTGTGCCAAAATGTGGGCACCCCTGGTCAAAAAGCCTTTTACAATTCATATCGAAGCGAACAGAAGCAAACCTGACCTCTAAGTGGTACAACATTAAACATGACACACTTCTTCAAATTTTAAAGCAAGATTACTTTTTACAGTATAATAATCTTTTTTTTTTTATATGGCCCTGTGCAAAAGTTTGGGAACCCTATCAGTTAGTACTTTGCAACTCCCTCTCAGGCAGCTATAAAAGCCTCTAGCTCAGAAATATTCTTCGGCCTCCTTGCATGTATGGCATGTTTTTCAGATCTCTCCACAGATTTTTAATAATATTCATGTCTGGGGCCTGTGGTGGCCATTCCAAAACCTTCAACCTTCAAAAGCTTTAGCCTTTTTTCTCCAAACATACCTTCTTTGGTGGTGGCCAAAAAGTTCAATTTTGGTTTCGTCAGTCCAAAAGGCTTCAGGCATCTCAATGTTTTCTTTTGCATACTTCAGACGCTTAATTCTGTGTTGAGGTCATTCTTTCTGGCAACTCTGTCATGTAGTTTAAAGTAAGTTGTGTTGTTGTTCTGTGAACAGCTAGACCTGTGTTAGAATGGGTTCTTCTGAGCATTTCTCACCAGGTCTCAGGCCATTCTATATGAAATCCTTCTTGATTTCAACTGTTCCATTTATCTTCCATTTTCTAATAATGTTTCTGACAGTGGAAATAGGTCATTTGAAACATTGAGAGAGTTTTGGTAGCCTTCTCCTTCTTGGTGGAAAAGAGCCATCTTCATTCTTAAATCCTCAACTGTTGGTTGTTGACACGCCCTGGAATTATACTCACCTGACTCATTGAAGCCCTAACAAGTAAATCACCTGGGTCTGGGCCTCAGTAATTATCTTTTTTAAAAGTAACAAAGAATAATCCAACAGGATTCCCAAACTTTTATACAAGGGACCTTGTATAAAAATGAATAAATAGCAAGTTAAATTTTTAACTCTGTACCATTTAGAGTTCAGGTTTACTTTCGATCACAGACCGATTCATTGTAAAACATATTTAAATCACTGTAAGGGTGATGAGCTTTCTTTTGAACACTGCTTCATACCCACTTCATAAAGTTCATGCTGAAAAAATGGCAGCAACATCACTTCCAAGTGGCTTCCCTGTTATGTTTTTACAGTCCATTATATTCAGAATTCTTCTCCCAGATGTTTTCCAATTTCATTTATTTCCCCAGGATCACTCCAGGACATCTCTTCATCTTTTTGGTTACTCTGGAGGGCTTCTATTCATATTTTAGACTGACTTGTATTGTGCTGTCCCATTTAACTTCCTGAATAACTCTTCCTTTAATATATAATTGGAGGCCCCATTCCTGCATTCGAACACAGACATTATTGTGCATGAGGCTCTGTGGGATTGGGGACTCTCTTTGTCAGTCATTCTGGCTCAATTTCAGAGCATGAGGCTGCCTCTGCCTCTTGGACTTTGGAAGACATTCTGGTCCGAGAACATTCTTTTGGTGGAAGGAAATCAAGATGCTGAGTGAACAAATGACATCTCTGTAGAAACTTAATAAAAAGGTCACAGAAAGGGCAGTGTGGGAGTCTAGATTTACCATAGCAGCACACACACTTGGCTTATCCGTCCTCTTATAGACAAATTAAACATACCCAGAGTAAATGTATGGGCAGAAATTAGTGGCAGGGTCCCACTGCAAAGTAGGGGAAACCTACTGAAACTGGTTAAATTTTCCCACATGTAATCTGGACAAAAGAGTTGACAATTTGGGGGTGCTATATTTCGGTTCCAAAGTCAAACCCACAGCGCCACCATGTCATTCATCCTACAATAATCAAACTATAACAATAATTGGTACTTCTTCTTACACATTTTTGCCACGAGGACCAAATAATTTTTGGTCAGCATTTTGAATTACAAAAAACAAAAATCAGCTTCTCATGAACTCAAAGTCCAAATGATGCTAGACTTGGCATATGTTGTCAGTGAATGTGTCACTGATGCAATATTAAATAATTTCAGAAATTCTGTCAATCAATCAAATCTGGCACATCAGTCTGAAATTCATTGCATTCTTCCTTATGGTTACTAATTAGCCTCACCAAGTTAGAAGTAGTCAAATATGACAAAATGGCAGCCGTTTTACTTTCTGGCTGGCATTGTTATATTATTGACAAAACAAATTCTCTCATCAGCAGCTCTCCATCATCGGTCCTGGAATTCTGACACTTGACACTTGGTATGAGGGTGTTATTTTCTTTTAAATGTCCATTGAGTTACCACTGGTGTATTATCATCAGGCTTTATGGTAGCCAGTTGGCTCTGCCATCAACATGTCTGACTGGTAGTGTATGCCTGTAGTGTATTGGCTAAGGTACAAGACTGGGACCCGGAAGGTTAGTGGTTCAAGCCCTGGTATATCCACGGTAAGATAGATCTCCACAGCTGTTCGGCCATGGAGCAAGGCCCTTAACCCCGCATTGCTACAGGGGAGAATGTACCCTGCTTAGTCTAATCAACTGTAAATCGCTTTGGATAACCCACAACAAGTTATTTACACTCTACATTACACTCCATTACACTCTACAAATGTAAGTTATGCCATTTAAATTCAATTTCTGCTGGTACTAACTTTTGCCAATATATATGGCTGTAAAAATCAGAAGACGGTCTCTTAAATGAAGGGTGCATCTAAAGCGGAACAAGGACATAAACATTGATATGATTGCAGGAGCAGGTAAATGATAGAGGTACAGTGATTTCTTCCTCCCCTCCCCACTTAAAGAGCTACAGCTGTCAGTTGCGAGTTTACACAGGCTCAAGAAAAATCTCTCGGTTTAAAGCATTTGAAATTACTGCTTGTCACAGAACTGAAAAATACATTTCTGGGTTCACTACTCATGCTGACTCCAGAAGAAGACATGCCAAATGTATTCAAATATATGCACATTATGCAAATATCTCACTCTGAGCACCTTTCACTGGAAAGGTGTCAGCTGTTGGCATAACAGTGACAGCCGAAAGCAGAGCTGGGAGGAAAAATGCACAAGATGCTAGTCAGGGCTACCCGATGGGGCCCCGAGCACTGACAGGAAAGGAATGAATGGAGAAAGTCAGACTCTGTTTCCAAGGAACATCACTGCCTGCAACCAGAAGCAAGCTGAAAGAGGGTTAAAATTGAGGCTGGACAGGTTGACGTTCAGAGCAGAGGGGAATATATCTACATGAGTGTTTGTGTTGGAGGACATCCAGGGAGAAGCAGAATGACCTCCTGCTCGGTCATTATACGCATGTTAACCCATTGATGCCTTTCCAACTCCCATAGCCAATCAACTTGCCTCTGTCCAACTCTAACAGTCAGTTGGCTCTTTCCATCTCCCATAGCCAATTGCCTCTTTCCAAAAATAATAACTGACCAATTGGGCAAGGCAGTCAAGGTAGCAGCAGTCTGTGTTATGCTTGTCACTTCAAATTCCAAAAAGTTGGGCACTAAACATAAAATACTTCCAATCTTTGTCCGATGCCAAAAATCAGACCTTTGCAAAACACTGACACGTTCATATTTTTATTATGTGTTACCCCCACCCAACCTCCACCTTGCATGCCAGGCCCATCCCAAACCCCCACCACGCTAGTCCCAGGACATTAAAACAGATTAAAATGTTTCCAAAACAATTTGAGATCTCACTGCCAGGAAAGCCCAGCTTCAGTTTAAGCTAGTTGCCTTTTTAACTGCAGTCTTTCATAAAAGACCCATAACTATGGACTGGCCTGAAGTCAAAGACAGAAAACACAAGAACAGTGACTAAAGGTCTCTCCCTGAATTCTATGAACATAGCAAATTGTCCACATAAAGTCAGCTACACTACCTCAGCATGACAGATTTCCCTGTGTGAATCTGTTGCGCTGACTCGAGCATGGATTAAACACCGTACAGCGGACATGAACGCTGAAGCCCAAGAGAATCCACATTATTTATAGGACATTGTGAAATCAATGATGAATGGCAGAAGAAAATGCCAAAGCCATAACAATCTGTCTGTAAGTTTCATTCACAGGCCATATACAGTGGGCTCCAGAATTATTGATAAATATGCACAAAAAATACGAACAAATAATACCGTTATTGACATAAAATGTGTTACGTAGTGTGCTTTACACATGATTCAACTGAATCAACCAAAGTCTTGAGTTTTTCAAATAAAGAATGCATTGACCAGGTTTCCCAATTATTGGCACCCCTGGTTTAATACTTTGTGCAACCGCCCCTGGCAAAGATGACAGTCAAGAGTCTTTTCCTATAACTTGCGATAAAGTTAGAGAACACAGTTGTAGAACTTTTCAGAATCATTGATATCCTTGGGTTTGCGCTTATGGACCCCCCTCTTCAGTTCAGACTACGGGTTTTTCGTGGGATTTAAGTCGGATGACGGCTATTGCAGAACATGGATGTTGTTTTCACTTCACCATTTCTGTGTGGATTTTGATTTATGTTTGGAGTCATTGTCCGACTGGACAATATACCTACAATCAAGTCTCAGCCTCCTTGCAGAGACGATCATATTTTCTGTGAAATTATGAGCGGACTTTCCTTCATACTGGGCTTTAGGGGAGAGAGACGTCTTTCCTAAAAAAAACGGTCACTGATGCTATCCTGTCAACATTATGGAGGGGTTTTTCATAACAGTAGTTACCTGCCACAGTTGAGCTATCCATCTGTCATTTGACTGAACAAAACCCATTATCACTTCCCAGTAGTTTTCAACAAAGTTTCTGTTCTGGACAGGATATTAATTTAGTTTAATTTATTTTGTACTGTTCCAAAGACAATAATTAAAATCCATTCCCTAAAGTGGTACTATTCCCTGCTGACTGATAGCATCATATCAAAACACTGACTGAATTTGTTGGAAATGTAAAATACTTATATACAAGCCATTCATTCAGTTAATCCTGCTTTGGGTTATATGGATAATTATTACCAAAGTCTGGTGAGTGACATGCCAGTTAATTTTGCAAAAATGGCAGGGGAGAATACAGTACACACAGAAAATAAGATGTTTGATAACAGTGAAAGCAAATGGTGCACATAACCAATAACGTTAATGAAATATAGCAGCAGTGTTTATATTCAATTCTGTTTCAGTTATCTAAACACCCTCCCAAGCGCGTTGGGTCTGTCCACTCTGAACAAATATCAGGAACACCAGATGAAACTAACCACATAAACGCCTCTAATCAATGCCTTCAGTGGCTCTAAATGTGAACAGAACTCCATGTTCCCTTATTGTTCCCTGCCGCCTTCTGTCCCCAAGGAAATACGTGTAAAGCAGCCAAGAGGAGCCACATCTCAAGCACATGAAAGGAACTGTCATACTTGTTAAATTGTTAAAAATCCAGTGATGTGGCTGGCCTGTGGCCGATGAAAACTTCAGCCTTGAAGCTGGTGACATTTCTTGTGAAGCTCGGTAAGGTTAAACAAGAGGCAGGGCGAGGGCTACAGAGGCCATGTTTAAGATTGGAGAGGGAAGTCAGCAACATGCTTGCATGCTGGCTCCAGATAACAGGAACTTTCAGACCTCAGCTAGAAAAGGCACTTCTTTTGCATATGCACAGGCCTGTACCTGCTAATACATTGCATTACATTACATTAATGGCATTTGGCAGATGCTCTTATCCAGAGTGACGTATAGTTGATTAGACTAAGGAGACAATCTTCCCCTGGAGCAATGCAGGGTTAAGGGCCTTGCTCAAGGGCCCAACAGCGGTGCAGATCTTATTGTGGCTACACCGGGGATCGAACCACCGACCTTGCAGGTCCCAGTCATGTACCTTAACCACTACGCTACAGGCCACCCCAATAATAACATGGCTGCGATTAATCAGCTGACGTGAGCCACAGTGGTCACACGACGCAGCCAGATTCCCACTTCGGATTCCTTGAGGTAGTAATTAGCCACATGAAAAAGTAAAGTGAAAGGATAGAAAGTCCACAGCCTTTATTCTTAGCACATGCAGGCACACATCTCTTGGCGTTGTAGTAACACCAGTATGTGAAGGTTGAGAAGGCACATCAGTCTTTTCCCATTTCACCACTCATGCGAAGGTGAACTACAGAGAGGAGACAACAGATCTCTGCAGTTCCCATCAGTTTCAGAAACAAGAGACATTATAAACATTACACAACAAAGTGCATAAACCGGCAAAATCCGGGAAGAGTTATCATGTGCAAACAGTGACCCGTGGATGGCACACAGATTATGCTGCAGGGGAAGGAGGACCACTTTGACAAGGGCAGGAACGGTCAACTAAAGCCACGAGCAGGAAGCAGCCGGCTCTCAAGCCCAGCGTTTCTGCCCTCGTGTCAGACAGACCACAGCCACTGCTGGAGGGACGGGGAGTGGACAGGGGGGCATTTCACCGGCCGCTGAGTGGAAGAGACTTACTGGTCGTTTCTGGTGTCAGGAACGCCGCGGTCCATCCGAAGCTTGTCGCTCTCCACCTGGTTGAACTTGTTGCGGGCATAGGGATCCTGCCCCGGTCGCACCACGGTCGCTCCCACATACAGGTCCTGGTCAAAGTCCTGCCACCTCACCTTCCCTGAAAGAGCAAGGGAGACAGATGTGGAACTGCAAGAGGCTGCCACGTTCGGTAAGCGCCAAGAAATAAAATAAATAGTGAGGGAAATAGACAGCAGCTAGTGCAATATGGTTTCCCATTTCAGTCCCCACTTATATTTTATTTCACATATTATGTTTGAAGACTCCATTGCTTCTAAATGTCATTATTGGCTCAGCCCAGCATTGATGATAGATAACATCCATTTCCCAGAATTAATCCAGCAAAACTACAAAAAGCCTACAGTAAGCAAGCATACATAAAAATATTTTGGATAAAACACATATTTTGGATAGAAGCGTCAACCAAATAAATGTAATGTAAAAAGACTGCGGCAGAGATCAAATCACATAAAATCCATAACTGCATGTCACCTCTAATATCCATTAGGTAAAAATATTGCAAAGTGTTTTAACCTCAACAGATATTGATGAGTGCTGCATGAAATGAGGCTGCTAATTATTATGTTTCTATGACACATAAATCACTCTGCAAGGTTCGGCTGCATTATCTACCAGAGGGAGAGAACACAGGAATATAAACTACACACGATTAACCTCAGAGAGCTCAGGCATTCTGTCATCAGCATTTTAATTGGGAATCCGTAATCAGTCACTGAAGCTAATTTCAATGCTGAATAATAAAATGAATCTGTATGCAGAGGACAGACACAATAAACAACATAGCAGAAGGCCTGGGATGACCCTAAAAGCCCAAGACACGGTTTCGTCAGTGAGAGAGAGTACATGGGCATCCATTTCTGACCCGAGACTACCATGTCTACACAAACTGTGTAATGGGAAGTACAGTCATTCTCTCATGGTTCATGCGTTGTTAATGAACAGGAGTTACAGTTAGTGAGAAAGCGTCAAGCTGGTGTCAACTTCTCAGGTTACGCAATGATGATGCAACAATATGTCGGGGGGGGAAAAAAAAAAACAGAAGAAGAAACTAACAGGACCATGGGGCAAGGAGTGTCCACCACCCATAAGCCTCTAATAATGGTGGAGGAGCAGATCGCCTCGGCACATTAAGCAATCAGCCCAAGTGCTTAAAGGTGTGCTCATATCCACAGTAAAGGGTGGCGACCGGGAGAGCCAGTTTTCAGTTTTTTATTTTTTATTAGTCATTTTATTTCCTTTATCCTTCAGTTCAGCACCAAGAAAGGAAGCTGCCGCAGAAAAGCAGAGGAGCCAGCTGCCAGCGGGAAAGCCCCTGCTTTATTTTACTTTTATTTTAATTTATTGTGTTTAGTTTATTCTTTTTGGCCTGAAGCCGTGAGGGGGAACGGCAAAGACCTTTTGTTATTTATTTTGTGCTGGAGTGGGCGCTCTCTCCCTCTCCACACGGCCAGAAAGCCGGAAGTGACGCATCACGCGGCGTGCGACATTCGGCTTTCCCTCAGACGAGACCTCTCCTGATATTTCGCAAACAATAAAGGCTCCTTTAAAGTTGTTCTCCAAAACTCCGTTTTAATTAGGACGTTCAGCAGCTCAGCAGTCGCTCGCTTCTCCTCTCTTTGGTGGCATTATGGGGCCGACGGCGTTCGCCGGGAGCGTTTAAACTGTTATCCTGCTCCCAGCTGGCATGGTGTCTGCCTGATTAGGCCTCGACCCATGGCGAGAGAACGTCTTAATGAAAGAGTCGCACTGTTGCACAAGGATCTCGCCGCAAGCGCGTTAACCGGGCTGCCTAAATCACACACAGCTGGTTACCGGCACCACGTAGCTTGATAAGGAGAACATCCTGCAATAGGGGAAGAATGTTAATTTGTGCTAAGACGGAGGGAGGGACTTTTCAATCCCACAATGCTTCGCCTTGGAGGTTTTGGTTTACTGCTGACTCGGATACAGGCCTAAATAACTCCTAATCGTTCACTCAGTTTATCAGATTATCACATCATTTATGTGTCATTGACTTTTTTTTCTTCTTTTTTTTCTTTTTTTACATTCAAACATTCCAGTTAATTCTATGGCATAGCAGGGATGATGATATTGGCATGCATTACTGCCAGGGGCATGGGGGCACGTTACACATTACTGGGCACCTTGTGTATTGTGCACAGACAAACAGTTGACTGTTAGTGAGATAGAGTGACATATTTCACGTCTCGTATAACAAAACACTTATCCTTTCCATGGGATAGCTGTGAGACAAAGTGTTCATGATAAACGCGAAATAGAACACCTCCTTAGAGACCAACCAGCCAAAGAGCATGTCTTGTTTCTGAGCATAAAAGATGAACAATTAAATGCAGTACGGCCCTTAAAAAGATCATAGGCTTATACTGGAGGAATAATGCATGAAGCAGCTCCTCTTAATTGGATCCCAGTTGGGCCCGGTACAAATGGGGATTCCTCAAGTTTTCACCTGACCTGATCTGTATGCATGGGTCTAAAGTAAACAACCTGACCTGTAAATGTGGCTTTTAAACAGCCTAGCCTGTGGATATGTTCAGAAAATAGCCTAACTGTGAAAAGGGTTGGTAAACAGCCTAGCCTGTGTATGCAGTTGTTAAATTGTGTATGCAGCCAGAACAGGACCAGGTGAGCTTTCTGATGACTCTCTCTCTCCCCCAGGTGAGTTCCAGTGCCTGAAGCAGTGTGGCTGTTCAGAATTTATTTACATAACCTTCATTTAATCAGGTAGTCACGAGCAAAGTCTTATTTACAGGGACAGCCTGTAGCAAGGCAGACAGGAGGACAGAGGGACAGACAGGAACGGGGCCATTTTCTACCTGGAGGCAGTGTTTCCAGGCCATTGCTCCTGTCGGCTGCACTGCTGTGGGCCTGGTTCCTGTTCGAGGAGTCAAACCCATTCCAGATGTCCTACAAAAAAAAGAATGAAAAAAGTTAATAGTTAATGTTTGCTCAGCACCACCCTGTTCAGCCGTTACTCCCATAAACTTATCCTGTTCTTTGTTCCGCATTCCCAGCAGACCAACGCCCCTCTATCTCCCACACCATATTATCCCATCTCTCCCTCTCATCATCATCATCCCATCACTACCTCTGTCACCATCACCCCATTTCTCCCTCTCGCCATCCCCCATCTCTCCTTCTCACCATACCATCCCATCTCTCCCTCTCAGTCACACCATCTCTACCCCTCTCACTATCATTCCAGCTCTCCCTCTCACCATCACCGCATCACTACCTCTCACCATCACCCCATCTCTCCCTCTGACAGTCACACCATCTCTCACCATCACCCCATCACTACCTCTCTCACTATCATTCCAGCTCTCCCTCTCACCATCACCCCATCACTACCACTATCACCATCACCCCATCTCTCCCTCTCACAGTCACACCATCTCTCACATCACTACCTCTCTCACTATCATTCCAGCTCTACCTCTCACCATCACCCCATCTCTCCCTCTCACCATCACCCCATCACTACCTCTCTCACCATCACCCCATCTCTCCCTCTCACCATCACCCCATCACTACCTCTCTCACCATCACCCCATCACTACCTCTCACCATCACCCCATCTCTACCTTTCACAGTCACACCATCTCTCACCATCACCCCATCACTACCTCTCTCACAATCATTCCAGCTCTACCTCGGAGAAGCAGAGACTGCTTTGCTTCTTGCCAAGTAAACTGTGACACGTGAATCACTTCTCGTTAATATAAGAACAAGAGTATAACTGGTTTTGTTAACATACTGTATACAGGTTTATGTTGCTTAGCGACAAGCAAACAAGGTACTTAAATGGTACAGGCAGTGAATGACTACTGAATATTGGGTTAGAGAGAGATTCTTGAGATATGTGCAACAGTGTTATTATATCAGTGGTTAATAGCCATTTTCTCTACTGCTCAAAATGTGAAATTCCACCCAGAGTCAATTATACATACACAAAAGATGACTATTTGGCCTTGTTTTGTATGACCCATTTAATGTCTTAAGAATCCACACACATCAGTTTTACAGTTTTTCCATTAGTGAAACCGTGGTATTAAAAGGAATACATTTGTGAAAAGATTTTCAGATGTTGCAGGCAAAATATATAGCCCATAAAATCCATTCATGCGTCTCTTTCAATGTGGCCTTAAAGATTTGCGTTGCCTTTCAGATGGCTCCAGGTAACTGTGGCAACCAAGTAACCTGCAAATGCTTTTTTAGCAATCCAGAAACAGGATTTTTTTAACTTGAAAAAAATAGCAAGAATAGCAATATTATCTGTTTTGAAGTACTTAATTCTAGATCAAAACCAGATAAAAGTATTATTCAAATAACTGAATGCGACTGCTGAAGGCTACTGACAGCATCATATTGCGGATATGATTCCAAGATACAGACCACAGAGCCGTGTACCGTGCCAAGAGTTCCCTCATCTCAGGTCCCCTGACCCACTCACTGGCCCCTATGACCAACCATCTGCAAAACACGCACAAAAGTTATCTTCTAAAGTTGATGTTTACAGTCAGAAATGGTGCATGAAAACTAGGCAGATAAACACTAACAAAGAGGAGACCTGGTTTTTCTCTTTCACAGTAAGTGGGAGAGCCCTGGCAGTGATCTCAGACAGATGGTGGTGTAACGGAGACCACAGGCTCAAGAGGCTCAAAACCCAGGTAATGAGAGGAAGCTGTTACTTAAACTCGTTTAGGGGAATAATGCATTTCTCCACGCTATCCCCAGCCTGCCTCCGCCACTCAATTCCTCCTCACTTCCACAATGGGGGAGAACTCAGACAGAGTTACCCTGCTGTTACCCTCCTGAACCATACCTCACATTCTACCTAACCCGAGACAATTGAGAATAATTATACAAAACAACCAGCCAGTAATTTAAGAATCCAAGTGGGCCAAATGTAAATTAAGCCTGTTTATTGTTTGTTCGTCTGCTTAGACTGCTTGACTTTGCCATTTCTCATTATACGAGCAGGATGCAGGATGCAGGATGACTTCCAACTGTCAAGAGCCCTGGGGAGACTGATTTCAGAAAAAGGGTACCCCACCCTGTTGTTCCGCAACAGCTTAATGTCAGTAAGCAGAAGGTAGGCCTAGTGAAACTCGGACGGATACGGTTTCCCGACACTGCACCATTCTGAGGGATTATGCAGATCGTAAGAGTACCACCCCGGCTGGCTAATAAACTCCACGCTCCTGTAGTGTAATAAATCTCTCTCTGTGGCCATGGGAACAGGAGGAAGTCCTATCCTGCTCCAGCTGACACGGTGCCAGCCCGTATCAGGAAGCACCACAAGACACGTTGGTTCTTCCTCCATCGGGGGCTTTGTACATTTGAGATGTGTTCACAGCACTTTACGCGTTTTAGCTTAAACAACGATGAAAACAACTTCAGAGGTGCAAGCCATAGTCAGCCAAAGGGCTGCAGCTCAGACAGTAGCTCTCACAGAGGAGAGAACAGAGTACTAGACGCTCCAGTGACTGGAATGAATTGGAAATGTGCCACAACTTGACGCACATTCTCCCCAGAGCAAGTTTCCACCCAGCGGGGCTACACAGATGCAGAAGGTCTCAAAGTGTGAGGGCCAGGGAAGACCTGAGGCACTGGACCCCTGAAAACCGAAAGACATAAACACAAAACCACAAAAACTGTATATCATAAGGAAGGCCTCGAGTGGACTTACTGAGAGAAGAAACTAAACAGCAGCCTCTACAGGCAGAGTGAACAACTGGCAACTGAGCTCTCAACTAAGCTGGGAATCGAACCTACAACCTTAGGTGCAGCTCTTGTACTCTTGAGCAAGGTACCTAACGCAAACTGCTTCAGCAATTATGTAAAATCATATGCTTCCCAAGTCTCTGGATAACTCTGGATAAGAGTGTCAGCCATAAAGCCTGATTTGAAAGTAATGAATATAAAATGTATCAAAAAATAAATAAATAAGTGCCACAACTCCAGGGATCCATTACGGTCTACCAATCTCTGGCACAAATCAACTCCCTGCACATCATTTCTGCTGACACTAGTTTTTATGAACACTGATGCACAGCACATCAGACTGTGCTGGAGACAGAAACAGGGCCTGAGTGTGGCTCAGGGGTGTGTGGCTGGGGAATTAAAGGCTAAATAAATATTGTTACACCTTGGTCCCCAACACTAATGCATGGACAACTACCTGCCAATAAGCTTAGATTTGAATGGAAGTCCTCTTTTTCCAATTGCTCTTTCTACTCTGCAGTGTGTTCGTCTTTTCCACTTCAAGACAGAATCGTTCTCGTCAGGATTTCTGCTTAAGACTGACAGTATAGACTACAGACTCACCAGTTTTATAAAACATTCACCGCAAACTGTAGAAAAACTGGTATAAAAATAAAAAATAAAAGGTGAATTGGCATGGTAAATTAGGCAGCATTCAGACAGATTTCCGCTTAAATTCAGACAGGCCAGCCCAGACAGACTCCTCTTTTTCTGCCAGGCCAGATCAAAAACAGCCCTGTCAGTTAAAAACTAAAAACCGCAAAATAGTACACACTTATATAAAATCTAGGGTGCCCTCATTTCCTGTATATGAGTGTAACACCATCCCCACATGTACTGTAAGAGTACGAGTGTGTAAATCGGAGCGTAAAACTACCTTTTGTTCACGATACTGTTGTATGCACCTCATTGTTATCCAGCCCTAAGCATGAAGGTCACATGGTCCGTTGCCAGGGCGTCTGTTCTGCTGCATGCCTGTTCATGTGCACTTAGCTCATTACAATCTTCACCAAATTAATTAATTTAAAAAATCATCCCAACAATCTGTCTTCTGAAGGGTCCAAGCTTGAGCAGTGAGGAAGGCTTAGGCTACGCTAATCTGGTTTTAGAGAAAGCTTTGAGAAAGATTAGCAGCTGGCATCCGCAGGGCTTCTGTTTATAGAGCGATGTACAGGAAGCCTCAAACTGAACAGAGTACTTGCACAGTGTCATACCACTGTTCAAAAAACTCTCAACCCATAAACCCATGGATTGGAGAATTTAGCCAATTACCTCAGAACGGAGAGTGTAAATATATCCTGCGAAAAAAATATCCTGAGACAATTTCTAATCTGCCCCAAAGCAGTATCTGTTCTGCCGTGTCAGATAAACCAGTCGCACGCGGCAAAGCCTGTCACTTTAACCCCTCTCCCAAGCCAGTCAGCCCAACCCCTCTAATGAGTGCATCACCTTAACTCCTCGACTGACCCCGTCACCTTAAACCAGAGCCATTCAGCTGCTGGTCCAGGGGTCAAACACAGGTTGCCATGAACTGTCTCTTAGAACTGTGGACATTGTCAAGCCGAAAAGTACAATTCAGAATAAAACATCCAAATAATAATTTCCCTTAGACCAGATCTCATCTGCACAGTGTCCAGCGTCAGCATCTAAACCTAGTGACAGAATAAACGCAACAGACTTGGCCTGCACTTACAGTGCAATACCCATTCTCCATAGATTGCTTCATAAATAGTATGTGGAAAATATTTGGCCCAATTGCTGAACAAACCTGGCCATCATTCAACAGCTCATAGCATAAAGCGATCGCACAGAATCCCTGTTCTTAATGTAGCATCTGTGCACTTCCCAAAGAGGTAGATGTTTATGATGATAGATTAAGTGGTTTCATTGAAATATTTTAGAACAGGTGAATCATAAATCCACAGAGGATAATGCAATGGCAGGCTGTTCTGTACAGCTTCCTCCTGCAGCTCATCGTCTGTGACACCTGTTTGTACAGGATTCAGCAAAGGTGTGGATCGAGCTCCAATAAACACCTGGCACAAGAGCGAGACATTTCCATTTACACCTCAGCCCCCCTGCGGACCACAGAGAAAGTAGTGAGTGGACACTTCAAGGGCACTCATACAACACCCTCACTCCTTATAGGAACGGCGAGTGGATACTTAATCAAAGGCACCATTATAACATTCTCTCTCCTCACAGGAATGCTTAGATAAGTAATGAAGGGCACCGTCCTACCAACCTCTCTCCTCACAGGAATGAGTGGATACTTAATGAAGGGCACTGTTATAACACCCTCTCTCTTCACAAGAATAGCAGTTTATGAATCTCACCCCCAGGGTCACTGCATCCAAGTATTGTGTGTGTGTGTGTGTGTGTGTGTGTGTGTGTGTGTGTGTGTGTGTGAGAGAGAGAAAGAAAAAGTAAAGAATGAAATCTTTGAGTTGAACATCATTCCCACAATTCACTTCAGCAATCCCTTTCATTTCCAGGCATGAGCCAGACAAGAGGCCTTGGTGATACCTTTATGCAGCACCATGTTTTTACCCAACACAGAGAGATAAGGATCTTGGGGTATCACTTTCCTCCCAAGTGTCCAGTTGCAGGCTCAGTTGAAATGGGGATTTCAGGGCATAACAAGCCTTCACCGACACTGAATCACATAATCTCAGGACCATCTTTGAATTTGGCAGCGTCACACACACAAACTTGCAGATCCGAAGGCTGAGCTTGAAGGGGAGGGAGTTGGACCAGACCGGATCTCAACGTTAGTTATACTCCAACGAGCAGCAGCTCTTCTGAAATAATCACGAGTCCTTGGGGTTCCGCCGGGCGCTGAACAGCCAGGTTACCATGGTTACAGTCAGTTGATGAACAGCTCTGCACTCTGGTTGGGTATAAACAGCGACATTCCCACCGGTCACCCATCGCTTCTCATTTTCACACAACGCCTCTCTCTGTAGCTCCAGAGCAGCCACCCGCAAAGACTTCAGGGCTGCGCGCTTCCGAGTGCAAAAACACAATCACACATCAAGGACAGAGATAAACTGGATAACATTTCTTCACCCACGGGCTCCAGTTCTTATTCTATTCCAACAATCAATCAATTTGGCCCAAAACCCCCATAAAGCAAGCCAAAGGTGACCGTGGCAAGGGAAAAATCCCTTGGATGGCATAATCCTCTGGGTTTTACTCTCCCAACAAAACAATAACATAATAGGCTATACGTTTGGAGATTAAACCATGAGCTACAAGGTGGGACAAAGGTTTCTGAACTTGTGAGGAAGGATCTTTAAGATACTCGCACGAGTGTACTCAAACACACAAGTGAAAGCCACCTGACGCCAGGTGTGTAAAAGTCAAGTGACTTGGACAGGTACATAATAACTGGTGGTAGAATAAGCATTTCCCAGCAACAGTACCAGTACAATAACATGAAACTACAAACATCACAAATCAGCCACCAGCATCTCTTTCAGAAAGTATGCCAGATATAACAACAACTGTAAGTGGTAAAGTAGTGCTACCCTGCAGGCAATTGACAGATAATATCTATGGGTTTTAGGCTCATTAGTAGAACAATGTATTCACTCTGACACATACTAATTACTTTAGCAACAATCTAGAGTCCTAAACAATGAATAAACTCAGAAATATTTCATAATCTGTGGTGACGTTATAAGCTTTTATTGGAATCAAACTGTCAGCTTCCCCAGTTGGTTTCAATCTAATCGCCTGTGCAATACAACCCTTCTAATAGAAACCATGTGCACCTCACATTTAAATCTGATTTATGTACACTTTCATTAGAAGTAATAGAAATATTTTTGGGATAAGTGATACAGTTGTGACACAAAAGAGGCATGTGGGTTATATTAATTTTGTTATGTTCAAGGCAATGGCTGCTTAAAAAGGGGGGTGAGGGTCAATCAGAACAGCATTTACTGACGATAACAGAAATTAGGAATTTGCAAAACTCTGATTCACAAAATGGCCTGTTTCACACCCCGTTTTCTTTCTTCTGCCGCTCACCAGCTGCTCTCCTGTACTATACCTATTGTTCATCTGTACTGCGCCTGCTTTCTACCTGTTGTTCACCTTGGTTCATAGCAGTTGATGATGGGAAACTACAGCAACACCTCATTTTATGCCTTGCATAAAAGAAATGGGAGAATGACAGATCTGCGCAGGGTGGTACAAAATGTAGCTTATGGGCGCAATAATCATAAAACTATGGAATTGATGTTTGCCTTGCAGTGAACTTTGCCCTGCGTGTGTTCAATAGGATTTTTCTCATAGCCGAGAGGGGCAGAATCCTCACAGATATCAGGTTACTGCTGATATGCAGCTCAACAGGAAAATAATGTCACTCCTACAGATAAATAAAAATAGAAGGGGGTAGAATATTATCTTTAAACTGTTCATTAATCTAAACCTATATCTCTTCCTATTCATTTTCTTTGATAAGAACTCAAAACAAGCAACGATTTCTTTCCAAAATAATCAGTGTAGAAATGCTTCTGCAGCAATTTGCCATATCCACAGATGATTTTAACTTGTGGCTAAGTGCATACTTCATTATCAGTGTCCAGGATCAGAGAACAGTGGCATGAAAAAGATGCGTTAATCTGATGTGAACAAAGTGTTTCGTGTAAATTCTCAGGGCAAAGCTCAGATTTTCCACTGGCCTTTATTTTGCACTACACTCAGAACTGACGTGACAAACAGTAACAGAGGGACATCTGCGTGTGTTCTTTAAACGGTCAAATTGATTTCTTAACTAAATTGACCCCAGTCTTGTTTACATTCTCCAACATGACAGGAAGAGAGAGAGCACTGCAGCATGAGGCACTATGAAGAGAATTCATTACGATCACTCACCGGTAGATTACTCAGATATTTAACGGACTTGTTAATCTAGCATATTAAATGAACACTAGTTAGGACTGACCGGTTAAAGTTGGATATATGCCCCTCCTGTTTCCAGCTGCAGTTAAATATTAATGTCAGAGCTCTGAGCTGCCGGCTAAACATACGGTATGCCAGCGCTCATTTGGCCATATGCACAAATAGGCCTATACTTAAATGCACAATGACACACGGATATTTGCCATTTTAGCTTTGTAGCTCTAACTGAATCTCCTCTTCACAGAACTGGACAAAAGGGTATATGGCACTCTTGAAGTAGGGTTCCATTGGTTTATCTCAGACGTCTCTAGTTCATGTGTGGGTGACATCATTATGACTATGGAGTGGGGGTACATTTGGTTTGGTGCGGTCAGGGTGGGCGTAACACAGCGGGGGATTACTTGGGTTCCCACTGCACATGGCTGGAGTCCCTCAGGATTCTCATAGACAGTGCTGGTCCACTTTCTCTAGTTGAGGCTCATGGCAGCACGTCTCTCTGTGCGGGGTATTTTTTTGCCAAAACACAACAGGAGAGAAATGTTCACTACGGATTCCAAAATGAGATACCCCCGAGTTTTCCTACAACACATCCCATAGTCACAGGCAGAAATACATCCGAGGATAGTCCTAAGGTCTCTCTGTACACCTTGGCAGTTGCAGAAAGATTTACTTGACTTGAAACGGAGGGGAGACAGGCATGAGGAATCAGAGGATGGGAAGGAGACATTGTCAAGATTGTCTGGAATTGAGCTCTTCAGACAGACAGGAGCAGCCGAGTCCCGAGGGCAGGAGCCGGGAGAGGTGGATAAACTCCAAGGCTGAAGGGTAATATTCCCCTGCTCTGCGGCTCCGCCTAGTTGCTTTCAGGAATCAGTTTACCCCATCTTTGTTTCCCCAGTTAATTGAGCTTTGAGCTGTAAATTATCAGTGACAAGTCGTCAGACTGTGTTACTATGGTAATTTGATGCTTGAGGGGTTAAATGGGGGACGTTTAATGATGCTTAGAGCTCATTATGTAAATAAACTCAACTGCAAATTAACTGGAAGTCCACCACAGTATAATTAAGCACTATGCAACAGTGTATGCTACTTAATCAGTGTGATGCGTAGGGTCAGTATAGCTAGCATGGTGCAGGAATGTCACTTAACTGTTCAGCACCATATGCATTCAAAACAAATTAACATCACACTGCATGATTATTTTAGCAAGGTTACCCCCGATGCTCGATCAGTGTGTGGCTGACTGCTCTGTTCTTGCCACCCTTGTGAAATCCACTCAATGCCTTCCACCCCACACTTACGATAATATTCCAAAGAAATTAAATTCATAAAGTGCTAGTGTAATTTAGTAGGGAATAATCTAGCCATAAAAGATACCCTTGCAAGTCAATCCAGACAATCAATAGAGCGGATCAATAGATGCAATTTCATTTGGCTAAATATACAAACCAAAGTTAAATGAATGCCTTAATTGCCTTTTAATGCAAAAGCACAACATAAAGGCTTTGCTGAATGAGAAGCAGTGTGTGCTTGAAAAGGTAACAGACTGGAATACTGAAGAGCGTGGAGGTCTCAGACCGAGCGGCTGGATCATACACTCAGCTCCACCGCTGCTCTGATACTGGATCACTGTCAGTCATCTCAGGGAACCAGATCAGAATCACACAGCTGGGACTGCTGAACACTATTTGGTTCATGGGAGACATGAAACAATCATTGGGAATAATCAAAGTTCTGTGAGTCAGTCCCCCAGCACATGGTGCAAACATTTTTGAACTCAAAGTTCTGCCGTGTCGTCCATTTTAAAGCAGAGCTCTGGACAGCCGGGGGGGTGAGACATTCACCACCCATCTGCAGGCTGCGAGAGTAAAGGAGCGAATGGACATGTGAAGCAATGCGACTCCCCAGCAAGTGAAACTCAAGAGGTTCTCGGGAGGTCACATGGCCAGCAGAGACAAAAGTGCATGTGCTTCTCTAAAATTCCATCAGAAAGCTCCACGTGAACCTTGACGGAGGCATGCGGTCGGGACTTGGAGAAGACAGCATCGCTGGTTACGGTCTCCAAACCTCCTAACCAGACATCCAGGAAACAAAGAGCACCAACTATTACAGTGCAGAACATGAGCACAACGTACTTCACACTTATGTGTAACTTGCCTGACAAGCAGACCAAACAGAAGTTGTAGAAGTTAAGGAATGTGTACTCAACCATTAAACTTTACACAGGGGCTTCATATACACTGACATTTACACTGTTTTTAGCCTCAACAGGAAATGTAAAGCAGTCATAGCTTTCAAAACTGCTCAGTGAAGGATGGTATGAGAGAAGTTCCTGTTTGGAGGCAGAGCTCAGTACTCAGGAGTAGTAAAAACAGTCTTGTCTGGGCATCGTATACCCAAACTGGGCACAACTTTGCATACCTTTCGCAAAAGAAAAAGAAAAAACTCAAAAACAAAGCCGGCGTCTAAAAATAAGTTCAGCCCATAAATGGAGGCAGTTTTGCGGGGTTTTGCACCCCATTTCTGAGTAAAACCTGGACATTCCGTCAGCTATAGAGCACTTCCTGTTGGGGGTCTACTGCTCTCTGATTGCAGTGGCTAATGTTTCCCAGAACCCCTCACAAAACCACACACAGAACTCCTCACAATCTTTCTGCCCACAGGCTCATACAGAAATGACTGGATTCACCAGCGACCGAGCATTGCTAACATATTATTATTATTATACATCACAGTCAATGTCATGACATACACCACCCATAGACCGTTATAGTCAATGGCACCTCCAACACCACAATATAGTCCTCGACAGTCAATGCTTCCACCAACACCACCTGGAGACCATTAGTCAATGCTCTAACCATCTCATGGGAAAATTAAGCAGCTATCCCACCCTGTATCCCACTCATGGGGAGTATTTTTAAGGGAGAGCTATTGGGAAAACTATGTAGCTAGCTGCTGGAAGTGGTGCTGGAGGCCTGAACTCTTCCTCAGGACCAAACAGAAGTCCGCTGCCCCAGCACAGAATGTAGAATCATCTAGAAAACAAGATGTCAAAATCCGGACTCATTGTGATCCTATAGCACTTTGAAAGAGTAGGGGAGTTACCCATAGAGCCCTGGCCAAACTCCCAGGAAATAGGCCCTCTACCTACCAACCCCACAAAAACGTGAGCCGCATGCAACGCCTATGTAAAAAGGAGACACACCATCAGACAGAGTGACAGAGAAAGATCAACCTCCATCACTTTACCTGAAAACAGGCAGTCAACTGATGCGACTCTGCTGCTTCAGTGTAAAGCACCAGGATGCTGATGGAAAATCATTCCTCGAGCCACACACACAGGACGAATGAACACTCTCCCTGGGGTCTTGTAAGTCCACAATCATTCAGCAGCGCTTATCAAGAGCCTGTCACATGCAGTTAACGGTGATTAAACCAACCTTATAAAAACAACAGGCAAATTATTACACACGAGACACGAACCCAAAGCCAGCATGGTTTGAATGTGGCACCAATGATTCATCATCTTTCACAAGGCGAGTGGAGGGGAGAGGGTCCCGATCCATTCCTGTAATGCGGAACTAATGGATTTGACAGAACGTGCAAAACATTTAATTCTTCTTTTATTCACTGGCACAATACAGGCAGTGCTTCATTCACAGGCTTTTGGTCTCGATTTAAAGCTGCTCTGAGTTATTTTCACATGCATTGTGTGTCAGTGGGAGTGAGAAGAGAATTACTGGGCCAACGATGAGCAAAGATTCCTGTTTCTCTCTTGCATCTGTTTCTGAAATAAAAGCATAAATAAAGCATTTCTTTGTCCTCAGTGGTGTATTGAGCAGTCTTGCTCAAAACTTACACATCAAGGGAGCCTATGTGGCATAGTCCATGGGGCAGTAGATGCCCACACCAAACACCAATCCATACCCCAGACCCTGCGCAACCCTTGTGACCAGAGAGTTTGATTCCCCACCATGAGACTTTCGGCACTGCGATTCTATCTCAGCCTGTACCCCTCCCTGCTTTCCCTGTGTGAATAGTTAAAAAGTACATAAGGAGGGCAGACCATCTGCTCACTTTAACAAAGAAATACTCATCTGAGATCACATGCAATTCCTGAGCTGATCTCACAGCCCATCCCAGTGTTGGGGTCAAAAGAGCTCAGATTCTTAAGCGGTCATATGAAGATTTTTCATGCCATTTGATAGGCGTATTTCTAAATCACTCCACTTCTATGTTGCCAGAGGGATAAAGGAAATGCTGTCGTGAACCCCGTGAGAACCCAACTCATTTGCCTCATGCACTCATATTCCAATTCCACAGCTTATCAGTCACAGGTGTGATTCAGGAGTGCAGTCGCACATAATGGACGATCAGCACTTTCACCTATGCCATTCAGATCCATAAATCCAATCCTACACTTATGTAATATTTAACCTTTCTGAGGACAATTAAGCTGAATGACTGACATTTTAAAATGTATTTTGGCAAAGCCCCAGGCACTGCAGGTAAATGAAGAGCAAATAAAAGGGGGCAAGGGCCCACAAACTCTGAATTTAAACCAGCACTCTTCTGGTCAGAGACACAATAACCACATATGATATCACATACAGCTTCCACATTTAGCAGTCAGGAACACACCGGAGAACCAAGCTCCAATTTCACAAACACCCAGATTAAGAGGCAGGCTTCAATACACTCAACACAAATGTCCAAAAAAAACTCATATGTAATTCATTTTAATTATTTATCTTCAAACAGCAGTTCTGTTATTGTGTGATGGTGGTGCTGAATTGTAGCCAACAGTCCTGGCAGTACAGAGGCACGGGCAACGTTACTGTAGGGCTCAAATTTCAGAGTGCCGGATTCTGTATTGTTCTCTGCACACACTCCAAAAATGCTCCCTTTAAAGAAAGCCTCTTTAAAAAGCAACTGCTCTCAGGTGAGACGCCTTCTTCAAATCCCACCATTCAAATACTGACTCACCTCCCACTGCTTAAAGAAGAAAGCCAGCCATGTAAAACACGAAATGAGAGAAAAAGGTAATTAAAATCCCATTACTGGCAATTTGATGCCACATACTCCGAGTGCAGGAGGAGTTTTGAGCGCACAGGAGAGGGAAGAGGCAGCTCTGATGTCATGGAGAGCCTTATGAAAGGATGATATTCTATATTTGGAGGATTCAATGAACGAGCTCTCCAGTATACCACTGTCGACAGTCAAAGTTCTTTTCATATGTTCAGAAAAACCACAGCAGCCTCATAAGTGTACAGTTTCAGTTGATCTCATATCATCGGTGAGTGCCCAGGAGGATGTGTTCTGGTGAGATTTTCAGGAATGTAAAGTTACAGTGTAAGCTAATTTTGGCAGCCTGCAGCGGCAGCAACTTAGGTCAAGAAGAGCTTCACAGGGACACAGCACTGTGTCGGGAAGGGAGGACATGACTACAGCAGGGCACTTCCGTTGGTCTCGCGGTGAAACAGGAACCACAAAACGTTTTTGCACATATAAATCAACGCCACTTGATTTACCATAAACCATTTTGATAAAAAGGTTATACCATTCGGATATAAGGGGGTAAACCATTATGATAAAAGGGGTATAGCTACCATTTAGATATAATGAGTAGGATAATCTATTAGCATATAAAGGGTAAACCATTAGGATACAAGTGGCAAAAGGATATTCACTTGGCAGCACAAGCAGTGCAGTGCTTTGTTGAGAGATGAATCAGCACATGCACACAGAAAAATGCGAATCTCCTTCGGCATTTTATTTTTTAATAAAGGACATCAACTTCCTGTCGGGGTTAATAAAATGGTAGCATACAGAAACCAAGAGGTTCTCAGTATTTTTTAATATTTGGAGGCTAGGAGTCTTCATATGAATTGTAAATCAGACACTTTTAAGCCAGAGATGCATGGGAAGGCTGTGTATGGGAGCATATCAAATACACAGAGTATGACCGTCAGAACATGCGGGTCATATGCATCAATGTGAAATTAATTAATGCACAGAAAGTGTGTGTATCTGAGAGAAAGAACACAAGCGTGATTCTCTCCAGCCTGAAATCCCCTCAGCGACTTTGATGTACGAACAGCAGCTGGCTGTGCGCTTGTTAGTCTCGTGGTGCACTTACGCTTATTTCTGAGGCCACGTATGAAAGCAGCAGGGTGCAGCTGCAAAGGCTTCCGAACACGGCTTCAGCAGGCTTCCTGAGAAAGTGACGCAGCTCTGGGGCACGTCACATCATGTGACGGAGATCCATTCTGCACGCCCGCCGCAGCGCGTCGCAGCAGGAGCCGCACACGCCCAAAAAACGGTCGTCCGAGACGCAAACGCCCTCGTGTTACCACATCAGAAGAGAGAAACAGGCCCGTTTTCCTGCATCGTCTCCCCGGTGTGATGAATCTTCGCCAGGTATGACAGCGAAAGAGTGGTTACGAGTGAGAACCTAAATTTTCACTTTTCAAAGGGTGCCCTTTCAGAAACTAGCCCACTGCAGAGATTCTCCAAAACCTCCAGACTTCTCTTCCCTGGATCACGGGGAAGAACAGATGAGCTGTGGGACCCCCTGAGGGTGAACTTGCGGATCACACTTACAAACCCTGTAAAGTCATCGTTGGTTTCTTGGTTTCTGACAGACATGAGTGGATGGCAGGGGTGGGGGGCAGGGAGCAGGCTCTGCCACTTGTTACAGCTCAAGAGCACATGGACACTCCTTTCTTCCCTCCCCCTTTGAGTGACAACTCCTCACACACCATCAGGACACGCATGTGCACGCCAGCCACTTTCACCAGACGGGGTGAGATATTCACAAAGTCAGATATTTACACACTCACACAAGTCTATGCAGTACAAGCTTCATGTCAACTGGAAAAAATAAAAAAGCAACGCTAGAATGTTCCAGTGACCACAGTAACATAGGGACAGACTAAAAGGCTTGGATACACATTTCATTTCAGCAGAATAAAGCACTGCGGGCTGAAATAGCAAAGCACTGCATAACCTGGTCACAAATCAAGACAAGCTACTATCAACACAACACCATGACACCGTAATAAAACATCAGCATTCGCCTGCAATATTAATAAGCAGCATTGAGCAGCACCAATGGCTTTAAGAATGAGAACATTTACGAACTAGTATTGATTTAATGGTGCGTTTGATTAAACTGATTTAAATAGCCGAAAAGATTTACACAATCTACCCTAAAGATGACATTTCATGATGATAATATTCATGCAAGGTAAAGGGGACATTTATCACTACCCAGAGCCTAAGATAACTAGTTAGTATATTTTCATGGCTGAAAATGATTTAAGCATATTTGAGGGCAATAAAAGAAGCATTTATTGGACACTTGAGCACATAACCACTTTCCTACATCCAGACCTGGTCCTCCTGAGATGGATTGTGTGGAAGGTATCTAATTGGAGCAGACAGGAAATGCTGTGTGGCTAATTCAGTTTGTCATATTTGTCATCTGCATTATCATTACTAGCATAATCATTATTTGCATAATTTATTATTTGTATAATTATTGATTTAATTTATTAACTTACATATAATACTACTGTTAAAATCACGGTTTGCGCAGTGCTGGCCAGAAGCAGAGCTTGGTTCTGCTCAAGGTTTCTTCCTGTTAGTCGGAGTTTTTCCTTGCCACTGTCGCCTTAGGCTAGCTCTGAGGGGGTCTCAGGCCTGGGCTCTTTGTAAAGCTTTGTGACAATCTTGTATTGTAAAAAGCACTACACAAATAAAATTTCATTTAATTTAATTGAACTGAAAACCTTCACTTCAACAAACCTGTTTGAGAAAAGAAGAAGCAGGCTCTAAACAACATAATGCAAGAAACAATCCCATCACACCTTTTCCAAATCTATTCCTTTGCCTCATATTGCCGCAGATTATAGATCTCCTGAGTCTCATATCTACAGTAAACTGGTGCGCTCTGTATCCTCAGGTTGGATCCATTGCGATAGTGCAAGCAAGAATTTACAGCACTTCATGAACATCAGAGCGCACTTTTACACTGCAAAGACAGCGTAAAAGATGCATGAACTGCAGCTTTGTTTTAAAGTCGGGATCATGACATACAGAAGCGGTGTCTGTAATTAGAGAACATGTACTGGAATAAATATGACCTTCACTTAAGTTATGCACATGATAATTACCTAGATTCCGATTACTGCTGTAATGTAGCCATGCCTCAACCCCACCCACTGAATTCAATACATTCAGGCCCTGAAGGAAAAACCACAAACAGCACACAAGCCAACACAGATGACAGGAATGCAGTCCAAATCGGGGTCCAAAAAAAAAAAAAAAAAAAAATTAAATTGACATTTCATGTGACCTTACATTCCAACCTCAAGGTAGCGTGTCTGAAAGGATGTTGTTTCAGTGTATATGTTAATGGTTGAGGTGCGGGAATGTGTCACAGTGCGTTGATGGTCTCGGTATGGTACATTAGAACCTCATTATGATACTGCCCACACTGTGTGGACTCAACAGTCAGTAATGATGTCATTATGATTCTCAAGAGCCCATTACTCCTCTCTCACGGTTCCTACAGTCCTCATCACCCAGCTGATATTTTTATCTCCTATACATCTCTAAGGCTCATACAGGAGACACCGCACTATACAGTGGCAATTCCAGACTTTAGCATGACATTTGGGAATGAGCACCGTGCACGTAAAATGAATGTTAATGAACTAGACACTTAGCATTTTACTTAGCGGATGAATCTAGTCTTGATATTCTTTACTACAGTTGAAATGCATATGAAATAACAAGGCCAAATTCATGGTAAAACAGCTTATGTATGCAATAATGTAAGAAAAGCTTTCAACCTGAAACTTGAAAAAAAACAAAAAAAACATTTGAAACAAAGTTAGTAACCCTTAGACAGATCTCTAAACACAATGAAATCCACTAAAAGTTAGCTTCTTCACAAGAAATGCTAGAATGTTAGTCAAGTTATTGAAGTATTGCGTCAAATCCACTTTCTTTGATAAAAACTAAGTCTGACAATCAAAAGCACTTCAAACACTGTTCTAGAGACTCCCTTTCCAAAAAACTACACAATACAAACATATTAAATCCTTTCTTCTGACAGCAAACCAAAGGACACAGACAAACAAGCAAGCTCTGGCCTGCTTCCCTGTGAAAATGACAAACAGGCAGCAGCAAACAGTGGCTCAGTTTGTAGTAGCTAATGGACAAAGAACCAGACACATGCTCTGGGATTTATTTTATTTTTTTACATTTGCTATTAATGTAGGTTGCACTGTTAATGGAAATGTATCATAATGTCTGTGATTTAAGCTGCAATTACACTATGAAAATTATGGCAATTATCACACTTCATTTAGATTGAATTACAGCTACAATTTTAGCAAAGGCAGAATCACAGTACTACCTACCCTAATATGTTTATGGAGTTCAATGAAGGTAGGGTTCTCAGTCGGCAACACATACTTTCCAAGATGCAAAAAAGTCATTAACACAAGGGGTGCCTTTAAGAAAAACAGGTGCATGTTTATTGAAAAGCCTGGCAGACTGGCTGATCCCGTTATGGCCCAACAATCTGGTGAAGGCACCGTTCCAGCGTGTGGATGGGCCCAATGGTCTGGTATTTGTTAAGGACCATTGCAGTGTGTAGATGAACCCAAAGGACTGAACACAATGGCCAGACAATTTTCTGCTGAATTCTGAACTGGCGGCTTGACCCAACTGTTAATAATGGCACAATCACAAGCAATGCCACCATATTAGAGAATGCTCTAACTAAAGTGACCAAATATCAGCAAGGGCCTCAGGACTAGATATAGCACACCATCAAATACCAACCAGACGGTGTAGCACTGGCTACTCTAAGGGAGCAGGATAGCAGAGAGGATGCCAATAACACACAGTAGGACGTTAAAGTTCACAGGATAGAAAATGAGTGGTATAGACATCAGGAAGGCATATTGTCAAGGGAGTTTTAAAGTAGTTCCCTACCCCAAAGACTACCTAGACTTTGGGATTTTTTTCAGCAGCCATTTGCCTTTTGGAATTCTTCAGGATATGCCTTGCATACCATGCACGCAGCCAAGAAACATTCACAAAAGTACAAGTTAAATAACTCTTACAAGACTCATAAGCATCACAGTTTGTGGGTATATTATCTCATGGGAACCAGCGGAGAGGGTAGCGATCAGCACAAATTAATTATTAAAGGTCTTTGTGCATTTTCGTGCCTTTGATGATCATTGCTCTGGGTGTGGGTCCTGAATCTGGAAGTGGAGCTGGGCCCTCCCGGACCCTTACAGAGCACGCTCAGTCTCTGTTTATTGATACAGGAACTGTGCATCACTCAGAAACCGCTTTTAAGGCTTAATGATCCTCCGCGACTACCACCTTCCAACACATTCAATGCTTTATTAAAATTCATTTTTGATGCCAGCCTTCCATTGAGCAGGGGACAATGAAAAAGAGTCCTCTGTTCAATGGAAGGCTGGTATAAAACTTATTTTTTATTTAACGCATATTTATATTAATAACAATCTAACCTAGAAAATGTAGAAACCTGGCAGGTCCACAGAGACTGTTGCTTATCCTGCCACATGAGTCAGGCCCAAAACATCTCTGAAACCAGAAAGATGTTAGACAACAGCCATCTTTGATGTGAACAGCCACCTAAATGAGCTTGCCCACTTTCTCCTCAACAGTATGGTTTTCTTATCACACAGCAGGGTAACAAAACACCTCAGTTACTTCTGTTTTACTTCCATTCATCAATTGTTTATATGTTTATTATCTGATGGCTTTAAAACGTATGTCTGGAAAGGCAGACAAACCGCAAAAACAGCTGGAGCAGTACTTGAGCTGTATGCTGTACACGCTGAGGTTGAACAGGACTTAAATCACTTGTTTCCAAGAAAAACAATGATTGTTCCTCAGACTTTACATAACCATGATGAAAGATACAAACTGCATATACAATATTCCTTCAGCCAAAGGAATCTGAATGTACCCACTCTATACGTTACATAAAATCAAAGCACTTCCAAGACCGAGTTTATTTCTGTGCAGAGGCATATATGAATTCTGTGAAAGGAGACCCAGCACTGAAGACCAAGGGATCTATGGTTAAAAGGGCTCTTTACGTGCTGTCAAAGGTAGAAAAAGATTCTGAGACTATGTGGAAAGAACTAGCCACTAAATGACAGGCTATAGGACTTGGTTTATAACTTCTTGTGTTTGATCAGTTCTGCACAATGCACTCAAGCTGCAATAAACACAGCTCGCTGCGCTTCATACATTTCAACTTTTAGCTTTGCTAAATACAGGAGCTATCCAGATCAGTTACTGTCCAGATCAGTACAAATATTTAGGAATACCAGTGGATTAATACCAGAGGATTCAAACACTAATATGAATGAATATATTCACTAATAATGGCAGTCGATTAATATTATTGTCCCGCCACTAGGACAATCACAGGACAGTGGTCAAACTGTGTGGACTTGCTGGGGAGAGGGGCAGAGTGACGTTTTTTCCTTCCATCTGTCCAATGCTGTACTGGGTTCTCTTTGTTTAAAAAGTCTGCAAACTGATGTTCCACTGAGTATGGATTTTTAAAAATAGAAGATATTACATCTTGAGCCTGGCACCCTGCCCCACCAGTATGTTCAAATAAGGAAGGAAAGAGCTAATCTCCCTGCACTTTCTCTCATTGCAATCACAAGCTGAATTTAAGCCATTTCCATTAACATGTCCATTATTCACTTTTACCGTTCTTACAATAGGGATTGCATGGAGTACAGAGGCTAATACTGTAATACACCAGTCATCATTGGCCTGCAAAACTGTCATTCTCAAAGAATCTTGCCTTCCTACAGAACGTCATAACCATAAGTGATCACAGACATGACCCATAAAAGATACAGTGTGACCCTAGCAGCTGACATTTACATGTTGTTCAGGCGTTATTTCCTCACTTTACAAATAGTAGCGTTCATATGTGCATGGGACTCAATATAATAAAAGAACAATAGAAAAAAAAGCACAATATAACAGTATTAAGCACGTGTCGCTCTTTGTTCAGAGTCAGGGTTTTCCCTAGCAGCCACTCCCTAACACTGCGTCCTCAAAAGAGAGTCAATGGTCCTACAGACAAAAGGGAAGCAAAACACTACTAACTGGGGTGGAATAAAGTGCAATATTCACTGGGCTGTTTCTGGAGCAATGCCAGGGGCAACTTGGGCAAATGATCCCAGAGCGTAGCGGTACCAGGCAGTCTGCAGATTGATGTGAAGGCTTACATTCATGCCGTGGGCACGTCTGGGACCACAGCTCATCGTCTGAGGTCTTTGAACAAGGCCTCTGCTGCGTAAGCAACAGACCTCCTTCAATTCCACTCGCCTCGAGAGATGCGGTCTTGCTTACAGACATTTTTACCAAATGCACGTTTCAGTAGATACTCACAATAACCACAAGCTTCTCTCGGGTAGAAAAATAAATATAAATATAAAATACAAAGAATATATATTTTTATATCATTGATCTACTGTAGTTTTCTGAAATGCAAGGTTAAAGTTTTCATCTCCAATAGTTTTACCATCAAGATAGAAGTAAAGTCCCACAATACAATTTAGTAAAAATTGCAGCCATTTTCTATTCCTGTGAGTGCCACTAGACGATGAATAATTCCCTTTCCTCTCATTATGGTTTATCATTTGTAATATTAGAGTTACAGACTGAACCCACATAGCTCAGAGACTCGTTTATGAGCTCCTTCCTGCATATGTCATCAGGGTGGCGTGGGGGTTGGGTGCGCCCTGGAAAGTCAGGTTTCAACAGCCTGAGTTTCTGTTCAGTCTGCGCAGTGTAAATGTTTGTGACTTTGCATTTGTCTGGACTTTACCGACAGCCCGTTCTAAAAAATAAAAAAATACATTAGATCAGCCCATAACCGCAGCCCTGCTTTCCTGATAAATGTATAACCTAAAAGAAAAGTACTTGAAATTAAAGCTTCTGCAAACCTACAGCTTTTCACAGATGGTTCTGATTAAAGCTCATTTACTTTCTGCCATTCAGCAAATCAGTGCATACGTTATCCTGGCCACCTCAGTGTGTTAGTACACGGAGATTCAACAATGAACCCCCCTCCCTCCCAATCCAATCCTATTCTGTGGCAACATTTCTTGATAGGTCTTCTCATATCTCACACAATCACCAAAACCTCAGAATGGATAAATGTAGTACCACCTTTGCTTTGGAATGTAACAGCCCAAAGGACTTGATCAGCAGTGTTCAATGGTTTTATTTAAACTAGGTAGTCAGTCACATGCTACCAAAGATCTTGGGATTTTCAGCAAATGGTTTTGAGGAACAAAGGAAATAGAGATACAAACAAACGAAACTTCTGAAACACAGCCAGCAAACCAACTTGCAACAATTCACCAGCATAACTGACAAACCATCTGAGGTCTGTAATTAGCTTGAAGAGTCTGTGGTAGGTGAGGCACCCCAGTATCTTCCTCTGTGCTTCTCCAGAGGAGATGGTCATCTCTTTCATCCTCACAGACAGAGCTAACCACCCTGCCACCCGCTTACAATTTACAGCCTCATAAACACATGCATTAGCTACCTGGTCTCCCAGCAGCTTTGGAATTTCACATTACAATTAAAATAAAGGTCCTGTTTGCGTGGCAGCACACTTTCTACAATAGCATACATGTTTTAAACATTTTTTCTGACACAGTTAAGGCTTACTACATACAATGCTTAGTTTGAAGGAATGAATGTTGGCAGGGAGGCTAAAGTAAAAATAAAATCTGTGTGTGCATGCGTGTTTGTCTGTGTGCGTGTTGTGCGTATGCATGTTATGGTAGAAACATGTTCCAAGCTCTGTCATATTAAATACGGGAAGCTTGGCTAGGAGTGGTGAGAATCGTTGCTTTTCCATCCTACTCTCCGCAGAAAGCACTTCCCCAGTGATACTCTATGACATCACACGATGAAGTGTGCAAGCCACACCACAGCCTCGTCCATCACGCTTCATGCGTCTTCCAAACTCCAAAATAAACTGAGGCAAAGAACACCAAGTAAGAGCCAGGAGGCCAAGGACAACAGCAACTCATCCAGTGAGGCTCAAATGGCAAAGATGGGGGAGTGGGGGGAGAATCGAGTCTCAGAATTCACTCTCTGAATTCACTCACAGAAAGCATCACTTTTTCCTTCATTTCATTTTCCCTTCCAGCTGCAGAACACACGTTTGCTGCATTTACAGCCACATCATCACCTACTCAGCTTGGGCAATGGCATTCAGACACATGGTTACGGTGTCATTAGAGTTACTGTGCATCATCAAAGAGGGTGTCATTTGTATGACCGCCTCATTTGAGTTACTGTGTATCACAGGGTTACTGTGTCATTAGAGTTACTGTGCATTGTGACAGGATCGTTGCATCATTCGAGTCAGTGTTACAGTAATTAGTATTGCCATGTCATTACAGTCACTGTTGTGTGTCCCAATGTTATTAGAGTCAATGTGTATCATCACAAGGCAACTGTGTCATTAGAGGCACCTTGTCATTTGTTTGTGTCATTCGTGTAACTGCATTAACACAGGGCTACAGTATCATTGGAGTAACGATGTCATTCAGTTACTTGGTATTATCACAGGGTTACCTCGTCATTGGAGTTACTGCATCATTAGGTTTCAATGCATTATCACAGGGTTACCACAATACGGCAGTAACTGTGTCCTTAGTTTACCATGTATTATCACAGGGTAACTGCGTCATTGGAGCTACTGCATATTATCAGTTACAGCATCATTAGTGACTTGGTCAGTAGAATTGGGCATCCTGGACATTAGATCTGTGTGTCACTCAGTGTTCCTGTTACCATGAGCTGTTAGTGTCAATGTGCGCATTGCAACTGAAGTACCAGTGCCAAATAACAAAGTTGGAGCTTGTTCCAGAAAGATAAAAGATTAAATGCTCCATCACCTTTTTCCAGAATTAGGCACAGGATTTCTGGCAGGCTGCCAATGCAAACCTTCTTACAGCAAGGCTTGTGCCATGAAACCCTTTGAAGTCTGAAGGCTGCAATCAAAACACTACGGGACTAATATGTGCTTTAGAGTCAAAGATGCAACTACCTCATGCTGTCAATCCAGAGGACAGAGGAAGACACTCCAACCCCCCGAAACATGAACATGAAAATAAACGTTTCCAAGTAGTAGCAGGTCTGTCATAAAATGCAGAGGAATTTCTGCTTTTCCAGGAATAACAGAGAAACATGTTCCCCTCCCCCGTTACCCCTTCCCCCTCCATCCAACTGTGCAGTTTCCCCACTTGGAGAAAAAAAAGAAGAAAAAAAAGATTTCTCCCCCTGCCAATACAGAGCAGCTTCTCTGTTACTTCATTGCACTTGCTATGTTTGTCACAAACCTGAAAATTCACCGACCCATGTCAAAAGGGCCAAAAATGACCAGTGTATTCCAGAAGTAAGACAGTCACACAATGCTGACAAAGCCAGCGCCTTCATGCAGTGCCTGGGAATGCACCAAGAAAGGCAAAGGAAGAAGCATGTAATGGAGTCATTAAACACCTAAACGCTAGGGCCAGGTCAGTGAAATGATACCATGAGATGGAAATCCCACACAGTTACCTTTTTGGCTTCCTGTTTCTTTCTGCAATATTATCTAAAACATTCAACATTTCACACAAGAAAACATTCTTTGTTAGGACTCGTTTTCTGTATATTGCTACTGCACCTCTGCTTTACTGCAGAACCTCTCACACTGCCATGAGCTCCTTCAGAACTACAATCCAACAATGCATATCACTGCTGTGAGCTCCCCCAGAACGATAATCCCGTAATGCAAAACAAAACAAACATTCAAAATGTAAAGGAGGCCTGGAAAGCTGTGATATTTAGTCAGTCATTTATTAAGATTTAATAACTGAAGAAAAAAATAAAATCAATAAGACGAGTTTCCATCTTATCAAAGAAATACATGGAACAGTGCCACTTCAGAGCACGTGCTGAGAGTTTACAACTAAATGAAGAGGACAGTGGCAGATGGCATTCACTATGCCAAAACTACATGCTCAGGACACCAACATCATCCTCTCATGACCACATACATTTTTCCCTCAATTAATGAAGTGCACTTATCCTCGAGTAACCACAGTGCCTGCATGTACACATATTTTCCATTCACAGAGACTGAGAATTTCACATTTATATGTGGACTCAAAGCTGCACAGGGAGGTGTGTGTGTTTGCATTTCAATTCTCAGCTGGTGACAGACTTTCTGCAGTGTGCTGAGCATAAGCAGGACCTGCAGAGACCTTAACTGGCGGCATTCAGGGACCGAAGACAAGCTAAGGATCCTGCTTTCTGAAGCTCTAAACTGGGACTGCTGCATCCTCGGTATCACCTCAACTGCATCTTAAGATACGTGCACTCCTTACCTGACCTCCTGATGCGGAGCGTTTCAGACCAGCACAAATCCTTATACTGCTGGGTACTGATTTAAACTGACACTGCACTCAAAGGCCGGCTTGTTTGCCTGACACTCCATACACAGCTTAAATACAGGACAAGGACAACCACTTTCAACAAGGATGGCAGCAGAGACACAAAACTTGTTGGTGAGCAATCACAAGAATAGAAACAAACCACCCATATAACAACACGCCACATTGTGAAGGGGGGGGGGGAATAAACATTGTGACTATTTATCTGGAATTTTACTTGTGTCCTTGGTTTTAAAACTTCTCAAAAACAACTACAATGCTGTAACCCTAACTACCCTCTCAAACCCTCCATACTTGGCTCATTGTTTAATCTTCCCGTCTCTGCCCGGAGATTGGCTGGCTCATTGTATTTGTCTTCTCCAATGAGGGATCTGTGATCCAGCCTGGTGCACGACGCAGAGTTTGAAACGTGCCAAGGAAACGGAAAATGAATCCATGATATCTGCATTTAATTGAGATCAGGGCTTTGTTAATCAAATTAGCATCGCCACACAACACGGTGTTTCAACGGGGCCCATCAATCTCGTGTCAGACGAGAGACTGGAAACAGACGTGCCAGAGCATCCCACTGACCGCAAAGTGGCTATGAGATAGGCTAGCACTCCACTGATATAAACACACGTAATTACACAGGAATTCACATATACATTTCCTGGACATTTTCGAGCAGAACTTGCCATTTCTGGACCAGGAAGGAACTAAAAATCCAAACGACACACTCAAAAACCATTCACGATTTTGTGAATTCACAGAGTAGCCTAACCTACAGGGCAAGAAAACAGTCATAACTGTAGTAGACCAGCTCCGGGCTGAAAACAAAGAAAGCAACTACCACCAGTAAAAGATCGATTGAGTGAACAAATGTATCATTTTTGTATTTATTTATTAAAGTCAGTGAAATCTGCAGCGATATTATATGTTGCATAGGCTACACGTGACATGGCATACGCTTCTTCGGCGCAGTGATGATCTGACGGAGAGCGCCAAGCTACAACGCTACAACGATTGATGGATATGACAGATATGGGCAAATACTGACACAGCAGGCATTTCAATACACAACACAACACAGAGACGTGTTGAATCTTCTGGCTCCGAAACAGCGAATTTGTTTCTTCGCGTGAAAATCTCGCGGTAGCTATAACCTACCTAGGCTACATTTAATCCACTCTGGGATCACCCTCAAAAGATGACATCAGAGCGAATGTATGCGAAAAAAATGAAATGCCAGTAGTAGCTAATTGCATGCTAACTGTAATGTCAAAAAAGCAAAAGCCAGAAATATTTAATTGGCAAGAAACTGGTGAGTAGGCTACAGACTATATAACAGGAAACAAGCTGAGAACTGGACGAAAAACTCAATGTTTCATTACAAAACCGAATAAATATATGAAATAATCTCAATTTTTAATTCCACAAAAGATCTAGCTACGAACGTGAAAATGTCGCAGATTTTGTGACAGGAGATAAATACAATGTAGTCGTCTATAATGAGTCGTAGGCAAACTGCATATTTCTGACTATGGAACAGTGTGCGACCACTCAGGCGACGACTGGTCGCCGGAGGCAAAGGCAGTTATACTTAGAGGGGCCAAATTAAATACTGGATTTGATAAAGGAGTTTAAATGCAGTTGTCTCATCGGCCAAGCCAGTTGCAGAATGACGCGAACCGCTGACTGCACAAGCTAGTAGCCTAAACTGATACACGAATAAAATACATAGCCTACATAGCTTCAGTCACCATTGCAATTCAGTCATCTTTAAAGCAAATTAAGACGTAACAATAATTAACATCCCATTAGATTCTTAAGGCGACTGAATAAGGTAGGCTATTCTAATCACACATTGTTTCCAAATCCCAAAAGAACTCGCCAAGTCTCCATGATTTACCAAATCAGCTGTGACCTGAATTCCTGTTCTCGCTTAACTATCTACCTTAACACCAGAAAAAATAGACAAATCCTACCTTTCGACTCAAGGTTGTCCCAGAATAAAAATAGTAAGCGATGCCAAGCACCCAAAGAACGGCAAAGCATAGTAGCATCCTGGACTTTTTTCTCATGGTTGTAAATCTGATGCGAAATTGTATGTGAGTTTTAGCGGCTTTGATTGTCTCAGATATCGGAGATGCAGGCAGCGTCCTGTGTGTGAAATCCTACTGCGCTCAACGCGGCTGTAGTTCCAGCAGAATGAGCAGGAAATAGTCAACATCACCGGGTTAGAGGGGAAAGGGTAACCCGCTGTGGTCCAATCACAGCCCGCAGAGATGTAGCCGGAGGAGGGGTGCTAGCCTAGCCGTGCTGTCTGGGGAAGGGGCGGCCGGGGTTTTGGCTAAATTAGTACCTTTGACTCGGTTTTGGTAGTCACCCGTTAGGAGTTAAAACACACTTTGTTGTGAAGCGTATGCTTAGACGACGAATGAACATGGTCTGTCGTTAATGTGGAGCATAAGATACACCATGTAGCCTATTCGTAGAGCTAGGCTAGCTGATGATCACTAACAAAGAGCCCTTTTATTTATTTATTTATTTATTTATTGTTATGGTAACACTCCTGTCCGCGGGGTTTCGGTTCTAAGAACTGAATATATATATATATATTTTTAAAGTGTCAACCCATTCATGCCTGGCTTTTAAAAAATCGGTCATTAGATTTAAGCTGCTCTAATACAACAAAACACAATAGCACAACGCAATTCGAGTTCATAGGTCTGTCCGACAACCAGAGAGGGAAATTGAAAATAAGTTCACAATTATTCTTTACAATGAAGACTTTAAAATGACTGGTCTTTGAAGAAGCTGCTGTTATGATACATCTGGTAGGCTAATGACACGACTCGCTGAAGGCACACGGTGGGAGAGGGACAAAGTGGGACTTTCCCGCAGCACGCTTTTACATCCTACTCTCTGAAATGATTTGAATTGTAGGCCTATACACTGAATGACCACTGTGAGTCAGGGACCTTGGTTTTCCATAGCCTATGAAAGAAACCATTTTAAGCAGTAGCCCACAATGTCCCCATCACCGTCCTGGGACATTGGTCTTTCTAGTTGGCTCACGAGGCCCCCTGGTGGGCTCTAAACACCAGCAACCTTTATTTCCAATTCTTTTCTCAGCTGGAGTCCAATTCACGTTTAATTGACACAATTATATGGGAGTGAATATTTAGCATTTATCATAAGGGAAACAAGGGCTTTACCCATTGTGATTGACCCCACTCCATTAGCAGCCACACAAAATCGCGTTGAAAGCCAATTTGGATAAGGGCAGCTCAAGAAGGATTTTAATTAACGACCTTATCCGTGCCGTAAATGAAAACCAGAACCCTGCACGATGGCTATGATAATGATGAACTATATTTAATTTTGCGACTGCTAAAGTAGCACTACTCCTGAGGTGCGTGAACTTTCCTTACATTAGAGTAGCAAGGAGCGATGTCAATGCTTTCAATTATCTCGCTGCTACATGTGAACATTCATTTGTTTTATTGCGATGTTGATGTCTGCAAGGTGAACAAAGCTACGTCTTCCTACCGCATCCATCCACATTAGCCGGCAAACAGTATCCACCATCCACAACTAAGCTACCGTGAACAATGAGTCTACATTTACGCTATTAACATGTGACAAATAAAAAATGAGTAATGGCAGTATGAATTGTAAAGGTAATATGTAAATATGTAGGCTTCAAAAAAATCGGGCGGAGGTAGACTGGAATTCGTGTGTGTTTTGTTTAAGAACTATGGAATCAGGTTGTGAAACTCTTATTATACATGCCTAATACAACAAAGGTGACAACTAAAATCTGATATCTTTCCTAATTTACCACCTCCTCTGCTGGATGCTTGTCTTGGCTGAAATATGCGCGATTCAGTTCCCCTGGGGAATTCGCCACCCAGTGTCTGCCACGGCATTTCAAACTCATGGGGAGGGGTGGAAAGTGCTGCAGGCAGAAGGATGGAGGTTTGCCGCATCAATCAAAAGGGGGATTTAACGACAGCGTCACGCAGGTTTTAACGGTTTTCAGTGGAGCAAGCTTACGAATTAAACAGGATCACGCGAAGAAACGCTTCATAGCTCCATCATTAAGATGTAAGAAAAATAAATATGGCCGTTAATATACAACCAAAATAAGTATGATCATTATCATATAACCAACATCTATATCACCATTGATATATGACCATATTACCACTAGTATACCATAAATCTGCCAATTTATAACCTTTATATCATATTAACATATAGCTAACCATTATATCACAAGTTTTGTTTGTTAATAGAGATGTCCTTATTGCAGATATTCTATGGAAATTGTGTTCCAATGACAGCAAAACCGTATTAGATGCAATAGACTTCAGTTATTAATTATGTAAAACAAGAGGTTAAATGAGTGCAGTAACGTCAATATAATTTCATAAATATTGATACGGAGAAATTGATATTGATCTGGGGTTGAATAAATTGCAGTGGAGACCACAAATGGAAACTGGAAGTTTGGAACAGCCTCTCTTTCATGGCTGTAGGGCCCCGATTGGCAGCAACGGCACAATAGATTTGCTAATCTATTCTGTAGTCCGGAAGTATTTGAACAGTGATGTAATTTTTGTGGTTTTAGCTCTGCGCTCCAGCATATTGGATTTTAAATGAAACAATGAATATGAGGTTAAAATGCACACGGTCAGCTTTAATTTTACTTCCATATTGGGAGATACAGAAATGACATCCTTTTAATAGTTCCGCCATTGTATAGGAACAAAAGTAATTGGAGAAATTAATATGTGCATGTGTATTTTGGTCCATTAAAATTTGTCCCAGAACTCCTCTGGCTTGTCTCTCTATTCTTTGACTAATTCTAATCTGACCTTTCATTCTTGCTGCTGATGAGGTTTGCATCTTGCAAGATAGCCTCTATAATTCTCCACTCAAATTCTTCTTGCTTGGTGGCTTGCAATATTTCCCCCCTGACATCTGGAGACTGCTGGTGATGTCACTGACCACTGGTCTAAGGTTCTTCATCCATCGGTCATCAACTGCAGGTGTCTTCCCTGAACAGAGTCAGCAGTTTCTGAGATATTCAAATGACCCTGTCTGGCACCAACAATCATTCCACGGTCAAAGTAACTTCACATTTCTTCCCCATTCTGACATTTGGTCTGAAAAACAGCTGAACCTCTTGACCATGTCTGCATGCCTTTATGCATTTAGTTGCTGCCACATGATTGGCTGATTAAATATTTGCATTAATAAGCTGGTGTATAGGTCAATCTAATGAAGTGCTCAGTGAGTGTAAACATGGAATCAGCTGTGGTGAAACAATGACTCATCAAGCCTGATTATGAAATCTGTAGCTGGCACGGCTCATGTTGAAGTCTCCGATGCAGTCAACTGCCACTGAACATCCAGGCTGGGCCGTGGGACGAGAGCAACGTGTAAGACATGGGTGAGGGGAAGTTACTCTACACAGGGGCAATTAGAGAGGCAGTGAGAACGGTATTGTGGGAGTAGAGGGGTAGTGAGAGAAAGATGGTGCGTAGCCCCTCATTCATTCAATACAAATACCTTCCTCTCCATCTTCCACACACTTCATCCAAGTGGTTCTGTAGGCTTTATTGTTTAGTTTAGTTTTTTTCTTCCAGCAAACATCTGCTCAGGGCTACAAGGTGGGTGCTTCCCATTTACACTAATTAAATTATCAGTCTAATTAAATAAATGAGCTGCCATTGGAAAGGACCCAGATGGTCTTGGCGGTGGGTGGATTTAGATGCAAATGTATAAATTACACAGCATTCTGGGCATTCTGTGGCCTCTCATCTTCAGGGATGCACTCACCCTGCATTTATTCCTGAATCCTGAAACAGAACTAGGCTCTTTAAAACAATAAATGCTTCTGCTGTGAGGGCAAAGGTGAAGTATGATGTCTCAACAGCTATTTGTATTTAATATCCTAAGATTGCAATATTACATCATAATTAGCCTCTCCCCTACTGCAGAACAGATGATAAAAAAATACTGTGAATTGCAACAAAGGGAAAAAATAAAAATATATATGTCTTTAACATACCCTGATTTGGAATCAAACATTACATTAATGGCATTTGGCAGACGCTCTTATCCAGAGCGACACACAGTTGATTAGACTAAGCAGGAGACAATCCTCCCCTGGGGCAATGCAGGGTTAAGGGCCTTGCTGAAGTGCCCAACGGCTGTGCGGATCTTATTGTGGCTACACTGGGGAGCGAACTACCAACGTTGCGGGTCCCAGTCATGTACCTTAACCACTACGCTACAGGTCACCCAAACAGCCTTTTACTTTGTGGTGATGCTGAAGGTCTGCTATTCCTTGACATATAAACTAATAAATATTTTTTATTACAAATAATTCAATTTGATGCCAATAAACGCCCCAAGATTTCCTGGGTCTCACATTGCAGTTGGTCATCGGAACATAAAAACATCTGATGACAAGAACTGGTCATTTTGTCATGAACACTCATTAGTTTACCAGCAGTACAGCTTCTATCACCGTATCCAGGCTGGTCTCCAACATCCCAAGTGCTTCTACTTCTACTACAAGCCATGAAAATCTGATGATGCATTACTACCTACTGATAGCCTGCTTCTCACTGAAAGTGTTTGAACTCATTTTCATCTATGTCCCCTTGTTCCACAGAGAGAACTCAATTTGAAATAGTACAACTAATCCACTTTAGAGATCAAATGCATCAAGTCTCTCATCATAATTTGGAAGTTTGATAGCAAGGATCAGTCTTGTAACTGTAGGCATGCGCCTGTAATATCACCCGGTATTCTGACAGTGTGTGACCCCAGTTGAGTGCGTTTCTCAGCCTTTACTAATTTGGAGAAAAAAGGATAACGTGCCAGTATTGAGCAGGACCCAGATGGCTTTCAGCATAGCTGTGACAGACTTCATAAAACAGGATGCTTGCACAAAAAAACACCCAAAACAGCTCAACAGAAACATTGTCCCAATACAAAACGATGAAAAACACATCTCCCCCAAAGACAACATTTCCCCCAAAGAAGTATTTCTCAGAAGGAATGCATCTGTAAATATATAAGTACATACATATGGGAATTAACTCAAGTAAGCTGTAATTAATTAAACAGTTTCATAAAGAATGCATATACAGCACATTAAATGACATTCATCTCCATAAAATATGCATATTTAATTTGTCTTAGTTGTAGGTAAAACCACTCAAGAGAGCAATTTTGGTTGTTATGCATTGTCATAAATTCAAGCAGTCCGTATTATCTGTTGTGATTGAGATCACATCCTGCAAACGTCATCAGTGTAACCTGTCCAATGTTCAGGCTGTTCTCAAAGGTCTGTGGTCCTTCAGAAATATACATGACTTCCACAGGATGACATCATTAGAGACCCACAGCCTGAGTACGTGGCAGTGTGGGGCTGTATCAGGCTTTAGGCTGTGTACTTATCCTCTCCTTGCCTCTGGGTCTTGTGGTAGTGCGTGTAGCTGCTGTACAGTTCACTGAAAACCTCCCGGACGCCAAGCGGCAGGGTGCTGGAGAGGAACTTGATGTCCTGCTCCACACAGAGGTCCAGGATCTTATAAATACCCTCTGTAAGGTGACTCTTGATGTCCGGGTGTAGCGTTACCTTGGAAATACAACAGGAATGAGATGATGGAGGTGGACTGAGAGTGCATCACCTCTGCACAACGCAAAACAGAAAATACCAGGGAGCCCCCGAGGGGGCCCTGTCCTGCTAGAATGGGTGGCAGCTCTGGTTTCTAGTTGTAATTTTTTAACAGCAGTCTGACTGTTAAATGGAGAAACAGAACAGGGCTGTGAGACTGTGTACACCATTCCACTGAGGTTACTAATGCCATCAGGGACTTACTCATGTTTTTCTCCCTTAGGAATCTTCGAAGTCACCGACTACACTGCTGCTGTGTCATGTCCACCCACACCAGTGGTTTTATAAACCCTACTGCCTCTAAGAGCTTTGTACTAAACACAGACTTTCCACTCTGACTCACAAGTTATTCTGTACTGGAGAACTACACATGTGTTTCAGATGTTTGTTGTGCATTACGGAGGCAGAGTACAGGTCTGGTAGATAGAAGGAGGTTTGGATAGGTAGGTAGGAAGGTAGTAGGAGGGTCCTTACTTTCTGCAGCTCGCTGACATACTGAGCCACTATGAAGGAGGACAGCACTGTGAAGCCCTCTGCAACAGAAGCAATGTGTGTGTACATGCGCTCAACCAGCAGAGCGCACTTCATACCCACTTCAGCATCTGCTTCAGAACCTACAGGGGAAGAGCAGGAAAGAGCACGAGTCAGGGCTCTACACAGAACAAAACATTTCAGCAAGGAACCAACCACAGCAGGCCTGAGGTCTTAACCACAGCACACCTGAGGCTTTTTATGTATTAGGGGTTGAAAGCTTCAGCATAGAGCCTTTATACTCTAAATTTACACACAGAGGTGTGTAGGGGGGCGGGGGGGGGGGGGGGGGGGGGTCCAAATCATCTTTCCACAGTACTGTTCAATATACTTCAATAAAATCTCATCAGATCAATTCTCATTTTGCTTATGCACACAGCTGGATTGTAAAGGACATCAATGATCAAGCCCAATGTAATGTGAGGTTTGAATCCAGTAAAATATGCAGCCCGGTCAGCACACAGAACTTACAGGTAGCATTTAATGACACAAGTGGAATGGGAATAATGGCAGTTAAAAAGTGAAAGTCCCACCCACAGCTTTGGGAAACAAATTCAGAAACAAACCCAGCTCGCGCCATTTAAAAATGTACTATTCCGCAGTTCTCTAGTTGCTGGCCTTTCCATGAATGCAACTGCACCCCCATGTGAGCCCATCATATGAAAGTGGACAGGTTTGGTGATATTTGTATTTGCACAAAACAAAAATAAACAACAAAAAAACTGTACTGTGCTGTAAATTTATCTTTACCCTGTGGTATGCATAGTGTCAGTATACACACAGAGGGCTCAGGAGCAAATGCAGGAGTAAACTATAAAGTGCTCCACATTCCTATCACACTGCTGACAGGTTCATTAAAACTACAGAGGAAACTTGGAAAAGAATTAGAAATGCTATCTCCAAGAAATATGAGGTAAAAAAGACATTTAATAATTTAAATTCAGAATTACTTTTTGCAGGAAAAGGGAAGAGATCTGGCTGTTGTGAGACTGCAGCAAATACATTATAACCCTCAGCCAAGCAAATGAATGATATTATCATTTTAATATACCACAAAAAACACATTCTTGTTTCAGCGGATGTGTTGTAGAGGAAGGTGGGGTGGCAAGGCGTTCCAGACCACACCATACAATCCTGGCTTTGTTTTCAATACAGATTTTTATTAAGTCTGAATTTAAATGTATGTTACTATAGCTATTGACAATACCTTCAATAGATATGTGGTGGATGTGTAGTGGATACACCCCTCTGTGATGTGGTTAGTTCACCTACCCCCAGCCCACCTAAACCATGGACCATCACCAGGATATTTCCTGCAGTGAAACACTCAAGGCAGTGGTTTGTAGTCAAATTAAATTACTCTGTGGCTTTGAACCGGGAGGGGGGGGGTTGGGGGGGGCGGACTTTGTCCCTAGTCTGACCCTGTCTGACCCAACCCACAGGGACAGGCACATAAAGTACAAACACCCAAAATACAGGAAACATTCTCCAAAAACAGGATGCAAGCATCATCCATGCCAGCGTGGTTCTTAGGAGCTCTGACTAATAAATATTTGATACATGCACTCAGAGTTATTTTCTCACGAAGCCTGTCTCCTCTGTTGCAGCAGACAGACACCATGAAGCCTACCTCTGTCATTCTCCGGTCTCTGTCGCCCCTCCCGCATGACAGACGCCACCAGCCGGTAGAAACAGTTTAAGAACGAGGGTGTGGCTTTCAGCATCACCTGTGCAGATGTACATTATGCAGAAAATATGAAGGAATTGAATTTGAGGAAAGAACAGTGATCAGTGAACACTAGAACAGACTGCCCATAGTATCCACATATACAGCTGGATATATACTGAAGCAAGTCAGGTTAAGTACAGTGCTGAAGGGTACAAAGACAGTGTACCCTACCTGGGAATTGAACCTGAAACCTTTAGGCTACAAGCCCAGTTCCCAAACCATTACACTACACTACTGCTCTGCTGGAAAATGGCTCCAGGGGACCATCTTCTTAAAATCATATGTCAATATGCAATATTAATGTGTGTCTATATTTTGCTGGGAGATGGAGATAGGAAATTCTCTGTGTGTGGGTATTAAATATAATTGTAACAGCAGCGTTTGTGCAGTCAGTCCCACAGCAGAGAAATCTACATCTGAAAGGTGTTGCATCTCAAACTTCAATCACACTCGCTGCTATAATTTAAGGAGAAAAATAAATAAACGTTGTGCAAATCCCTGACAGGTGGAATGACAGATGCTGTCTGTCAGCAGAATCCAGGCATCTTGGCGGAATGTTTATGCATGCCGGCGCAACCTTTCATTTTAAGAAAATGGAATCTGTGCTTAAGGGGTTGAGGTGGAAACCACAACATCAGCAACTGCATGTCATGACTAACTCTAATAAGGCTACTGACAGACCCAGCTACACAAAGCTGTGTCTGTGGTGTGAAGCATATGTTATATAAACATTTCCAGCATGGTACAGCCACAATGAACACACAGATTCATGCTGAAGCCATTTCCCACAATGTAATTACCACCATTAAGTTCTGACATTTCAGAGGGAAATGAAGATAAATACGGCAATGTTTGTTTTAAGCGAGCAGACCGGCTGCCCTCTTCTTCTGTCTGTTCTTTGGCTCCGCTCACTAGCTAGTGAAGATGTTCCTCATGTGACCTTGTCAAGGACGTGAAGGAACACGGGAGCACAAAATTGAGTCTTAAAGTGCACATCCCTGGATGATCTTTTGGACTCTCCCAGGGAATCAACTTTAATCACTGAACTTAAAAGAATGTACCGGAGTGGCTTATTCATTCAGGCGAGTGCCTTGTAAAGGTAGTAAAGCCATCTGTACAGAGATTAACAGAAGAACAGCCGGGCCCTTCGTCTGACTGCAGAGGAGCAAAGTGTGAGTTAAAAGTGTGAGCTTTGTCCGCTGGCCTCGGGCTGCGTTTCAGGCGAAGGCAGATTTTTGGCCAGTTGCAGCTCACCTGGGGATGGCACTGGATGACGGCGAACAGCGCCTCGTGTACGGCGTGGAAGGCAGAGTGGTAGGCCTCCTCTGACGGGAGCTCGAGAGGGATGAGCTGCAGAGCGCTGAACACGAGGCCCACGTGGTGCGGGTTCGACAGCACGCCCTCCCCCTGCCGCAGAATCACCGTCACGGCTTCCAGAGCAGGCACCGCCAACTCGCCAACCAGCGGCAGGTCCTTCGCACACTCCTGCACCACAAACTGAGGCAGAAGCACAAAGCTCACACTCACACGCAGTGGAGGTCTCTTCCATTAACGAAAACATTAAGGCTACATCTGTAAATAAGGTTAAATATGTCATTCATTTCCATTACTGAATATAATTCACTGCCAGTTAAGCACATTTTCAAATATCACAAAAGTGCGTTTCACTTCAAAACCTATGAAGCCAGTTTTAAGTTTTGTTTGCTAAATCTTGATAAAAGGGGTACAGTAAATATGTATCAATGAAACTGGCAAATGTCATTGAGACATAACTATATGTTCCACTTACACTTAAAACTTAAAAAACAAACAGCAACTTACAATAATAGCTGATATAATCTGAGGTGCCAGAAACCAGAAGGCCTTGTTGCAGCTTTCAGAAAGAGGACAGCTTGCAAGCAGCTTGGTTAATGTCACAGCTGACAGGACGTCCTGAAAAGGAAGTGGAATGTGAGACTACAAACCATTTTTTATTTTTTCACTCCGATGCATTTCTAGCCAAAAGCATGGCATTTATCATGAAAATCTCAGACTGCAAATGCTTCTCGCTATAGAGTATATGCATAAAGCGGTCACGGATGCTAGTTACAGTAATGACAAGGATAGGGGAACTCCCACACTTAAAACCCCACGAGCACAGTAGCCAATTCCCTCACTCTTATTGGGCTAACCTCTTCCAGAGTTATTTAGTGCACACACTCAGTTATTTTGTGCCCGTGGGAAAGTCTGAAGCCTGTTGTGGCCTGGATCCCTAGTGTGGTATCTCTGAGGGAAACCGTACATTTTAAACTGCACACTATGTGTACAGAGAGTACCCAGTGCATCTCTGCAGCCTTGGAGAGCCCCTGATGCAGTGCAAAACAGCATTTCACATACTGTGCTCATGCGACATCCACAGCTGTGACTAACAGCGCCTGAACACATTGATTTATGCGTTTTGCTGTGCTTGTAAGCAGTTTTCTCTTCCCAATAGCTGCTGTAGAAACAGTTCACCTTATGATAACCAGCTGAATGGCTTGAATATGCCATGAGAAAGAGTAATTCTGCTCCAGCAGTTCCAGGAAGAACCACAGCCTAAGAACGTGAAGCTTCTCTGATAGGAACAGGTCAGTCAGCTCATTTTGGCTCATCATTAAGTCTGCCACACAGACATCATTCAGCACTGTCTTAACTCAAACCCAACGTTCTGCGGTATCCACTACACAGGCAGCATCTCAGCAATCATATTGTTTATTTTTGAAGCATTTCGTGTGCATTGCCAGTCAGGGGTGCCAATAATTCTGGAGCCCACTGTATATGTTCTCAGTAAACACTCTGTTAGTCAAGTCTCTGTGTTGTTATGTTGTTCTTTGTCAAAATAAAAAACATGTTTCTGATGCTTGGGTAGCAATCAAATCTGTAAAAAGCCCAACATTTATTGTACGAACCGGTAGATATGTACGATTTCAATTGTTGAAATTACATACCCTGCTGTCTTTTATACAACCACATTTCCCTTGCACTTAGGCTTATAGCTTCTGGGTGAGATTCTTAAGTAGCCTATGTATCACATGAAATTAGTAACAGCAGACGACTTCAGTTAGATTGATTTAAGCAGTTAACCTTAAATCAAAAGCAGTTACGTCTTGATCTGACAAATGTGGTTACTGTTGTCGTACTGTTTTGTGGCGAAATTCGGCTTTAATAGTGGTCTTGCAGCAGTGAAACAGGGGTACAGCGGTCTAATAACGGTCTTACCTTAGAACAACCGTTCCTGACCAGTGCAGCGTTCAAGCCCTCTTTCAGGGTCCCCATGAGGAGGATCAGCTGCTCTTGTGAGCTCCTGCTCACCAGCTGGGCCAGTAACTCCTTCACGGGAGTCTGCAGCTGTTGCAGTTCAGACATTGACAGCCAGGGGGCTACAGGGAACAGTGGGTTCAGCCGGGGTCAAACTGGGACATGTTTACACTCCACTTCCCTTTTCAACAACATTAACATCCGCAGTCTCAAAATACAACAAATATTTAATTTACATGTATTCCTTTGCCCAAAGTTAAAGGCAATTCTTATGGTCATTCTTATGATTTTTTTTTTTTTTTTTTTTTTAGATCATTTTTAAGGGTTCTGGTTCTTCAACAGGGAATCAAAAAGTTAATTAAATTATATTTCTGTTCAAGAATTTCACAGAATTTTGACAGTAGCCTTCATACAATAGCTGTTTGAAGAGATGATAAAGAAACTGGAGATGATAAAGGACAGGTATATTACCTGCTAGCAGCATTCTCAGATTCTGCAGTACTGAGGCATAAAGGTCCGGTAGGTTTGGCTCTGCGGTTGCCATGGCAGCGGTGTAGTAGGCGGTCAGGAAGCGGAGAGAGGAGCACAGGAAGTCTATGGGCCGAGGGGCAGAACAAAGCTCTTTCAGAACCTGCTGGGCGAAGCTCCTGTAGAGCTCCCCATGGGTTAGGTGACCCAGTTTGCTCTGTTCATCCCCATCAGAAGCGCAGGTGGAGATCTGGGACAGCTCCACTTGCACCATAACCGTCACCACATCCACAGAGAAGGACTGGCCCAGCCGCTCACAGGCCTGGCCACTCAGACACAGCCGGACTACAGGTCCCAGGATGCACAGGGCCCTGTCCGAGAGCTGCACAAGGGTTTCATCCAGCTTGCTGCTCTTACCCAAATTGGCCATCATAGTCTGACACAGCTCAGTCAGAGAGGCTAACAGGAGCTGCAGGGAGACCAGACTCTCCGTTTCAAGGTCACCCCTTCCCCGGAGCCTTGACAGCATGCTGACCGCCACCTCACCCTCGACCATGAAGGTTGTGAATTTCTCCAAGTTGAGACGCACGCTCTTCCTCCTGTTAATGATCACTCGAAATAGGCACTGGAGGAAGCCCTGGAAAGCCTGGATGAAGGCCATCCTTGCTGGACTATCCACAGATCGAGTGAGACATTCACTGAGGGAATAAACGGAAGACACACACGTTTCCAAGAGTTCACTTCCATGCACAACTTTTAGGATAGTCCCAAAATTACTTCCCGACTGCAGCGAGGTCATGAGACGGTAGACGTCAGTTAGCAGTCCGATAACGGCCGAGGGTTCCACGTCGCCCTGAGGCTGGACACTGACAGCCATGAAGAACAGGAGAAGGAAGCACTCAGAGTGGTCCTCTGGGCTCATGCCATCTGGGCAAAGAGCACTGGTGACCTGCAGTATCTGAGCCAGGCTCTCCAGCTGTGACCCAGTCAGAGGGACTTTAGAGTCAGCCTTTGCAAACTGCAGGACCGCCTGAGCTCTGGCCTCCAATTTGCTCCAGGGAGACGATGCTTCCGAGTGGCTACCTCCTCCCTCAGAGCCAGCCGCCCCCTCCTCCTTCCCCTTTATGACCTGCACCTCTTCACCAAAACTTAAGAGCACCTGACACTGGGAGCCCTGCTCAGAACGGCATAGAATTCCTACAATCCTTTTGGAGAGACACTGGACTATAACAGAGTACAGTGAGGATAACTCAACAAGCATTGGGCTCCCGAGCAAATGCTTTGAAATGTTGGCGATGGACAGGTGAGCTGCTTCCTTCTCTGGTATGTCTGGAGTGGCTCCATGCAGTAGAGAGTCCAGGAGAATGTTGGCTATGTGAGACAAGTGCTCCTCAGAGAGATATGGGGTAAGAAGACCCAGATTTGAGGTCACTAGGAACCAGTGGGCCACCGGATAGGTTGTGTCAACCACACTGCTCACCTGTCCGTCCCAGACCTCTTCAGACACCTCACGGAAGGACGCCTCTCCTGTCCTGACGATAAACTGAGCATCCCTACAGAGATCATCCCGGATATCAGCATCTGTGGAAATGCTGGTCCTAAGGAGAGCCTTCTTCATTCTCTGGAGGGTCAGTTGCTCCTGGAGGAACTGGCTGAGGTGGCCACATTGCTGGGAAAGGGACAGAACTTGGTCCCACTCCTCCTCACCCACACCGGGCAGCAGGCTGGGGCCCATCTCTGTTAGAGTGCTATTGTACCTGATGCAGTGCATCTCAAACACAGTGTCCACCTCCACCCAGGTGTAGCTGAGGAAGAGCGCCGCCTGGTGGACAGTCTGGAACCACAGGGCCGCTGTATCCTTGCCTGCGAGCAGGCGGAGCAGGTGCGTTATGAGCACAAGCATTTCTCCCATGAGGCTCTGAGTTTGCCTCAGGACGGGGAGGGGCGAGCTGCTATCCAGGGTCCGAACGCTGAAGAGGACCACGTGCAGGAGTCCGCTCAGCGAGAGCAGCTTCAGGGCCACATCGTCCTTCCCCTCCAGGTCCGGCAGCAAGTAGGTCTGCACGTTCTCTAGCAGGAGGCGCCAGACTTCCAGGCTCTGGCTGGGGGGGCTCTCTAACAGGCACTGGCTCAGACTCCGTTGGAGGGAGGCGGTCAGGAGGGGCGGCCTCAGCTCGTCGGCTGCCGGGCGACACATCACCAGTAGGACCTCCTGAAAGAGCCGGGGGAGCTGCCGCAGCTTGGTGTAGGTCTGGAGCACGGCAGTGATCAGAGCCTCCCTGGCCTTCCTCGCCCGCACTTCCACGCACTCATGGTCCACCCAGGCAGAGGACACAAGGTCGTCCAGGTCGGGCTCCAGCACCAGGTGGTTCAGTGACAGGAGGGCCTTCAGGCAGCGGTACCAGGCCGGTAGACCCGACTGCGCACTGTAGAGCAACAAGTGAGCCACCTTCCTGTAGAAGTTAAACTGTGCCTCGCCATGCTGGATTCTGTCTGCCGCCACGTTGTACACATCTCCATTCAGCACCAAATTCAGCAGGTTTTCCAGAGAAAGCAACGCCAGGCTCCAGTTTGCAGGGTCAAAGCTGTCCTTGGGGGCCAGGTCCTCTGTAAGGTCCAAAGCAGTGATGAGCCGTGTCAGCAGGTGGAAGCAGACATCCTTGTTGTCTCCGGAGCGGCAGAAAGTGTCCAGGGCAAATCTGTACAGCAGCGGGACGGAGTTGGAGCGCACAGCAAAGTGCAGCAATGGGTCACAAAGCCCTGGCTCACACAGCCTCTGCAGCACGCTGCTCACCGGGGTCAGCACACCCTTGCGGGCAGGGCCGCGGGTAGAGGCCGACGCTTCCTTCTTTGGCAGCAGCTCCTCCCTATAGGAGAGCAGGTGGTCAGGCAGGAAAAGAGCCGACTGCAGCACTGCATCCACTCTGCTCCGGATCTCCCTGCCCAGGTGCACCTGGGCAGTCAGCAGGTGTCTGAGCAGGAGGAGGGGCTGCAGCAGGTGGGCGGTCACCTGTGCAAACACACGGTTGGGGTTGGCCTGCTGACGTTGGACCAGCAGGTAGCTGCTGAGAGCCAAGTGGAGGAGCTCCAACACCTGGGGGCGTAGGTGAGCTTCGGGTTCTTGGCCAGGCGAGGCACAGGCCAGACCACAAAGTCTGGCAACAAGCTCCACCAGCAGCTCGTACCTGGTGCTGTAGGTGACGGACAGCACAGACGAGGACAGGATGCCATGGCAACATCTCAGCACGGTGGAGGCACTTAGAGGGGATGACCCCAACACAAACTCCAGGATCCTGTCATTGACCACCTGGTGTTAGGGAGTAAAAGAGAACATGTTACACACAGACAACCAGTCCAAACTTATTCCATCCTTTATTTCAGCACATAATATTGCTAATAACCTAAAGTAAAAAACAATCTGGCTTGTTTAAGATATAAAGCAGGTATTGAGTAAAAAAAATTTACCAAATCCAATACATAGTCCAAGATGATGAAAAACAAATAACATATACATTTATAACAGTATAAATGTCCTATAAATTGTATTTCTTACAGTATAAACTTCTTTAAATTGGCATTTGTTTTCAAAGAGACAAGAAGAGGAGGAGAAAGATAAATAAATCCTATAACGAAGATAAGTTGACAGTGAGACCTGTGCTATGTTCGTGCGCAGACTGGGTGTCTTTCCCTGACTGATGGCCTTCTGCAGATGCTTGCTGTGGAGAATGTCATCCAGGTATGCCCACAGCCCCTCCAACACCTGCTGAGGGAGCTCCACTTTTTTACTGTAGTAACCAGTCAAGGCATGACTTGTCCAATCAAACAACACCTACAGAAAAAGAATGGAAGGAAGAAAAACATTTAAAAACTCCAAGCATACTTTGATGTGCATTAGTCAAGGTTTTCTCCTTTATTTGCAATTCATAACTCCCCCCAGTGATCAATTTGCAGCCCCTATATATACAAGATGAAATGTACAATAAAGTTAGATAAAAAAATTAAGAGGTTTCCTTGACAAATGTCCATGTAATAGGTTGTAATTTATTACAGTATGGTCATAAGCAGTTAAGTATAGTGACATGCAGTGATAAGCAGTTACGAGCAGCAACATCCCACAATGCTTAATTTCTCAGTGTGTTCTGTATATTGTACTGCTAAACTAAACTAAACATTTAGAAACTCCGGTTTGGAATCTCCTCTGTTGTGATCTGTCTGGAACTGAAGACTGCAGGGAAGGGGAAGAGAAGGACGTGCCTGTTCCTTGTTTGGGAGGAAGCACTGCGGGGAGATCCAGGCGAAGCGTGCCAGCTTCAGCTTGTCTTCCCATGATGTTTTAGGACTCTTCAGCTTCAGGTGAATGCCTGAATAGATGGCAGCCATGTTTAATGGCCTACCCACAGGAGTCTGCAGCCTTCAGCAATCCTCTGTCTGGCCCTGTTTCGATCATACAGGCAATCACGACTCATAAATAATACAATTGATGACCACAGTCTGAGTTAAGAAATATCACGAGTAAAATTCAAAATAGTACAGCAAAACAAGCATCAGAACCATAACAATCACATGACAGATCTCAAAACACTCTTACAGAAAGCACAAGCATTGTACAGAGTCAAACATTCTTTAGACAAACTTTATTCTTCGACCTCTCCTGTGTCATAATTTCACATAATCCACTGTATTGCTCTAAACTGAATTGTTTTAGGCTGACACGCAAGGCTACAGTAAACCATACACACCGCACTCATCCATACAAAAAAAATGCATGCCATATTTCACCACTAGAGGGGGACAGTCTACCTGACACAGCCAAAAACGTGTCATGTAAAATTTAGAAATGCTATGACATTATAAAATTGTAACTCGTGAAGAAATTAGCAGATCTGGCCACAGTGGATTATCCCAGTCAATGGAAATGTGCGATTCGCTGTGAATATCAGTTTAATATATTTTAAGATGAAATGCTCTATTCATACAGCAAACGCAGTGTAGACCATTACAATATTGTCCAGACTTGAGTTTATGTAAAAACTATGGCAGCTATTTACAGATCTTCAGGTATGTGATCAGTTGAATATCCATGTTAAAAAGGTTTGAAAAAAGAATTCTAAGATACCGACACGCCTCACAGTGATATACGTAATTTATTTTAATAGACGCTAATAGACATGTACAGAAATGTACAGCAACTTCAGCAATTTATTGCTTAGAACTTTACTATAGTAAGTAGCAGTAGTTTCTCCGCATTTATATCAACACTATGGCACGCAAGAGAGATGTGAAATTGTCCAATCATTTTATTTAGCTATATCCTCAGACTACGTTCGGTGCCTACAACAATTTCGAAAAAAGAATGCTAACTAGCTAGCTAGCTAACTGACTGACTGACTGTCAATGTATAATTAGTTGTTGGTTACATGTGCTACAAACGATGGAACATTTAATGGGTATTAGGGTTGATGACATTCAAATAACGTGTTCAAGTTATTTACATGTTGTTAATAGCCATAGAGCAGACAAAATTCTTACTTACAAATTTTAAACACGTGTGTTTAAATTGGAGCGTCAGAAGCAAGCAAGCGATGAACTTTAACCCTCACCCTCCAGACAGAAATAGTCGCTGATCGAGTCGTATGACTATCTCAAGAAGTTCCACATCTAGCATATATTGGGAAACGAAGTTCCAGGAAAGCCAGATACGGTTTATTAAACTTTGTGCGCCAAAAATAAAATCCCACATTGAAGTGCATTCAAAACTGAATTTATCGTGGCGAAATTATAATATTTTGGATTTCTAAGGCGCACAGAAGAAGACATGAGATATGATTTGTTTTATTATTATTTATATCCATCCCTTCGCCTTTAGGTACCCAATGCGAATGATCTCGTGCCGATGAAGCCCCCAGAGTCAAACATGACAGCCTCTATGAAATGGCTTCATGCGCCATTGAACAGCTCCCATATGAATGCATGGAACCGATAGGCGGAAGCTATCTCTGGTTCTTTAATATCTCCACGACTGAACCACAACCAAAGAGCATGAAGGATTTGCGGAAGGGGAATTTCACAGCCAGGCTCTACAAATCAATGATTCCATTTTGTTTAGTAATGTCTTGAGTTACGATTCGTAGTTTGAGGACGTCAGATGGTGGATTGGGGTGACCTGGGTGGTAGGAAGCTGTTCGTGTCGTCTGCTAATGACGAGGGTAACTTATATATGTTTTTGCTAAATGTGCTCATTGGCGATTGTATGGATATGTCGTGGTTATCAAGAAACAGAACTGCGTGCGACGTGATAAACGGAAGCTGATTATGGAGACCTTGTAAGGCATTGACAGACCCTGATAATGTGGAGTAACTAACCGTCAGGAACACCCAGCCTGCTAGTTACAGTAGCTGATGAACATCTGGCTCCACTGGCTTGTGTTGTAGAATTAGTTCGCATTGTGTGGTATCCGGATTTTATGTTCATGTGGCATAGTTTGTCAAACCTCTGCTGCAAACTAACTTGTTAGAATTCCAGCCGAACCATGAGCTCACGGGTTGTTGCAGGGTTATGTGTACATTACCCCAATCTTGGTAATATAACTATGAAAAGAGTGCCATTGGGCTTACAGAGGAAAATGTGTATTGGATCGACTCAACAGAACCTCAAGCCCCTTCACTGCACAGCACAGCGTTTACATTTGTTGGAATACCATGCCTTCGGAGGACCACGAAAGGGACAGCTCGTAAATGGGAAAAGATTCCGTTTACTGAGGGCACCTGTTGCACGTCCTCCGCTTAGTCATAATTGTTCAGGGGCTTCGTCCGCTCTCTCATTCTGCAAATGTAGGGTTTTGGCTCTGCCTCAATATTTGTGGACTAGCTCCGGGAACCGGCTAAACACACAGTGCAGTTATAGCACATCGGCCGGTCCGGACCAAGCGGCACAGCCTGGAGAGGACACCAAAAAGAATCCAACAGCTGACCCAAATAATAAATTAACCCGGATACCATCCGAAGACGTCAAAAGGCTTTTACAGCTGGCTTACCCGGAGCGCTGGCGACTAACAGGTAGGCCGTGTCATTTTAGGTCACGATCATGCCTGGTCCTGTTTTAATGAGAAACTCATAGCATGCACCATATCTGAATTTAAATGGTACATGCCATATACACTGCGATTCAGTGGGGGATAAGATAATTTGGGCTGCAGCCAAAACGGATAGAAAACAGTCAGTTTACTCAAAGTTGTTTACTTGTAAGTTACTGCTTAATGTTACGACAAACATTGCATACTTTTATATATTACAATACTGGTAAATGGCCGACCGACTTCTTACCCAGAGTGACAAACAATGGTAACATTTTGTATCGAGTTCATACAACTGGACATTTATTTAAGTTCAAGTTAAGCACTTTGCTCAAGGGTACAACATCAGGTTTGTACCTATATTGAAGCTGAATCTGTTTGGGGCCTAGTTTGATAACTAATATTGTAATGATGATGCAGTGCCATGTATGACAAGCATCTGACATTTTCCTGGCAGGAACCTGTACACCTTATTCAGAGGTTGCACTAGACTGTTGCCTAATGTTGCCATTATTAGAAACAAATGGCTCTGTATTAGAAGTCCAGTTGCAGGCCTCTGTTATTCTGACCCTTAAACCACTCTACTGCTTTTGGTTACACAGATAGTTACACTACACCATAGCATGCTGTTTACATGGGGCAAATGGGAGCAAACATAGCTGTAAGATGGCTGCAGAATGCCATACACTGGTCAAGGGGAAATGTAGCAAAACTGCTCTGGTCTCCTGGAATAAACCCTATTGAGCAACTCAGGGTTGGGCTGGGCTGTCTGTAGGACTCTTGGTTGAGCGGGACATGGTCTCCCACAGATAAATAAAAGGTGGCTACGCCAACACAGTCTGCACTGGACAGCAGTGCAACCAAAGGATATGCGTGACAGAAATAATTGAGTAACCTCATTATTTAATATTTGGGCCATTCCATGCCAACTCCAGGAGGTTGCACCACAAAACCTTTTTTTTCTGTGTGTTGGTAGATGACGATGAGAGAAGAACTTCTGAAAGAGCTTCATACTCCTTTTTGTTTCGCTGGTAGAGCCATTTAAAGTTCATGTCAAGGCATAAAATGCCATTTTTAGTGGTCCAGAACCTTGTAAGGTAAAACCCTAAATCTCTGAGAATTTTATATTAGATGTAATTTTGTATGTATAATTCATATCTAACCTCAGTATGCATCTACTTTTGTTTTGGAGATATAAAATGAAAAACAATATATATATATTTTTTCCACTGAGGACCAATGTTGGGGAGGTCATATCTCAAAGTCTCAAAGTATTTATTGGTAAATGAGTCATGAGATAACTCATTGAGTAAACAAACATGCTACTAATATAATTAGCTGAGATACGACCCATGGAAAATTAACTGCATTTACCAGTTGATAGTTTGAGCTATTAAGGTTAGATTTATTATTAACCATTGTTTTTTGCTTTAACTTTTATTTTGTATACCCATCCACACAGACATACTCGACAACAGCCTTCCCATTGTTACGGACACTGTAGGGTTGAATTGTTGGTTGTCGGGAAATTACAAGAACCACAGATCAAAGGGGTGTCATCGGCAGCTGACCAGTTGTCCTCGGGAAGTCTGGGTTGCAATGTAATTCCATCCTGGGATTGTTTAAACATAACATTTATTACATGTCTGACCAGGCTATTTAAACCCTCACTTGATTATTATGTTGAGATTCAGCTTTGTCGGACACATCCCTTACAAACCTACTCATATCTCAGCATGTAACATGTTTATATCAGTTATATGAAACATGTTTATCTTTAGACAATGAAAAAGTGCTCTAACAAGTCATTTACACATTTTATGGACCTCTACCTCTATCTTGTGCTAGTCAGCTGTTCTGCTTAAGAAAGGAATTAAGTCTCATCATCCAGGTAATTTTTTTCAATTTGGGTGATTTTCCTTTGTGTAAGGTTTCTCACCATGTTCTGGTGCTTATTGCAGTATGCTACTGGCTAACTGATGGTTAGCATGATCAGCACAGGCCCAGTCTCATATTCATGTTTGTCTGCAGTGGCTGTGGGGTGCCTGGTGCTGTCGAGTGGGGTCACCATGTCGGCTCCCTTCTTCCTGGGCCGAGTGATTGACACCATCTACATGAACACTGCCGCAGACTTCACCTCATCCCTCACCTCCTTGTGCACTATGCTGTGCGGGGTTTTCCTCTGTGGTGCTGCCGCCAACTCCGCACGGGTCTACCTCATGCAGAGCTCAGGTGAGTCCAATGTTGGTAAATCTCTGGAGCAGGGGCAGGTGTTGGACAGGTAAAACACTGGAGCAGGGGCAGGTGTGGGACAGGTAAAACTCTGGAGCAGGGGCAGGTGTGGGACAGGTAAAACTCTGGAGCAGGGGCAGGTGTGGGACAGGTAAAACTCTGGAGCAGGGGCAGGTGTGGGACAGGTAAAACTCTGGAGCAGGGTAGGTGTGGGACAGGTAAAACTCTGAAGCAGGGTAGGTGTGGGACAGGTAAAACTCTGGAGCAGGGGCAGGTGTGGGACAGGTAAAACTCTGGAGCAGGGGCAGGTGTGGGACAGGTAAAACTCTGGAGCAGGGGCAGGTGTGGGACAGGTAAAACTCTGGAGCAGGGTAGGTGTGGGACAGGTAAAACTCTGAAGCAGGGTAGGTGTGGGACAGGTAAAACTCTGAAGCATTACATTTCACACCTCTCCATTAATATTGCTCACAGAATATAGACTGATTCAGTATTCTTAAAATGTTTCAGCCCAGTTGCATCAGATAGTTGTCAAGTTTTCATTCAGCGTCCCCATGTGCCCTCTCTACAGTTCAGTCTGAGATGCTTTGTATATGTTTTTCTCTTGTGCATTTAGCCTTTGTTTAAAATGCTATATTATGTCCTTCAGTGTCAGGCTAGGTTCTAGCTGGAAATCCAAGTTTTGCTATAAAAGGTTACAATAATTGGAATGAACTAATGTAGTTAGACTAATCTAAAATTCAGTAATTCAGTAGTTCAGTAAAGAACCATTTCTTCCATTGATCTGAGTTTGTGTGTTCCTTAGTCCATTCCATTTGTGACCGTAAGCAAATATAATTTTATGTACTTGCATGCAGTTTACAAAATGGTATGTTTGATTTTCCTATGCGTGTTCAGCAACATGAGACATCTGCAAATAGTGGCTGTATGAACAATGAAAATTAATTAAATAGATTGATTTATGATTAATAATGGGATAACTTCAACCTGTATAATTGACACAGTGATGCACGTGTTTCTGTCTGCCATTTTCTGCATGCAATGAATTAAAAATATTTTATCTCTGATAATTTTTTCAGGGCAACAGATTGTGAGAAACTTACGCGAATCCCTTTTTTCCTCAATTTTGAGGCAGGAGGTGGG